>NC_141554.1:106985625-107295937 GCF_021556685.1 Rattus norvegicus | reverse complement strand
TCTCCCTGTCTACCTGTGGCCCTGTGTCCCTGTCTACCTGTGTCCCTGTCTCCCTGTGTCCCTGTCTCACTGTGTCCCTGTCTCCCTGTGTCCCTGTCTCTCTGGCTATCAGGCTCCCTGGTTCCCTGGTTAAATGGCTTTCTTTTTCCTGGTCTCCTTGTCTCCCTGCGTCCCTGTGTCCCTGTGACTCTGTCTCCCTGTCTCCCTGTCTGTGTGTCTCCCTGTCTCCCGGTCTCCCTGTCAACCTGTGTCCTTGTGTCCCTGTCTATCTGTGTCCCTGTGTCCCTGTCTCCCTGTGTCACTGTCTCCCTGTGTCCCTTGCTCTCTGGCTCTCTGGCTCCCTGGCTCCCTGGTTACATGGCTCTCTGTTTCCCTGTTTCCCTGTCTCCCTGTCTCCCTGTCTCACTGTCTCACTGTCTCCCTGTCTCCCTGTCTCCGTGTCTCTCTGTCTACGTGTCTACTTGTATCCCTGTCTCCCTGTGTCCCTGTGTCCCTCTGTCCATGTGTCCCTGTCTCCCTGGCTCTCTGGCTCCCTGGCTCCCTGGCTCCCTGGCGCCCTGGCTCCCTGGCTCCCTGGCTCCCTGGCTCCCTGGCTCCCTGGCTCCCTGTATCTCTGTCTACGTGTCTACTTGTATCCCTGTCTCCCTGTGTCCCTGTGTCCGTGTCCCTGTCTCCCTGTCTCCCTGTCTCCCTGTCTCCCTGTCTCCCTGTCTCCCTGTCTCCCTGTCTCCCTGTCTCCCTGTCACCCTGTCTCCCTGTCTCTCTGTCTCGTGTGTCCCTGTGTCCCTGTGTCCTTCGCTCTCTGGCTTTCTGGATCCCTGGCTCCCTGGCTCCCTGGCTCCCTGGCTCCCTGGCTCCCTGTATACCTGTATACCTGTGTCCCTGTCTCCTTATCTCCCTGTGTCCCTGTCTCTCCGGCTCCCTGGCTCCCTGGTTCCCTGGTTCCCTGGCTCTCTGCTTTCCTCTCTCCCTGGCTATCTATCTCTCCCTCCCTCCCTCCTTGTCTCCCCCTGTCTCTGACCTCTGGATAATGGTTTTCTTGTTCTCTGACTGTCGGGCTCACTGTCTCCCCAGCTCCCAGGGTGTGTGGCACTGTGGCCTTCTGGATCCTTGGATCACTAGATCACTGTCTCTGTGGCTCTCTGGCTCCCTGTCTCCCTGTCTCCCTGTCTCCCTGTCTCCCTGTCTCCCTGTCTCCATGTCTCCCTGTCTCCCTGTCTCCCAGTCTCCCTGTCTCCCTGTCTCCTTGTCTCTCTGTCTACCTGTGTCCCTGTGTCCCTGTGTCCGTGTGTCCCTGTCTCCCTGTCTCCCTGTCGTTCTGTGTCCCTGGCTAACTGGCTCTCTATTTACCTGGCTCCCTGGCTCCCTGGCTCCCTGGCTCCCTGGTTCCCTGGCTCCCTGGCTCCTTGTCTACCTGTGTCCCTGTCACCCTGTCTGCCTGTCTCCCTATCTCCCTGTCTACCTGTGTCCCTGTGTCCCTGTGTCCCTGTGTCCCTGTCTCCCTGTCTCCCTGTCTCCCTGTCTCACTGTCTCACTGTCTCTCCGGCTCCCTGGCTCCCTGGTTCCCTGGTTCCCTGGCTCTCTGCTTTCCTCTCTCCCTGGCTCTCTATCTCTCTGCCTCTCTCCCTCCTTGTCTCCCCCTGTCTCTGACACCTGGATAATAGTTTTCTGGTTCTCTGACTGTCTGGATCACTGTCTCCCCAGCTCCCTGGGTGTGTGGCACTGTGGCCTTCTGGATCCTTGGATCACTGGATCACTGTCTCTGTTGCTCTCTGTCTCCCTGTCTCCCTGTCTCCCTGTCTCCCTATCTACCTGTGTCCCTGTGTCCCTGTCTCCCAGTCTCCCTGTTTCCCTATCTCCCTGTGACCCTGGCTCTCTGGCTCTCTGGCTCCCTGACTCCCTGTCACCCTGTCTCCCGGTCTACCTGTCTACCTGTGTCCCTGGGTTCCTGTCCCCCTGTCTCCCTGTCTCCCTTTCTCCCTGTTTACCTGTGTCCCTGTGTCCCTGTGTCCCTGTCTCCCAGTCTCCCTGTCTCCCTGTCTACCTGTGTCCCTGTCTCCCTGTCTCCCTGTCTCCCTGTGTCCCTGTCTCCATGTCTCCCTGTGTCCCTGTCTCAGTGTCTCCCTGTGTCCCTGTCTCCCTATCTTCCTGTCTGCCTTTTTCCCTGTCTCCCTGTCTCCCTGTCTACCTGTGTCCCTGTGTCCCTGTCTATCTGTGTCCCTGTGGCCCTGTGTCCCTGTGTCCCTGGCTCCCTGGCTCCCTGGTTCCCTGGTTACATGGCTTTCTGTTTCCCTGTCTCCCTGTCTCCCTCTCTCCCTGTCTACCTGTCTATCTGTCTACTTGACTCCCTGTCTCACTCTCTACCTGTGGCCCTGTGTCCCTGTCTACCTGTGTCCCTGTATCCCTGTGTCCCTGTCTCCCTGTGTCCCTGTCTCCCTGTGTCCCTGGCTCTCTGGCTCTCTGGCTCCCTGGTTCCCTGGTTACATGGTTTTCTATTTCCTGGTCTCCATGTCTCCCTGTGTCCCTGTCTCCCTGTGTCCCTGTCTCCCTGTGTCCCTGGCTCTCTGGCTACCTGGTTACCTGGTTACATGGCTTTCTTTTTCCTGGTCTCCCTGGCTCCCTGCGTCCCTGTGTTCCTGTGTCCCTGTGTCCCTGTCTCCTGTCTCCCTGTCTACCTGTGTCCCTGGCTCTCTGGCTCCCTGTGTCTCTGTGTCCCTGTGTCCCTGTCTCCCTGTTTCCCTGTGTCCCTGTGACCAAGTCTCCCTGTGTCCCTGTGTCCCTGTGTCCCTGGCTCTCTGGCTCTCTGGCTCCTTGGCTTTCTGTCTCCCTGTGTCCCTGTTTCCATATCTCCCTGTCTCCCTGTCTCTCTGTCTCCCTGTCTCCCTGTCTCCCCGTCTCATTGTCTCCCTGTCACCCTGTCTCCCTGTCTCCCTCGCTCTCTGGCTTTCTGGTTCCCTGGCTCCCTGGCTCCCTGGCTCCCTGTTTCCCTGTCTCCCTGTCTCCCTGTCTACCTGTCTACCTGAGTCCCTGTCTCCTTATCTCCTTGTGTCCCTCTCTCTCCGGCTCCCTGGCTCCCTGGTTCCCTGGTTCCCTGGCTCTCTGCTTTCCTCACTCCCTGGCTCTCTATCTCTCTGCCTCCCTCCCACCTTGTCTCCCCCTGTCTCTGACACTTGGATAATGGTTTTCTGGTTCTCTGACTGTCTGGCTCACTGTCTCCCCAGCTCACGGGGTGTGTGGCACTGTGGCTTTCTGAATCCTTGGATCACTAGATCACTGTCTCTGTGGCTCTCTGGCTCCCTGTATCCGTGTCTCGCTGTCTACCTGTGTCCCTGTGTCACTGTGTCCCTGTGTCCCTGTCTCCCTGTCTCTCGGTCTACCTGTCTCCGTGTCTCCCCTTATCCCTGTGTCCCTGTCTACCTGTGTCCCTGTCTCCTTGTCTCTCTGTCTCCCAGTCTCCCTGTCTACCTGTCTACCTGTGTCCCTGTCTCCCTGTGTCACTGTCCCCCTGTGTCCCTGTCTCCCTGTATCCCTGTCTCCCTGTCTCCCTGTGTCCCTGTCTCCCTGTCTCACTGTGTCCCTGTGTCCCTGTGTCCCTGTGTCCCTGTGTCCCTGTGTCCCTGTGTCCATGTGTCCCTGTCTCCCTGTCTCCCTGTCTCCCTGTCTCCCTGTCTCCCTGTCTCCCTGTCTCCCTGTGTCCCTGTGTCGCTGTGTCCCTGGCTGCCTGGCTCCCTGGTTCCCTGGTTACATGGCTTTCTGTTTCCCTGTCTCCCTGTCTCCCTCTCTCCCTGTCTACCTGTCTATCTGTCTACTTGAGTCCCTGTCTCACTGTCTACCTGTGGCCCTCTGTCCCTGTCTACCTGTGTCCCTGTTTCCCTGTGTCCCTGTCTCCCTGTGTCCCTGTCTCCCTGTCTCCCTGGTTCCCTGGTTACATGGCTTTCTTTTTCCTGGTCTCCCTGGCTCCCTGCGTCCCTGTGTCCCTGTGTCCCTGTGTCCCTGTCTCCTGTCTCCCTGTCTACTTGTGTCCCTGGCTCTCTGGCTCCCTGTGTCTCTGTGTCCCTGTGTCCCTGTCTCCCTGTTTCCCTGTGTCCCTGTGTTCCTGTGTCTCTGTGTCCCTGTCTCCTTGTCTCCCTGTCTCCTTGTCTTCTTGTGTCCCAGTCTCCCTGTGTCCCTGTGTCCCTGTGTCCCTGGCTCTCTGGCTCCTTGGCTTCCTGTCTCCCTGTCTCCCTGTCTCCCTGTCTCCCTGTCTCCCTGTCTCCCTGTCTCCCTGTCTCGTGTGTCCCTGCGTCCCTGTGTCCCTCGCTCTCTGGCTTTCTGGTTCCCTGGCTCCCTGGCTCCCTGGCTCCCTGGCTCCCTGTCTCCCTGTATACCTGTATACCTGTGTACCTGTCTCCTTATCTCCCTGTGTCCCTGTCTCTTCGGCTCCCTGGCTCCCTGGTTCCCTGGTTCCCTGGCTCTCTGCTTTCCTCTCTCCCTGGCTATCTATCTCTCCCTCCCTCCCTCCTTGTCTCCCCCTGTCTCTGACCCCTGGATGATGGTTTTCTTGTTCTCTGACTGTTGGGCTCACTGTCTCCCCAGCTCCCAGGGTGTGAGGCACTGTGGCATTCTGGATCCTTGGATCACTAGATCACTGTCTCTGTGGCTCTCTGGCTCCCTGTCTCCCTGTCTCCCTGTCTCCCTGTCTCCATGTCTCCCTGGCTCCCAGTCTCCCTGTCTCCCTGTCTCCCTGTCTTCCTGTGTCCCTGTGTCCCTGTGTCCCTGTGTCCCTGTGTCCCTGTCTCCCTGTCTCCCTGTGTCCCTGGCTAACTGGCTCTCTTTTTACCTGGCTCCCTGGCTCCCTGGCTCCCTTGCTCCCTGGATCCCTGGCTCCTTGTCTACCTGTGTCCCTGTCACCCTGTCTGCCTGTCTACCTATCTCCCTGTCTACCTGTGTCCCTGTGTCCCTGTGTCCCTGTCTCCCTGTCTCCCTGTCTCCCTGTCTCACTGTCTCTCCGGCTCCCTGGCTCCCTGGTTCCCTGGTTCCCTGGCTCTCTGCTTTCCTCTCTCCCTGGCTCTCTATCTCTCTGCCTCCCTCCCTCCTTGTCTCCCCCTGTCTCTGACACCTGGATAATAGTTTTCTGGTTCTCTGACTGTCTGGATCAGTGTCTCCCCAGCTCCCTGGGTGTGTGGCACTGTGGCCTTCTGGATCCTTGGATCACTGGATCACTGTCTCTGTTGCTCTCTGACTCCCTGTCTCCCTGTCTCCCTGTCTCCCTATCTACCTGTGTCCCTGTGTCCCTGTCTCCCAGTCTCCCTGTCTCCCTATCTCCTTGTGACCCTGGCTCTCTGGCTCTCTGGCTCCCTGACTCCCTGTCTCACTGTCTCCCGGTCTACCTGTCTACCTGTGTCCCTGGGTCCCTGTCTCTGTGTCTCCCTGTCTCCCTTTCTCCCTGTTTACCTGTGTCCCTGTGTCCCTGTCTCCCAGTCTCCCTGTCTCCCTGTCTACCTGTGTCCCTGTCTCCCTGTCTCCCTGTCTCCCTGTGTCCCTGTCTCCGTGTCTCCCTGTGTCCCTGTCTCACTGTCTCCCTGTGTCCCTGTCTCCCTATCTTCCTGTCTGCCTGTTTCCCTGTCTCCCTGTCTCCCTGTCTACCTGTGTCCCTGTGTCCCTGTCTATCTGTGTCCCCGTGTCCCTGTCTCCATGTGTCCCTGTCTCCCTCTGTCCCTGGCTCTCTGGCTCTCTGGCTCCCTGGCTCCCTGGTTACATGGCTCTCTGTTTCCCTGTTTCCCTGTCTCCCTGTCTCCCTGTGTACCTGTGTCCCTGTCTCCCTGTCTCCCTGTCTCCCTGTCTACCTGTGTCCCTGTCTCCCTGTCTCCCTGTCTCCCTGTCTCCATGTCTCTCTGTCTACGTGTCTACTTGTATCCCTGTCTCCCTGTGTCCCTGTGTCCCGGTGTCCGTGTGTCCCTGTCTCCCTGTCTCCCTGTCTTCCTGTCTCCGTGTCCCTGTCTCCCTGTGTCTGTCTGTCCCTGTTTCCCTGTGTCCCTGGCTCCCTGGCTGCCTGGTTCCCTGGTTACATGGCTTTCTGTTTCCCTGTCTCCCTGTCTCCCTGTCTCCCTGTCTCCCTGTCTCCCTGTCTACCTGTCTATCTGTCTACTTGAGTCCCTGTCTCCCTGTCTACCTGTGGCCCTGTGTCCCTGTCTACCTGTGTCCCTGTCTCCCTGTGTCCCTGTCTCCCTGTGTCCCTGTCTCCCTGTGTCCCTGTCTCTCTGGCTATCAGGCTCCCTGGTTCCCTGGTTACATGGCTTTCTTTTTTCCTGGTCTCCTTGTCTCCCTGCGTCCCTGTGTCCCTGTGTCTCTGTCTCCCTGTCTCCCTGTCTGTGTGTCTCCCTGTCTCCCGGTCTCCCTGTCAACCTGTGTCCCTGTGTCCCTGTCTATCTGTGTCCCTGTGTCCCTGTCTCCCTGTGTCACTGTCTCCCTGTGTCCCTTGCTCTCTGGCTCTCTGGCTCCCTGGCTCCCTGGTTACATGGCTCTCTGTTTCCCTGTTTCCCTGTATCCCTGGCTCCTTGGCTCCCTGTCTCCCTGTCTCCCTGTCTCCCTGTCTCCCTGTCTCCCTGTCTCTCTGTCTACGTGTCTACTTGTATCCCTGTCTCCCTGTGTCTCTGTGTCCCTCTGTCCATGTGTCCCTGTCTCCCTGGCTCTCTGGCTCCCTGGCTCCCTGGCTCCCTGGCTCCCTGGCTCCCTGTCTCTCTGTCTACGTGTCTCCTTGTATCCCTGTCTCCCTGTGTCCCTGTGTCTGTGTCCCTGTCTCCCTGTCTCCCTGTCTCCCTGTCTCCCTGTCTCCCTGTCTCCCTGTCTCCCTGTCTCCCTGTCTCCCTGTCTCCCTGTCTCCCTGTCTCCCTGTCTCCCTGTCTCCCTGTCTCCCTGTCTCCCTGTGTCCCTGGCTCCCTGGCTCCCTGGTTCCCTGGTTACATGGCTTTCTGTTTCCCTGTCTCCCTGTCTACCTGTCTATCTGTCTACTTGAGTCCCTGTCTCCCTGTCTACCTGTGTCCCTGTGTCCCTGTCTACCTGTGTCCCTTTCTCCCTGTGTCCCTGTCTCCCTGTGTCCCTGTCTCCCTGTGTCCCTGGCTCTCTGGCTCTCTGGCTCCCTGGTTCCCTGGTTACATGGTTTTCTATTTCCTGGTCTCCATGTCTCCCTGCGTCCCTGTTTCCCTGTGACCCTGTCTCCCTGTCTCCCTGTCTGCCTGTCTCCCTGTCTCCCTGTCTCCCTGTCTACCTGTGTCCTTGTGTTACTGTCTACCCCTGTCCCTGTGTCCCTGTCTCCCTGTGTCCCTGTCTCCCTGTGTCCCTGGCTCTCTGGTTTCTGGCTCCCTGGCTCCCTGGTTACATGGCTCTCTGTTTCCCTGTCCCCCTGTCTCCGTGTCTCCCTGTCTCTTGTCTCTCTGTCTCCCTGTGTCCCTGTGTCCCTGTTTCCCTGTCTCCCTGTCTCCCTGTCTCCCTGTCTCCCTGTCTCCCTGTCTCCCTGTCTCGTGTGTCCCTGCGTCCCTGTGTCCCTCGCTCTCTGGCTTTCTGGTTCCCTGGCTCCCTGGCTCCCTGGCTCCCTGGCTCCCTGTCTCCCTGTATACCTGTATACCTGTGTCCCTGTCTCCTTATCTCCCTGTGTCCCTGTCTCTTCGGCTCCCTGGCTCCCTGGTTCCCTGGTTCCCTGGCTCTCTGCTTTCCTCTCTCCCTGGCTATCTATCTCTCCCTCCCTCCCTCCTTGTCTCCCCCTGTCTCTGACCCCTGGATGATGGTTTTCTTGTTCTCTGACTGTTGGGCTCACTGTCTCCCCAGCTCCCAGGGTGTGAGGCACTGTGGCCTTCTGGATCCTTGGATCACTAGATCACTGTCTCTGTGGCTCTCTGGCTCCCTGTCTCCCTGTCTCCCTGTCTCCCTGTCTCCCTGTCTCCATGTCTCCCTGGCTCCCAGTCTCCCTGTCTCCCTGTCTCCCTGTCTTCCTGTGTCCCTGTGTCCCTGTGTCCCTGTGTCCCTGTGTCCCTGTGTCCCTGTCTCCCTGTCTCCCTGTGTCCCTGGCTAACTGGCTCTCTTTTTACCTGGCTCCCTGGCTCCCTGGCTCCCTTGCTCCCTGGATCCCTGGCTCCTTGTCTACCTGTGTCCCTGTCACCCTGTCTGCCTGTCTACCTATCTCCCTGTCTACCTGTGTCCCTGTGTCCCTGTGTCCCTGTCTCCCTGTCTCCCTGTCTCACTGTCTCTCCGGCTCCCTGCCTCCCTGGTTCCCTGGTTCCCTGGCTCTCTGCTTTCCTCTCTCCCTGGCTCTCTATCTCTCTGCCTCCCTCCCTCCTTGTCTCCCCCTGTCTCTGACACCTGGATAATAGTTTTCTGGTTCTCTGACTGTCTGGATCACTGTCTCCCCAGCTCCCTGGGTGTGTGGCACTGTGGCCTTCTGGATCCTTGGATCACTGGATCACTGTCTCTGTTGCTCTCTGTCTCCCTGTCTCCCTGTCTCCCTGTCTCCCTGTCTCCCTATCTACCTGTGTCCCTGTGTCCCTGTCTCCCAGTCTCCCTGTCTCCCTATCTCCCTGTGACCCTGGCTCTCTGGCTCTCTGGCTCTCTGACTCCCTGTCTCCCTGTCTCCCGGTCTACCTGTCTACCTGTGTCCCTGGGACCCTGTCTCTGTGTCTCCCTGTCTCCCTTTCTCCCTGTTTACCTGTGTCCCTGTGTCCCTGTCTCCCAGTCTCCCTGTCTACCTGTGTCCTTGTCTCCCTGTCTCCCTGTCTCCCTGTGTCCCTGTCTCCGTGTCTCCCTGTGTCCCTGTCTCACTGTCTCCCTGTGTCCCTGTCTCCCTATCTTCCTGTCTGCCTGTTTCCCTGTCTCCCTGTCTCCCTGTCTACCTGTGTCCCTGTGTCCCTGTCTATCTGTGTCCCCGTGTCCCTGTCTCCATGTGTCCCTGTCTCCCTCTGTCCCTGGCTCTCTGGCTCTCTGGCTCCCTGGCTCCCTGGTTACATGGCTCTCTGTTTCCCTGTTTCCCTGTCTCCCTGTCTCCCTGTGTACTTGTGTCCCTGTCTCCCTGTCTCCCTGTCTCCCTGTCTCCCTGTCTCCCTGTCTACCTGTCTATCTGTCTACTTGAGTCCCTGTCTCCCTGTCTACCTGTGGCCCTGTGTCCCTGTCTACCTGTGTCCCTGTCTCCCTGTGTCCCTGTCTCCCTGTGTCCCTGTCTCCCTGTGTCCCTGTCTCTCTGGCTATCAGGCTCCCTGGTTCCCTGGTTACATGGCTTTCTTTTTTCCTGGTCTCCTTGTCTCCCTGCGTCCCTGTGTCCCTGTGTCTCTGTCTCCGTGTCTCCCTGTCTGTGTGTCTCCCTGTCTCCCGGTCTCCCTGTCAACCTGTGTCCCTGTGTCCCTGTCTATCTGTGTCCCTGTGTCCCTGTCTCCCTGTGTCACTGTCTCCCTGTGTCCCTTGCTCTCTGGCTCTCTGGCTCCCTGGCTCCCTGGTTACATGGCTCTCTGTTTCCCTGTTTCCCTGTCTCCCTGGCTCCTTGGCTCCCTGTCTCCCTGTCTCCCTGTCTCCCTGTCTCCCTGTCTCCCTGTCTCACTGTCTCCCTGTCTCTCTGTCTACGTGTCTACTTGTATCCCTGTCTCCCTGTGTCTCTGTGTCCCTCTGTCCATGTGTCCCTGTCTCCCTGGCTCCCTGGGTCCCTGGCTCCCTGGCTCCCTGGCTCCCTGGCTCCCTGTCTCTCTGTCTACGTGTCTCCTTGTATCCCTGTCTCCCTGTGTCCCTGTGTCTGTGTCCCTGTCTCCCTGTCTCCCTGTCTCCCTGTCTCCCTGTCTCCCTGTCTCCCTGTCTCCCTGTCTCCCTGTCTCCCTGTCTCCCTGTCTCCCTGTCTCCCTGTCTCCCTGTCTCCCTGTCTCCCTGTGTCACTGGCTCCCTGGCTCCCTGGTTCCCTGGTTACATGGCTTTCTGTTTCCCTGTCTCCCTGTCTACCTGTCTATCTGTCTACTTGAGTCCCTGTCTCCCTGTCTACCTGTGTCCCTGTGTCCCTGTCTACCTGTGTCCCTTTCTCCCTGTGTCCCTGTCTCCCTGTGTCCCTGTCTCCCTGTGTCCCTGGCTCTCTGGCTCTCTGGCTCCCTGGTTCCCTGGTTACATGGTTTTCTATTTCCTGGTCTCCATGTCTCCCTGCGTCCCTGTGTCCCTGTGACCCTGTCTCCCTGTCTCCCTGTCTGCCTGTCTCCCTGTCTCCCTGTCTCCCTGTCTACATGTGTCCTTGTGTTACTGTCTACCCCTGTCCCTGTGTCCCTGTCTCCCTGTGTCCCTGTCTCCCTGTGTCCCTGGCTCTCTGGTTTCTGGCTCCCTGGCTCCCTGGTTACATGGCTCTCTGTTTCCCTGTCCCCCTGTCTCCGTGTCTCCCTGTCTCTTGTCTCCCTGTCTCCCTGTGTCCCTGTGTCCCTGTTTCCCTGTCTCCCTGTCTCCCTGTCTCCCTGTCTCGCTGTCTCCCTGTGTCCTTGTGTCCCTATGTCCCTGTCTCCCTGTCTCCCTGTGTCCCTGGCTCTCTGACTCTCTGGCTTCCCGGCTCCCTGGCTCCCTGGTTACATGGCTCTCTTTTTCCATGTCTCCCTGTCTCCCTTTCTACCTGTGTCCATGTGTCCCTGTGTCACTGTGTCCCTGTGTCCCTGGCTCTCTGGCTCTCTGGCTCCCTGTCACCCTGTCTCCCTGTCTCTCTGTCTCCCTTTCTCCCTGTCTCCCTCTCTCCCTGTCTCCCTGTCTCCCTGTCTCCCTGTCTCCCTGTTTCCCTGTGTCCCTGTCTCCCTGTCTCCCTGTACACCTGTCTACCTGTGTCCCTGCCTTTCTGGCTCCCTGGCTCCCTGGCTCCCTGGCTCCCTGGCTCCCTGGCTCCCTGGCTCCCTGGCTCCCTGGCTCCCTGGCTCCCTGGCTCCCTGGCTCCCTGGCTCCCTGGCTCCCTGGCTCCCTGGCTCCCTGGCTCCCTGGCTCCCTGGCTTACTGGCTCCCTGGCTCCCTGGCTCCCTGGCTCCCTGGCTCCCTGGCTCCCTGGCTCCCTGACTGCCTGGCTCCCTGTCTACCTGTGTCCCTGGCTCTCTGTCTCCCTGGCTCCCTGGCTCCCTGGCTCCCTGGCTCCATGTCTCCCTGGCTCCCTGGCTCCCAGTCTCCCTGTCTCCCTGTCTCCCTGTCTACCTGTGTCCCTGTGTCCCTGTGTCCCTGTCTCCCAGTCTCCATGTGTCCCTGGCTAACTGGCTCTCTGTTTACCTGGCTCCCTGGCTCCCTGGCTCCCTGGATCCCTGGATCCCTTGATCCCTGGCTCCTTCTCTACCTGTGTCCCTGTGTCCCTGTATCCTTGTCTCCCTGTCTCCCTGTCTCCCTGTCTCCCTGTCTCCCTGTCTCCCTGTCTCCCTGTCTCCCTGTCTCACTGTCTCTCCGGCTCCCTGGCTCCCTGGTTCCCTGGTTCCCTGGCTCTCTATCTCTCTGCCTCCCTCCCTCCTTGTCTCCCCGTCTCTGACACCTGGATAATAGTTTTCTGGTTCTCTGACTGTCTGGATCACTGTCTCCCCAGTTCCCTGGGTGTGTGGCACTGTGGCCTTCTGGATCCTTGGATCACTGGATCACTGTCTCTGTTGCTCTCTGTCTCCCTGTCTCCCTGTCTCCCTGTCTCCTTGTCTCCCTATCTACCTGTGTCCCTGTGTCCCTGTCTCCCAGTCTCCCTGTCTCCCTATCTCCCTGTGACCCTGGCTCTCTGGCTCTATGGCTCCCTGACTCCCTGTCTCCCTCTCTCCCGGTCTACCTGTCTACCTGTGTCCCTGGGTCCCTGTCTCCCTGTCTCCATATCTCCCTGTCTCCCTATCACCCTGTCTCCCTGTGTCCCTGTTTTCCTGTCTCCCTGTGTTCCTGGCTCTCTGGCTCCCTGTCTCCCTGTGTCCCTGTGTCCCTGTGTCCCTGTGTCCCTGTCTCCCTGACTCCCTGTCTCCCTGTCTACCTGTGTCCCTGGCTCTCTGGCTCCCTGTGTCTCTGTGTCCCTGTGTCCTTGTTTCCCTGTGTCCCTGTGTCCCTGTCTCCCTGTCTCCCTGTCTCCCTGTTCCATGTCTCCTTGTCTCCCTGTGTCCCAGTCTCCCTGTGTCCCTGTGTCCCTGTGTCCCTGGCTCTCTGGCTCTCTGGCTCCTTGCCTTCCTGTTTCCCTGTGTCCCTGTTTCCATGTCTCCCTGTGTCCCTGTGTCCCAGTGTCCCTGTCTCCCTGTCTCCCTGTCTCCCTGTCTCACTGTCTCCCTGTCTCCCTGTCTCCCTCGCTCTCTGGCTTTCTGGTTCCCTGTCTCCCTGTCTCCCTGGCTCCCTGTCTCCCTGTCTCCCTGTCTCCCTGTCTCCCTGTCTCCCTGTCTCCCTGTCTCCCTGTCTCCCTGTCTCCCTGTCTCCCTGTTTCCCTGTCTCACTGTCTCCCTGTCTCTCTGTCTCCCTGTCTCCCTGTTTCCCTGGTTCTCTGACTCTCTGGCTCCCCGGCTCCCTGGCTCCCTGGTTACATGGCTCTCTGTTTCCATGTCTCCCTGTCTCCCTTTCTACCTGTGTCCATGTGTCCCTGTGTCACTGTGTCCCTGTGTCCCTGGCTCTCTGGCTCTCTGGCTACCTGTCACCCTGTCTCCCTGTCTCCCTGTCTCCCTTTCTCCCTGTCTCCCTGTCTCCCTCTCCTCCTGTCTCCCTGTCTCCCTGTCTCCCAGTCCCCCTGTGTCCCTGTCTCCCTGTCTCCCTGTCCAGCTGTCTACATGTGTCCCTGGCTTTCTGGCTCCTTGGCTCCCTGGCTCCCTGGCTCCCTGGCTCCCTGGCTCCCTGGCTCCCTGGCTCCCTGGCTCCCTGGCTCCCTGGCTCCCTGGCTCCCTGGCTCCCTGGCTCCCTGGCTCCCTGGCTCCCTGGCTCCCTGGCTCCCTGGCTCCCTGGCTCCCTGGCTCCCTGGCTCCCTGGCTCCCTGGCTCCCTGGCTCCCTGGCTCCCTGGCTCCCTGGCTCCCTGGCTCCCTGTCCACCTGTCTACCTGTGTCCCTGGCTTTCTGGCTCCCTGGCTCCCTGGCTCCCTGGCTCCCTGGCTCCCTGGCTCCCTGGCTCCCTGGCTCCCTGGCTCCCTGGCTCCCTGGCTCCCTGGCTCCCTGGCTCCCTGGCTCCCTGGCTCCCTGGCTCCCTGGCTCCCTGTCTACCTGGCTCCCAGTCTCCCAGTCTCCCGGTCTCCCTGTCTCCCTGTCTCCCTGTCTCCCTGTCTCCCGGTCTCCCTGTCTCCCTGTCTCCCTGTTTCCCTGGCTCTCTGACTCTCTGGCTCCCCGGCTCCCTGGCTCCCTGGTTACATGGCTGTTTCCATGTCTCCCTGTCTCCCTTTCTACCTGTGTCCATGTGTCCCTGTGTCACTGTGTCCCTCTGTCCCTGGCTCCCTGGCTCCCTGGCTCCCTGGCTCCCTGGCTCCCTGGCTCCCTGGCTCCCTGGCTCCCTGGCTCCCTGGCTCCCTGGCTCCCTGGCTCCCTGGCTCCCTGGCTCCCTGGCTCCCTGGCTCCCTGGCTCCCTGGCTCCCTGGCTCCCTGGCTCCCTGGCTCCCTGGCTCCCTGGCTCCCTGGCTCCCTGGCTCCCTGGCTCCCTGGCTCCCTGGCTCCCTGGCTCCCTGGCTCCCTGGCTCCCTGGCTCCCTGGCTCCCTGGCTCCCTGGCTCCCTGGCTCCCTGGCTCCCTGGCTCCCTGGCTCCCTGGCTCCCTGGCTCCCTGGCTCCCTGGCTCCCTGGCTCCCTGGCTCCCTGGCTCCCTGTCCACCCGTCTACCTGTGTCCCTGGCTCCCTGGCTCCCTGGCTCCCTGGCTCCCTGGCTCCCTGGCTCCCTGGCTCCCTGGCTCACTGGCTCCCTGGCTCCCTGGCTCCCTGGCTCCCTGGCTCCCTGGCTCCCTGGCTCCCTGTCTACCTGTGTTCCTGGCTCTCTGGCTCCCTGGCTCCCTGGCTCCCTGGCTCCCTGGCTCCATGTCTCTCTGTCTCCCTGGCTCCCAGTCTCCCAGTCTCCCTGTCTCCCTGTCTCCCTGTCTCCCTGTCTCCCTGTCTCCCTGTCTCCCGGTCTCCCTGTCTCCCTGTCTCCATGTCTCCCTGTCTCCCTGGCTCCCAGTCTCCCTGTCTCCCTGTCTCCCTGTCTCCCTGTCTACCTGTGTCCCTGTGTCCCTGTCTCCCTGTCTCCCTGTCTCCCTGTCTCCCTGTGACCCTGGCTAACTGGCTCTCTGTTTACCTGGCTCCCTGGCTCCCTGGCTCCCTGGCTCCTTGGATCCCTGGCTCCTTCTCTACCTCTGTCCCTGTCACCCTGTCTCCCTGTCTCCCTCTCTCCATGTCTACCTGTGTCCCTGTGTCCCTGTGTCCCTGTGTCCCTGTGTCCCTGTCTCCCTGTCTCCCTGTCTCCCTGTCTCCCTGTCTCACTGTCTCTCCGGCTCCCTGGCTCCCTGGTTCCCTGGTTCCCTGGCTCTCTGCTTTCCTCTCTCCCTGGCTCTCTATCTCTCTGCCTCCCTCCCTCCTTGTCTCCCCCTGTCTCTGATACCTGGATAATAGTTTTCTGGTTCTCTGACTGTCTGGATCACTGTTTCCCCAGCTCCCTGGGTGTGTGGCACTGTGGACTTCTGGATCCTTGGATCACTGGATCACTGTCTCTGTTGCTCTCTGTCTCCCTGTCTCCCTGTCTCCCTGTCTCCCTGTCTCCCTATCTACCTGTGTCCCTGTGTCCCTGTCTCCCAGTCTCCCTGTCTCCCTATCTCCCTGTGACCCTGGCTCTCTGGCTCTCTGGCTCCCTGACTCCCTGTCTCCCTGTCTCCCTGTCTCCCTGTCTCCCTGTCTCCCTGTCTCCCTGTGTCCCTGTGTCCCTCTGTCCCTGGCTCCCTGGCTCCCTGGCTCCCTGGTTACATGGCTTTCTGTTTCCCTCTCTCCCTGTCTCCCTCTCTTCCTGTCTACCTGTCTATCTGTCTACTTGAGTCCCTGTCTCACTGTCCACCTGTGGCCCTGTGTCCCTGTCTACCTATGTCCCTGTCTCCCTGTGTCCCTGTCTCCCTGTGTCCCTGGCTCTCTGGCTCTCTGGCTCCCTGGTTCCCTGGTTACATTGCTTTCTTTTTCCTGGTCTCCCTGGCTCCCTGCGTCCCTGTGTCCCTGTGTCCCTGTGTCCCTGTGTCCCTGTCTCCTGTCTCCCTGTCTACCTGTGTCCCCGGCTCTCTGGCTCCCTGTGTCTCTGTGTCCCTGTGTCCCTGTCTCCCTGTTTCCCTGTGTCCCTGTGTCCCTGTGTCCCTGTCTCCCTGTGTCCCTGTGTCCCTGTCTCCCTGTCTCCCTGTCTCCTTCTCTCCTTGTGTCCCAGTCTCCCTGTGTCCCTGTGTCCCTGTGTCCCTGGCTCTCTGGCTCTCTGGCTCCTTGGCTTCCTGTCTCCCTGTGTCCCTGTCTCCGTGTCTCCGTGTCTCCCTGTGTCCCTGTCTCACTGTCTCCCTGTGTCCCTGTCTCCCTATCTTCCTGTCTGCCTGTTTCCCTGTCTCCCTGTCTCCCTGTCTACCTGTGTCCCTGTGTCCCTGTCTATCTGTGTCCCTGTGTCCCTGTCTCCCTGTGTCCCTGTCTCCCTCTGTCCCTGGCTCTCTGGCTCTCTGGCTCCCTGGTTACATGGCTCTCTGTTTCCCTGTCTCCCTGTCTCCCTGTCTATCTGTCTACGAGTCTACATGTATCCCTGTCTCCCTGTGTCCCTGTGTCCGTGTGTCCCTGTCTCCCTGTCTCCCTGTCTTCCTGTCTCCGTGTCCCTGTCTCCCTGTGTCCCTCTGTCCCTGTTTCCCTGTGTCCCTGGCTCCCTGGCTGCCTGCTTCCCTGGTTACATGGCTTTCTGTTTCCCTGTCTCCCTGTCTCCCTGTCTCCCTCTCTCCCTGTCTACCTGTCTATCTGTCTACTTGAGTCCCTGTCTCCCTGTCTACCTGTGGCCCTGTGTCCCTGTCTACCTGTGTCCCTGTCTCCCTGTGTCCGTGTCTCCCTGTGTCCCTGTCTCCCTGTGTCCCTGTCTCTCTGGCTATCAGGCTCCCTGGTTCCCTGGTTAAATGGCTTTCTTTTTCCTGGTCTCCTTGTCTCCCTGCGTCCCTGTGTCCCTGTGTCTCTGTCTCCCTGTCTCCCTGTCTGTGTGTCTCCCTGTCTCCCGGTCTCCCTGTCAACCTGTGTCCCTGTGTCCCTGTCTATCTGTGTCCCTGTGTCCCTGTCTCCCTGTGTCACTGTCTCCCTGTGTCCCTGGCTCTCTGGCTCTCTGGCTCCCTGGCTCCCTGGGTACATGGCTCTCTGTTTCCCTGTTTCCCTGTCTCCCTGTCTCCCTGTCTCACTGTCTCACTGTCTCCCTGTCTCCCTGTCTCCGTGTCTCTCTGTCTACGTGTCTACTTGTATCCCTGTCTCCCTGTGTCCCTGTGTCCCTCTGTCCATGTGTCCCTGTCTCCCTGGCTCTCTGGCTCCCTTGCTCCCTGGCTCCCTGGCTCCCTGGCTCCCTGGCTCCCTGGCTCCCTGGCTCCCTATATCTCTGTCTACGTGTCTACTTGTATCCCTGTCTCCCTGTGTCCCTGAGTCCGTGTCCCTGTCTCCCTGTCTCCCTGTCTCCCTGTCTCCCTGTCTCCCTGTCTCCCTGTCTCCCTGTCTCCCTGTCACCCTGTCTCCCTGTCTCTCTGTCTCGTGTGTCCCTGTGTCCATGTGTCCCTCGCTCTCTGGCTTTCTGGTTCCCTGGCTCCCTGGCTCCCTGGCTCCCTGGCTCCCTGGCTCCCTGGCTCCCTGGCTCCCTGTATACCTGTATACCTGTGTCCCTGTCTCCTTATCTCCCTGTGACCCTGTCTCTCCGGCTCCCTGGCTCCCTGGTTACCATGTTCCCTGACTCTCTGCTTTCCTCTCTCCCTGGCTATCTATCTCTCCCTCCCTCCGTCCCTCCTTGTCTCCCCCTGTCTCTGACCCCTGGAAATGGTTTTCTTGTTCTCTGACTGTCGGGCTCACTGTCTCCCCAGCTCCCAGGGTGTGTGGCACTGTGGCCTTCTGGATCCTTGGATCACTAGATCACTGTCTCTGTGGCTCTCTGGCTCCCTGTCTCCCTGTCTCCCTGTCTCCCTGTCTCCCTGTCTCCCGGTCTCCCTGTCTCCCTGTCTCCATGTCTCCCTGGCTCCCTGGCTCCCAGTCTCCCTGTCTCCCTGTCTCTCTGTCTACCTGTGTCCCTGTGTCCCTGTGTCCCTGTGTCCCTGTCTCTCTGTCTCCCTGTCTTTCTGTGTCCCTGGCCAACTGGCTCTCTGTTTACCTGGCTCCCTGGCTCCCTGGCTCCCTGGCTCCCTGGATCCCTGGCTCCTTCTCTACCTCTGTCCCTGTCACCCTCTCTGCCTGTCTCCCTATGTCCCTGTCTACCTGTGTCCCTGTGTCCCTGTGTCCCTGTGTCCCTGTCTACCTGTCTCCCTGTCTCCCTGTCTCACCGTCTCACTGTCTCTCCGGCTCCCTGGCTCCCTGGTTCCCTGGTTCCCTGGCTCTCTGCTTTCCTCTACCCTGGCTCTCTATCTCTCTGCCTCCCTCCCTCCTTGTCTCCCCCTGTCTCTGACACCTGGATAATAGTTTTCTGGTTCTCTGACTGTCTGGATCACTGTCTCCCCAGCTCCCTGGGTGTGTGGCACTGTGGCCTTCTGGATCCTTGGATCACTGGATCACTGTCTCTGTTGCTCTCTGACTCCCTGTGTCCCTGTCTCCCTGTCTCCCTATCTACCTGTGTCCCTGTGTCCCTGTCTCCCAGTCTCCCTGTTTCCCTATCTCCCTGTGACCCTGGCTCTCTGGCTCTCTGGCTCCCTGACTCCCTGTCACCCTGTCTCCCGGTCTACCTGTCTACCTGTGTCCCTGGGTCCCTGTCCCCCTGTCTCCCTGTCTCCCTTTCTCCCTGTTTACCTGTGTCCCTGTGTCCCTGTGTCCCTGTCTCCCAGTCTCCCTGTCTCCCTGTCTACCTGTGTCCCTGTCTCCCTGTCTCCCTGTCTCCCTGTGTCCCTGTCTCCATGTCTCCCTGTGTCCCTGTCTCACTGTCTCCCTGTGTCCCTGTCTCCCTATCTTCCTGTCTGCCTTTTTCCCTGTCTCCCTGTCTCCCTGTCTACCTGTGTCCCTGTGTCCCTGTCTATCTGTGTCCCGATGGCCCTGTCTCCCTGTGTCCCTGGCTCCCAGGCTCCCTGGTTCCCTGGTTACATGGCTTTCTGTTTCCCTGTCTCCCTGTCTCCCTCTCTCCCTGTCTACCTGTCTATCTGTCTACTTGACTCCCTGTCTCACTGTCTACCTGTGTCCCTGTGTCCCTGTCTACCTGTGTCCCTGTATCCCTGTGTCCCTGTCTCCCTGTGTCCCTGTCTCCCTGTGTCCCTGGCTCTCTGGCTCTCTGGCTCCCTGGTTCCCTGGTTACATGGCTTTCTTTTTCCTGGTCTCCCTGGCTCCCTGCGTCCCTGTGTTCCTGTGTCCCTGTGTCCCTGTCTCCTGTCTCCCTGTCTACCTGTGTCCCTGGCTCTCTGGCTCCCTGTGTCTCTGTGTCCCTGTGTCCCTGTCTCCCTGTTTCCCTGTGTCCCTGTGTCCCAGTCTCCCTGTGTCCCTGTGTCCCTGTGTCCCTGGCTCTCTGGCTCTCTGGCTCCTTGGCTTCCTGTCTCCCTGTGTCCCTGTTTCCATATCTCCCTGTCTCCCTGTCTCTCTGTCTCCCTGTCTCCCTGTCTCCCCGTCTCATTGTCTCCCTGTCACCCTGTCTCCCTGTCTCCCTCGCTCTCTGGCTTTCTGGTTCCCTGGCTCCCTGGCTCCCTGGCTCCCTGTCTCCCTGTCTCCCTGTCTCCCTGTCTACCTGTCTACCTGAGTCCCTGTCTCCTTATCTCCCTGTGTCCTTCTCTCTCCGGCTCCCTGGCTCCCTGGTTCCCTGGTTCCCTGGCTCTCTGCTTTCCTCACTCCCTGGCTCTCTATCTCTCTGCCTCCCTCCCACCTTGTCTCCCCCTGTCTCTGACACTTGGATAATGGTTTTCTGGTTCTCTGACTGTCTAGCTCACTGTCTCCCCAGCTCACGGGGTGTGTGGCACTGTGGCCTTCTGAATCCTTGGATCACTAGATCACTGTCTCTGTGGCTCTCTGGCTCCCTGTATCCGTGTCTCGCTGTCTACCTGTGTCCCTGTGTCACTGTGTCCCTGTGTCCCTGTCTCCCTGTCTCTCGGTCTACCTGTCTCCGTGTCTCCCCGTATCCCTGTGTCCCTGTCTACCTGTGTCCCTGTCTCCTTGTCTCTCTGTCTCCCTGTCTCCCTGTCTACCTGTGTCCCTGTCTCCCTGTGTCACTGTCTCCCTGTGTCCCTGTCTCCCTGTATCCCTGTCTCCCTGTCTCCCTGTGTCCCTGTCTCCCTGTCTCACTGTGTCCCTGTGTCCCTGTGTCCCTGTGTCCCTGTGTCCCTGTGTCCCTGTGTCCATGTGTCCCTGTCTCCCTGTCTCCCTGTCTCCCTGTCTCCCTGTCTCCCTGTGTCCCTGTGTCCCTGTGTCCCTGGCTGCCTGGCTCCCTGGTTCCCTGGTTACATGGCTTTCTGTTTCCCTGTCTCCCTGTCTCCCTCTCTCCCTGTCTACCTGTCTATCTTTCTACTTGAGTCCCTGTCTCAATGTCTACCTGTGGCCCTGTGTCCCTGTCTACCTGTGTCCCTGTCTCCCTGTGTCCCTGTCTCCCTGTGTCCCTGTCTCCCTGTCTCCCTGGTTCCCTGGTTAAATGGCTTTCTTTTTCCTGGTCTCCCTGGCTCCCTGCGTCCCTGTGTCCCTGTGTCCCTGTGTCCCTGTCTCCTGTCTCCCTGTCTACCTGTGTCCATGGCTCTCTGGCTCCCTGTGTCTCTGTGTCCCTGTGTCCCTGTCTCCCTGTCTCCCTGTGTCCCTGTGTCCCTGTGTCCCTGTGTCCCTGTGTCCCTGTCTCCTTGTCTCCTTGTGTCCCAGTCTCCCTGTGTCCCTGTGTCCCTGTGTCCCTGGCTCTCTGGCTCTCTGGCTCCTTGGCTTCCTGTCTCCCTGTCTCCCTGTCTCCCTGTCTCCCTGTCTCCCTGTCTCGTGTGTCCCTGCGTCCCTGTGTCCCTCGCTCTCTGGCTTTCTGGTTCCCTGGCTCCCTGGCTCCCTGGCTCCCTGGCTCCCTGGCTCCCTGGCTCCCTGGCTCCCTGTCTCCCTGTATACCTGTATACCTGTGTCCCTGTCTCCTTATCTCCCTGTGTCCCTGTCTCTTCGGCTCCCTGGCTCCCTGGTTCCCTGGTTCCCTGGCTCTCTGCTTTCCTCTCTCCCTGGCTATCTATCTCTCCCTCCCTCCCTCCTTGTCTCCCCCTGTCTCTGACACCTGGATGATGGTTTTTTTGTTCTCTGACTGTCGGGCTCACTGTCTCCCCAGCTCCCAGGGTGTGAGGCACTGTCGCCTTCTGGATCCTTGGATCACTAGATCACTGTCTCTGTGGCTCTCTGGCTCCCTGTCTCCCTGTCTCCCTGTCTCCCTGTCTCCCTGTCTCCCTGTCTCCCTGTCTCCCTGTCTCCATGTCTCCCTGTCTCCCTGGCTCCAAGTCTCGTGTCCCTGTGTCCCTGTGTCCCTGTGTCCCTGTCTCCCTGTCTCCCTGTGTCCCTGGCTAACTGGCTCTCTTTTTCCCTGTCTCCCTGTCTCCCGGTCTACCTGTGTCCCTGTGTCCCTGTCTATCTGTGTCCCTGTGGCCCTGTCTCCCTGTGTCCCTGGCTCCCTGGCTCCCTGGTTCCCTGGTTACATGGCTTTCTTTTTCCCTGTCTCCCTGTCTCCCTCTCTCCCTGTCTACTTGTCTATCTGTCTACTTGACTCCCTGTCTCACTGTCTACCTGTGGCCCTGTGGCCCTGTCTACCTGTGTCCCTGTATCCCTGTGTCCCTGTCTCCCTGTGTCCCTGTCTCCCTGTGTCCCTGGCTCTCTGGCTCTCTGGCTCCCTGGTTACCTGGTTACATGGCTTTCTTTTTCCTGGTCTCCCTGGCTCCCTGCGTCCCTGTGTTCCTGTGTCCCTGTGTCCGTGTCTCCTGTCTCCCTGTCTACCTGTGTCCCTGGCTCTCTGGCTCCCTGTGTCTCTGTGTCCCTGTGTCCCTGTCTCCCTGTTTCCCTGTGTCCCTGTGTCCCAGTCTCCCTGTGTCCCTGTGTCCCTATGTCCCTGGCTCTCTGGCTCTCTGGCTCCTTGGCTTCCTGTCTCCCTGTGTCCCTGTTTCCATATCTCCCTGTATCCCTGTCTCTCTGTCTCCCTGTCTCCCTGTCTCCCCGTCTCATTGTCTCCCTGTCACCCTGTCTCCCTGTCTCCCTCGCTCTCTGGCTTTCTGGTTCCCTGGCTCCCTGGCTGCCTGGCTCCCTGTCTCCTTGTCTCTCTGTCTCCCTGTCTCCCTGTCTACCTGTCTCCGTGTCTCCCCGTATCCCTGTGTCCCTGTCTACCTGTGTCCCTGTCTCCTTGTCTCTCTGTCTCCCTGTCTCTCTGTCTCCCTGTCTCCCTGACTACCTGTCTACCTGTGTCCCTGTCTCCCTGTGTCACTGTCTCCCTGTGTCCCTGTCTCCCTGTATCCCTCTGTCCCTGTCTCCCTGTGTCCCTGTGTCCCTGTCTCACTGTGTCCCTGTGTCCCTGTCTCCCTGTGTCCCTGTGTCCCTGTGTCCCTGTGTCCATGTGTCCCTGTCTCCCTGTCTCCCTGTCTCCCTGTCTCCCTGTGTCCCTGTGTCCCTGTGTCCCTGTGTCCCTGGCTGCCTGGCTCCCTGGTTCCCTGGTTAAATGGTTTTCTGTTTCCCTGTCTCCCTGTCTCCCTCTCTCCCTGTCTACCTGTCTATCTGTCTACTGGAGTCCCTGTCTCACTGTTTACCTGTGGCCCTGTGTCCCTGTCTACCTGTGTCCCTGTCTCCCTGTGTCCCTGTCTCCCTGTCTTCCTGGTTCCCTGGTTACATGGCTTTCTTTTTCCTGGTCTCCCTGGCTCCCTGCGTCCCTGTGTCCCTGTCTCCTGTCTCCCTGTCTACCTGTGTCCCTGGCTCTCTGGCTCCCTGCGTCTCTGTGTCCCTGTGTCCCTGTCTCCCTGTTTCCCTGTGTCCCTGTGTCCCTGTGTCCCTGTGTCCCTGTGTCCCTGTCTCCCTGTCTCCCTGTCTCCTTGTCTCCTTGTGTCCCAGTCTCCCTGTGTCCCTGTGTCCCTGTGTCCCTGGCTCTCTGGCTCTCTGGCTCCTTGGCTTCCTGTCTCCCTGTCTCCCTGTCTCCCTGTCTCCCTGTCTCTCTGTCTCCCTGTCTCGTGTGTCCCTGCGTCCCTGTGTCCCTCGCTCTCTGGCTTTCTGTTTCCCTGGCTCCCTGGCTCCCTGGCTCCCTGGCTCCCTGTCTCCCTGTATACCTGTATACCTGTGTCCCTGTCTCCTTATCTCCCTGTGTCCCTGTCTCTTCGGCTCCCTGGCTCCCTGGTTCTCTGGTTCCCTGGCTCTCTGCTTTCCTCTCTCCCTGGCTATCTATCTCTCCCTCCCTCCCTCCTTGTCTCCCCCTGTCTCTGACCCCTGGATGATGGTTTTCTTGTTCCCTGACTGTCGGGCTCACTGTCTCCCCAGCTCCCAGGGTGTGAGGCACTGTGGCCTTCTGGATCCTTGGATCACTAGATCACTGTCTCTGTGGCTCTCTGTCTCCCTGTATCCCTGTCTCCTGTCTCCCTGTCTCCCTGTCTTCCTACCTACCTTTCTCCGTGGCTCCCTGGCTCCGTGTCTCCCTGTCTCCCTGTCTACCTGTGTTTCTGTGTCCCTGTGTCCCTGTGTCCCTGTGTCCTGTGTCCCTGGCTCCCTGGCTCCCTGGCTCCCTGGCTCCCTGGATCCCTGGCTCCCTGGCTCCCTGGCTCCCTGTGTCCCTGTGTCCCTGCGTCCCTGTGTCCCTGTCTCCCTGACTCCCTATCTCCCTGTGTCCCTGGCTCCCTGTCTCCCTGTCTCCTTGTCTCCCTGTCTCCCTGTCTCCATGTCCCCTGTCTCCCTGGCTCCCAGTCTCCCTGTCTCCCTGTCTCCCTGTCTTCCTGTGTCCCTGTGTCCCTGTGTCCCTGTGTCCCTGTGTCCCTGTCTCCCTGTCTCCCTGTCTCCCTGTGTCCCTGGCTAACTGGCTCTCTTTTTACCTGGCTCCCTGGCTCCCTGGCTCCCTGGCTCCCTGGATCCCTGGCTCCTTATCTACCTGTGTCCCTGTCACCCTGTCTGCCTGTCTACCTATCTCCCTGTCTACCTGTGTCCCTGTGTCCCTGTGTCCCTGTGTCCCTGTCTCCCTGTCTCCCTGTCTCCCTGTCTCACTGTCTCTCCGGCTCCCTGGCTCCCTGTTTCCCTGGTTCCCTGGCTCTCTGCTTTCCTCTCTCCCTGGCTCTCTATCTCTCTGCCTCCCTCCCTCCTTGTCTCCCCCTGTCTCTGACACCTGGATAATAGTTTTCTGGTTCTCTGACTGTCTGGATCACTGTCTCCCCAGATCCCTGGGTGTGTGGCACTGTGGCCTTCTGGATCCTTGGATCACTGGATCACTGTCTCTGTTGCTCTCTATCTCCGTCTCCCTGTCTCCCTGTCTCCCTATCTACCTGTGTCCCTGTGTCCCTGTCTCCCAGTCTCCCTGTCTCCCTATCTCCCTGTGACCCTGGCTCTCTGGCTCTCTGGCTCCCTGACTCCCTGTCTCCCGGTCTACCTGTCTACCTGTGTCCCTGGGTCCCTGTCTCTGTGTCTCCCTGTCTCCCTTTCTCCCTGTTTACCTGTGTCCCTGTGTCCCTGTGTCCCTGTCTCCCAGTCTCCCTGTCTCCCTGTCTACCTGTGTCCCTGTCTCCCTGTCTCCCTGTCTCCCTGTGTCCCTGTCTCCGTGTCTCCCTGTGTCCCTGTCTCACTGTCTCCCTGTGTCCCTGTCTCCCTATCTTCCTGTCTGCCTGTTTCCCTGTCTCCCTGTCTCCCTGTGTCCCTGTGTCCCTGTGTCCCTGTATATCTGTGTCCCTGTGTCCCTGTCTCCATGTGTCCCTGTCTCCCTCTGTCCCTGGCTCTCTGGCTCTCTGGCTCCCTGGCTCCCTGGTTACATGGCTCTCTGTTTCCCTGTTTCCCTGTCTCCCTGTCTCCCTGTGTCCCTGTCTCCCTGTCTCCCTGTCTCCCTGTGTCCCTGTCTCCCTGTCTCCCAGTCTCCCTGTCTCCATGTCTCTCTGTCTACGTGTCTACTTGTATCCCTGTCTCCCTGTGTCCCTGTGTCCCGGTGTCCGTGTGTCCCTGTCTCCCTGTCTCCCTGTCTTCCTGTCTCCGTGTCCCTGTCTCACTGTGTCTGTCTGTCCCTGTTTCCCTGTGTCCCTGGCTCCCTGGCTGCCTGGTTCCCTGGTTACATGGCTTTCTGTTTCCCTGTCTCCCTGTCTCCCTGTCTCCCTGTCTCCCTGTCTACCTGTCTATCTGTCTACTTGAGTCCCTGTCTCCCTGTCTACCTGTGGCCCTGTGTCCCTGTCTACCTGTGTCCCTGTCTCCCTGTGTCCCTGTCTCCCTGTGTCCCTGTCTCCCTGTGTCCCTGTCTCTCTGGCTATCAGGCTCCCTGGTTCCCTGGTTACATGGCTTTCTTTTTCCCTGGTCTCCTTGTCTCCCTGCGTCCCTGTGTCCCTGTGTCTCTGTCTCCCTGTCTCCCTGTCTGTGTGTCTCCCTGTCTCCCGGTCTCCCTGTCAACCTGTGTCCCTGTGTCCCTGTCTATCTGTGTCCCTGTGTCCATGTCTCCCTGTGTCACTGTCTCCCTGTGTCCCTTGCTCTCTGGCTCTCTGGCCCCTTGGCTCCCTGGTTACATGGCTCTCTGTTTCCCTGTTTCCCTGTCTCCCTGTCTCCCTGGCTCCCTGGCTCACTGTCTCCCTGTCTCCCTGTCTCCCTGTCTCTCTGTCTACGTGTCTACTTGTATCCCTGTCTCCCTGTGTCTCTGTGTCCCTCTGTCCATGTGTCCCTGTCTCCCTGGCTCTCTGGCTCACTGGCTCCCTAGCTGCCTGGCTCCCTGGCTCCCTGTCTCTCTGTCTACGTGTCTACTTGTATCCCTGTCTCCCTGTGTCCCTGTGTCCGTGTCCCTGTCTCCCTGTCTCCCTGTCTCCCTGTCTCCCTGTCTCCCTGTCTCCCTGTCTCCCTGTCTCCCTGTCTCCCTGTCTCCCTGTCTCCCTGTCTCCCTGTCTCCCTGTCTCCCTGTCTCCCTGTCTCCCTGTCTCCCTGTCTCCCTGTCTCCCTGTCTCGTGTGTCCCTGCGTCCCTGCGTCCCTGTGTCCCTCGCTCTCTGGCTTTCTGTTTCCCTGGCTCCCTGGCTCCCAGGCTCCCTGGCTCCCTGTCTCCCTGTATACCTGTATACCTGTGTCCCTGTCTCCTTATCTCCCTGTGTCCCTGTCTCTTCGGCTCCCTGGCTCCCTGGTTCTCTGGTTCCCTGGCTCTCTGCTTTCCTCTCTCCCTGGCTATCTATCTCTCCCTCCCTCCCTCCTTCTCTCCCCCTGTCTCTGACCCCTGGATAATGGTTTTCTTGTTCTCTGACTGTCGGGCTCACTGTCTCCCCAGCTCCCAGGGTGTGAGGCACTGTGGCCTTCTGGATCCTTGGATCACTAAATCAGTGTCTCTGTGGCTCTCTGGCTCCCTGTCTCCCTGTCTCCCTGTCTCCTTGTCTCCCTGTCTCCCTGTCTCCATGTCTCCCTGTCTCCCTGGCTCCCAGTCTCCCTGTCTCCCTGTCTTCCTGTCTTCCTGTGTCCCTGTGTCCCTGTGTCCCTGTGTCCCTGTCTCCCTGTCTCCCTGTCTCCCTGTGTCCCTGGCTAACTGGCTCTCTTTTTACCTGGCTCCCTGGCTCCCTGGCTCCCTGGATCCCTGGATCCCTGGCTCCTTATCTACCTGTGTCCCTGTCACCCTGTCTGCCTGTCTACCTATCTCCCTGTCTACCTGTGTCCCTGTGTCCCTGTGTCCCTGTGTCCCTGTCTCCCTGTCTCCCTGTCTCCCTGTCTCACTGTCTCTCCGGCTCCCTGGCTCCCTGTTTCCCTGGTTCCCTGGCTCTCTGCTTTCCTCTCTCCCTGGCTCTCTATCTCTCTGCCTCCCTCCCTCCTTGTCTCCCCCTGTCTCTGACACCTGGATAATAGTTTTCTGGTTCTCTGACTGTCTGGATCACTGTCTCCCCAGATCCCTGGGTGTGTGGCACTGTGGCCTTCTGGATCCTTGGATCCCTGGATCACTGTCTCTGTTGCTCTCTGTCTCCCTGTCTCCCTGTCTCCCTGTCTCCCTATCTACCTGTGTCCCTGTGTCCCTGTCTCCCAGTCTCCCTGTCTCCCTATCTCCCTGTGACCCTGGCTCTCTGGCTCTCTGGCTCCCTGACTCCCTGTCTCCCTGTCTCCCGGTCTACCTGTCTACCTGTGTCCCTGGGTCCCTGACTCTGTGTCTCCCTGTCTCCCTTTCTCCCTGTTTACCTGTGTCCCTGTCTCCCAGTCTCCCTGTCTCCCTGTCTACCTGTGTCCCTGTCTCCCTGTCTCCCTGTCTCCCTGTGTCCCTGTCTCCGTGTCTCCCTGTGTCCCTGTCTCACTGTCTCCCTGTGTCCCTGTCTCCCTATCTTCCTGTCTGCCTGTTTCCCTGTCTCCCTGTCTCCCTGTCTCCCTGTCTACCTGTCTATCTGTCTACTTGAGTCCCTGTCTCCCTGTGTCCCTGTGGCCCTGTGTCCCTGTCTACCTGTGTCCCTGTCTACCTGTGTCCCTGTCTCTCTGGCTATCAGGCTCCCTGGTTCCCTGGTTACATGGCTTTCTTTTTTCCTGGTCTCCTTGTCTCCCTGCGTCCCTGTTTCCCTGTGTCTCTGTCTCCCTGTCTCCCTGTCTCCCTGTCTGTGTGTCTCCCTGTCTCCCGGTCTCCCTGTCAACCTGTGTCCCTGTGTCCCTGTCTATCTGTGTCCCTGTGTCCATGTCTCCCTGTGTCACTGTCTCCCTGTGTCCCTTGCTCTCTGGCTCTCTGGCTCCCTGGCTCCCTGGTTACATGGCTCTCTGTTTCCCTGTTTCCCTGTCTCCCTGTCTCCCTGGCTCCCTGGCTCACTGTCTCCCTGTCTCCCTGTCTCCCTGTCTCCCTGTCTCCCTGTCTCTCTGTCTACGTGTCTACTTGTATCCCTGTCTCCCTGTGTCTCTGTGTCCCTCTGTCCATGTGTCCCTGTCTCCCTGGCTCTCTGGCTCACTGGCTCCCTAGCTGCCTGGCTCCCTGGCTCCCTGTCTCTCTGTCTACGTGTCTACTTGTATCCCTGTCTCCCTGTTTCCCTGTGTCCGTGTCCCTGTCTCCCTGTCTCCCTGTCTCCCTGTCTCCCTGTCTCCCTGTCTCCCTGTCTCCCTGTCTCCCTGGCTCCCTGTCTCCCTGTCTCCCTGTCTCCCTGTCTCCCTGTCTCCCTGTCTCCCTGTCTCCCTGTCTCCATGTCTCGTGTGTCCCTGCGTCCCTGCGTCCCTGTGTCCCTCGCTCTCTGGCTTTCTGTTTCCCTGGCTCCCTGGCTCCCTGGCTCCCTGGCTCCCTGGCTCCCTGGCTCCCTGGCTCCCTGGCTCCCTGGCTCCCTGGCTCCCTGTCTCCCTGTCTCCCTGTATACCTGTATACCTGTGTCCCTGTCTCCTTATCTCCCTGTGTCCCTGTCTCTTCGGCTCCCTGGCTCCCTGGTTCTCTGGTTCCCTGGCTCTCTGCTTTCCTCTCTCCCTGGCTATCTATCTCTCCCTCCCTCCATCCTTGTCTCCCCCTGTCTCTGACCCCTGGATAATGGTTTTCTTGTTCTCTGACTGTCGGGCTCACTGTCTCCCCAGCTCCCAGGGTGTGAGGCACTGTGGCCTTCTGGATCCTTGGATCACTAGAGCACTGTCTCTGTGGCTCTCTGGCTCCGTGTCTCCCTGTCTCCCTGTCTCCTTGTCTCCCTGTCTCCATGTCTCCATGTCTCCCTGTCTCCCTGGCTCCATGTCTCCCTGGCTCCCTGTCTCCCTGTCTTCCTGTGTCCCTGTGTCCCTGTGTCCCTGTGTCCCTGTGTCCCTGTGTCCCTGTGTCCCTGTGTCCCTGTCTCCCTGTCTCCCTGTGTCCCTGGCTAACTGGCTCTCTTTTTACCTGGCTCCCTGGCTCCCTGGCTCCCTGGCTCCCTGGATCCCTGGCTCCTTATCTACCTGTGTCCCTGTCACCCTGTCTGCCTGTCTACCTATCTCCCTGTCTACCTGTGTCCCTGTGTCCCTGTGTCCCTGTCTCCCTGTCTCCCTGTCTCACTGTCTCTCCGGCTCCCTGGCTCCCTGGTTCCCTGGTTCCCTGGCTCTCTGCTTTCCTCTCTCCCTGGCTCTCTATCTCTCTGCCTCCCTCCCTCCTTGTCTCCCCCTGTCTCTGACACCTGGATAATAGTTTTCTGGTTCTCTGACTGTCTGGATCACTGTCTCCCCAGCTCCCTGGGTGTGTGGCACTGTGGCCTTCTGGATACTTGGATCACTGGATCACTGTCTCTGTTGCGCTCTGTCTCCCTGTCTCCCTGTCTCCCTGTCTCCCTATCTACCTGTGTCCCTGTGTCCTTGTCTCCCAGTCTCCCTGTCTCCCTATCTCCCTGTGACCCTGGCTCTCTGGCTCTCTGGCTCCCTGACTCCCTGTCTCCCTGTCTCCCGGTCTACCTGTCTACCTGTGTCCCTGGGTCCCTGTCTCTGTGTCTCCCTGTCTCCCTTTCTCCCTGTTTACCTGTGTCCCTGTGTCCCTGTGTCCCTGTCTCCCAGTCTCCCTGTCTCCCTGTCTACCTGTGTCCCTGTGTCCCTGACTCCCTGTCTCCCTGTGTCCCTGTCTCCGTGTCTCCCTGTGTCCCTGTCTCACTGTCTCCCTGTGTCCCTGTCTCCCTATCTTCCTGTCTGCCTGTTTCCCTGTCTCCCTGTCTCCCTGTCTACCTGTGTCCCTGTTTCCCTGTTTATCTGTGTCCCTGTGTCCCTGTCTCCATGTGTCCCTGTCTCCCTCTGTCCCTGGCTCTCTGGCTCTCTGGCTCCCTGGCTCCCTGGTTACATGGCTCTCTGTTTCCCTGTTTCCCTGTCTCCCTGTCTCCCTGTGTACCTGTGTCCCTGTGTCCCTGTCTCCCTGTCTCCCTGTCTCCCTGTCTCCCTGTCTCCCTGTCTCCCTGTCTCCCTGTCTCCATGTCTCTCTGTCTACGTGTCTACTTGTATCCCTGTCTCCCTGTGTCCCTGTGTCCCGGTGTCCGTGTGTCCCTGTCTCCCTGTCTCCCTGTCTTCCTGTCTCCGTGTCCCTGTCTCCCTGTGTCTGTCTGTCCCTGTTTCCCTGTGTCCCTGGCTCCCTGGCTGCCTGGTTCCCTGGTTACATGGCTTTCTGTTTCCCTGTCTCCCTGTCTCCCTGTCTCCCTGTCTCCCTGTCTACCTGTCTATCTGTCTACTTGAGTCCCTGTCTCCCTGTCTACCTGTGGCCCTGTGTCCCTGTCTACCTGTGTCCCTGTCTCCCTGTGTCCCTGTCTCCCTGTGTCCCTGTCTCCCTGTGTCCCTGTCTCTCTGGCTATCAGGCTCCCTGGTTCCCTGGTTACATGGCTTTCTTTTTTCCTGGTCTCCTTGTCTCCCTGCGTCCCTGTGTCCCTGTGTCTCTGTCTCCCTGTCTCCCTGTCTGTGTGTCTCCCTGTCTCCCGGTCTCCCTGTCAACCTGTGTCCCTGTGTCCCTGTCTATCTGTGTCCTTGTGTCCATGTCTCCCTGTGTCACTGTCTCCCTGTGTCCCTTGCTCTCTGGCTCTCTGGCTCCCTGGCTCCCTGGTTACATGGCTCTCTGTTTCCCTGTTTCCCTGTCTCCCTGTCTCCCTGTCTCCCTGGCTCACTGACTCCCTGTCTCCCTGTCTCCCTGTCTCCCTGTCTCCCTGTCTCCCTGTCTCCCTGTCTCCCTGTCTCCCTGTCTCCCTGTCTCCCTGTGTCCCTGGCTCCCTGGTTCCCTGGTTACATGGCTTTCTGTTTCCCTGTCTCCCTGTCTCCCTGTCTACCTGTCTATCTGTCTACTTGAGTCCCTGTCTCCCTGTCTACCTGTGTCCCTGTGTCCCTGTCTACCTGTGTCCCTTTCTCCCTGTGTCCCTGATTCCTGTGTCCCTGTCTCCCTGTGTCCCTGGCTCTCTGGCTCTCTGGCTCCCTGGTTCCCTTGTTACATGGTTTTCTATTTCCTGGTCTCCATGTCTCCCTGCGTCCCTGTGTCCCTGTGACCCTGTCTCCCTGTCTCCCTGTCTGCCTGTCTCCCTGTCTCCCTGTCTCCCTGTCTCCCTGTCTCCCTGTCTACCTGTGTCCTTGTGTTACTGTCTACCCCTGTCCAAGTGTCCCTGTCTCCCTGTGTCCCTGTCTCCCTGTGTCCCTGGCTCTCTGGTTTCTGGCTCCCTGGCTCCCTGGTTACATGGCTCTCTGTTTCCCTGTCCCCCTGTCTCCGTGTCTCCCTGTCTCTTGTCTCCCTGTCTCCCTGTGTCCCTGTGTCCCTGTCTCCCTGTCTCCCTGTCTCCCTGTCTCCCTGTGTCCTTGTGTCCCTATGTCCCTGTCTCCCTGTCTCCCTGTGTCCCTGGCTCTCTGACTCCCTGGCTCCCCGGCTCCCTGGCTCCCTGGTTACATGGCTCTCTGTTTCCATTTCTCCCTGTCTCCCTTTCTACCTGTGTCCATGTGTCCCTGTGTCACTGTGTCCCTGTGTCCCTGGCTCTCTGGCTCTGGCTCCCTGTCACCCTGTCTCCCTGTCTCCCTGTCTCCCTTTCTTCCTGTCTCCCTGTCTCCCTGTCTCCCTGTCTCCCTGTCTCCCTGTCTCCCTGTTTCCCTGTGTCCCTGTCTCCCTGTCTCCCTGTCCACCTGTCTACCTGTGTTCCTGGCTTTCTGGCTCCCTGGCTCCCTGGCTCCCTGGCTCCCTGGCTCCCTGGCTCCCTGGCTCCCTGGCTCCCTGGCTCCCTGGCTCCCTGGCTCCCTGGCTCCCTGGCTCCCTGGCTCCCTGGCTCCCTGGCTCCCTGGCTCCCTGGCTCCCTGGCTCCCTGGCTCCCTGGCTCCCTGACTGCCTGACTGCCTGGCTCCCTGTCTACCTGTGTCCCTGGCTCTCTGTCTCCCTGTCTCCCTGGCTCCCTGGCTCCCTGGCTCCATGTCTCCCTGGCTCCCTGGCTCCAAGTCTCCCTGTCTACCTGTGTCCCTGTGTCCCTGTGTCCCTGTCTCCCAGTCTCCCTGTGTCCCTGGCTAACTGGCTCTCTGTTTACCTGGCTCACTGGCTCCCTGGCTCCCTGGATCCCTGGATCCCTGGCTCCTTCTCTACCTGTGTCCCTGTCACCCTGTCTCCCGGTCTACCTGTCTCCGTGTCTCCCCGTATCCCTGTGACCCTGTCTCCCTCTGTCCCTGTCTACATGTGTCCCTTTCTCCTTGTCTCCCTGTCTCCCTGTATCCCTGTCTCCCTGTCTCCCTGTGTCCCTGTCTCCCTGTCACACTGTGTCCCTGTCTCCCTGTCTCCCTGTGTCCCTGGCTCTCTGGCTCTCTGTCTCCCTGTCTCCCTGTCTCCCTGTCTCCCTGTCTCCCTGTCTCCCTGTCTCCCTGTCTCCCTGTCTCCCTGTCTCTCTGTCTACGAGTCTACTTGTATCCCTGTGTCCCTGTGTCCCTGTGTCCCTGTGTCCCTGTGTCCATGTCTCCCTGTCTCCCTGTCTCCCTGTCTCCCTGTCTCCCTGTCTCCCTGTCTCCCTGTGTCCCTGTGTCCCTGTGTCCCTGTGTCCCTGGCTCCCTGGCTCCCTGGTTCCCTGGTTACATGGCTTTCTGTTTCCCTGTCTCCCATTCTCCCTCTCTCCCTGTCTACCTGTCTATCTGTCTACTTGAGTCCCTGTCTCACTGTCTACCTGAGGCCCTGTGTCCCTGTCTACCTGTGTCCATGTCTCCCTGTGTCCCTGTCTCCCTGTGTCCCTGGCTCTCTGGCTCTCTGGCTCCCTGGTTCCCTGGTTACATGGCTTTCTTTTTCCTGGTCTCCCTGGCTCCCTGCGTCCCTGCGTCCCTGTGTCCCTCTGTCCCTGTGTCCCTTTGTCCCTGTCTCCTGTCTCCCTGTCTACCTGTGTCCCTGGCTCTCTGGCTCCCTGTGTCTCTGTGACCCTGTGTCCCTGTCTCCCTCTTCCCCTGTGTCCCTGTGTCCCTGTCTCCCTGTGTCCCTGTGTCCCTGTCTCCCTGTCTCCCTGTTTCCTTGTCTCCTTGTGTCCCAGTCTCCTGTGTCCCTGTGTCCCTGTGTCCCTGGCTCTCTAGCTCTCTGGTTTTTGGCTTCCTGTCTCCCTGTGTCCCTGTCTCCCTGTCTCCCTATCTCTCCCTGTCTCCCTGTCTCCCTGTCTCCCTGTCTCCCTTACTCACTGTCTCCCTGTTTCCCTGTCTCCCTGTCTCCCTCTCTCGTGTGTCCCTGTGTCCCTGTGTCCTCGCTCTCTGGCTTTCTGGTTCCCTGGCTCCCTGGCTCCCTGGCTCCCTGGCTCCCTGTATACCTGTATACCTGTGTCCCTGTCTCCTTATATCCCTGTGTCCCTGTCTCTCCGGCTCCCTGGCTCCCTGGTTCCCTGGTTCCCTGGCTCTCTGCTTTCCTCTCTCCCTGGCTATCTCTCTCTCCCTCCCTCCCTCCTTGTCTCCCCCTGTCTCAGACTCCTGGATAATGGTTTTCTTGTTCTCTGACTGTCGGGCTCACTGTCTCCCCAGCTCCCAGGGTGTGTGGCACTGTGGCCTTCTGGATCCTTGGATCACTAGATCACTGTCTCTGTGGCTCTCTGTCTCCCTGTCTCCCTGTCTCCCTATCTCCCTGTCTCCCTGTCTCCCTGTCTCCCTGTCTCCATGTCTCCCTGTCTCCCTGGCACCCAGTCTCCCTGTCTCCCTGTCTCCCTGTCTACCTGTGTCCCTGTGTCCTTGTGTCCCTGTGTCCCTGTGTCCCTGTCTCCCTGTGTCCCTGGCTAACTGGTTCTCTGTTTACCTGGCTCCCTGGCTCCCTGGCTCCCTGGCTCCCTGCATCCCTGGCTCCTTGTCTACCTGTGTACCTGTCACCCTGTCTGCCGGTCTCCCTATCTCCCTGTCTACATGTGTCCCTGTGTCCCTGTGTCCCTGTCTCCATGTCTCCCTGTCTCCCTGTCTCACTGTCTCTCCGGCTCCCTGGCTCCCTGGTTCCCTGGTTCCTTGGCTCTCTGCTTTCCTCTCTCCCTGGCTCTCTATCTCTCTGCCTCCCTCCCTCCTTGTCTCCCCCTGTCTCTGACACCTGGATAATAGTTTTCTGGTTCTCTGACTGTCTGGATCACTGTCTCCCCAGCTCCCTGGGTGTGTGGCACTGTGGCCTTCTGGATCCTTGGATCACTGGATCACTGTCTCTGTTGCTCTCTGTCTCCCTGTCTCCCTGTCTCCCTATCTACCTGTGTCCCTGTGTCCCTGTCTCCCAGTCTCCCTGTCTCCCTATCTCCCTGTGACCCTGGCTCTCTGGCTCTCTGGCTCCCTGACTCCCTGTCTCCCTGTCTCCCTGTCTCCCTGTCTCCCTGTCTCCCTGTGTCCCTCTGTCCCTGTGTCCCTGTGTCCCTCTGTCCCTGGCTCCCTGGCTCCATGGCTCCCTGGTTACATGGCTTTCTGTTTCCCTGTCTCCCTGTCTACCTCTCTCTCTGTCTACCTGTCTATCTATCTACTTGAGTCCCTGTCTCACTGTCTACCTGTGGTCCTCGCTCTCTGGCTTTCTGGTTCCCTGGCTCCCTGACTCCCTGTCTCCCTGTCTCCCGGTCTACCTGTCTACCTGTGTCCCTGGGTCCCTGTCTCCCTGTCTCCCTGTCTCCCTTTCTCCCTCTTTACCTGTGTCCCTGTGTCCCTGTGTCCCTGTCTCCCTGTCTGTGTGTCTCCCTGTCTACCTGAGTCCCTGTCTCCCTGTCTCCCTGTCTCCCTGTGTCCCTGTCTCCGTGTCTCCCTGTGTCCCTGTCTCCCTGTCTCCCTTTCTCCCTGTTTACCTGTGTCCCTGTGTACCTGTGTCCCTGTCTCCCAGTCTCCCTGTCTCCCTGTCTACCTGATTCCCTGTCTCCCTGTTTCCCTGTGTCCCTGTGTCCCTGTCTCCTAGTGTCCCTGTGTCCCTGTGTCCCTTTCTCCCTGTCTCCTTGTCTCCTTGTGTCCCAGTCTCCCTTGTCCCTGTGTCCCTGTATCCCTGGCTCTCTAGCTCTCTGGATCCTTGGCTTCCTGTCTCCCTGTGTCCCTGTGTCCCTGTCTCCCTGTCTCCCTGTCTCTCCCTGTCTCCCTGTCTCCCTGTCTCCCTGTCTCCCTGTATACCTGTATACCTGTATACCTGTATACCTGTATGCCTGTCTCGTGCGTCCCTGTGTCCCTGTGTCCCTCGCTCTCTGGCTTTCTGGTTCCCTGGCTCCCTGGCTCCCTGTCTCCCTGTATACCTGTATACCTGTCTCCCTGTCTCATTATCTCCCTGTGTCCCTGTCTCTCCGGCTCCCTGGCTCCCTGGTTCCCTGGTTCCCTGGCTCTCTGCTTTCCTCTCTCCCTGGCTATCTATCTCTCCCTCCCTCCCTCCTTGTCTCCCCCTGTCTCTGACTCCTGGATAATGGTTTTCTTGTTCTCTGACTGTCGGGCTCACTGTCTCCCCAGCTCCCAGGGTGTGTGGCACTGTGGCCTTCTGGATCCTTGGATCACTAGATCACTGTCTCTGTGGATCTCTGGCTCCCTGGCTCCCTGGCTCCCTGTCTCCCTGTCTCCCTGTCTCCCTGTCTCCCTGTGTCCCTGTGTCCCTGTCTCCCTGTTTACCTGTCTCCCTTTGTCCCTGGCTCTCTGCCTCTCTGTCTCCCTGTCACCCTGTCTCCATGTCTCCCTGTCTTCCTGTCTACCTGTGTCCCTATGTCCATGTCTCCCTGTCTCCCTGTCTACCTGTCTCCCTGTCTCCCTGGCTCTCTGGCTCCCTGTCACCCTGTCACCTTGTCTCACTGTATCCCTGTCTCCCTGTCTCCCTGTCTCCCTGTGTCCCTGGGTCCCTGTCTCCTTGTATCCCTGGCTCTCTGGCTCTCTGGCTCGCTGTCTCCCTGTCTACCTGTGTCCCTGTGTCCATGTCTCCCTGTCTCCCTGTGTCCCTGACTCCCTGTGTCCCTGTCTCCCTGTGTCCCTGTCTCCCTGTGTCCCTGTCTCCCTGTCTCCCTGTCTACCTGTATCCCTGTGTCCCTGTGCCCCTGTCTCCCTGTCTACCTGTATCCCTGTGTCCCTGTGTCCCTGTGTCTCTGTGTCCCCGTCTTCCTGTCTCCCTGTGTCACTGTGTCCCTGTCTCCCTGTCACCCTTTGTCCCTGGCTCTCTGGCTCCCTTGCTACCTGGCTCTCTGGTTACATGGCTCTACGTTTCCCTGTCTCCCTTTCTCCCTGTCTCCCTGTCTCCCTGTCCCCTTGTCTCCCTGTCTCCCTGTCTACCTGTATCCCTGTGTCCCTGTCTCCCTGTGTCCCTGTCTCCCTGTCTCCCTGTGTCCCTGGCTTTCTGGCTCCCCCTTTCCCTGTCCCCCTGGCTCCCTGTATCCCTGTCTCTCTGTGTCCCTGTATCCCTGTGTCCCTGTCTCCCTTTCTCCCTGTCTCCCTGTGTCCCTGACTCTCTGGCTCTCTCGTTCCCTGGTACCCTTGCTCCTGTCTCCCTGTGTCCGTGTGTCTCTGTGTCCCTGTGTCCCTGTGTCCCTGTCTCCCTTTCTCCCTGTCTCACTGTGTCCCTGACTCTCTGGCTCTCTCATTCCCTGGCTCCCTGGCTCCCTGTCTCCCTGTGTCTCTGTGTCTCTGTGTCCCTGTGTCCCTGTGTCCCTGTGTCCCTGTGTCCTGTCTCCCTGTCTCCCTGTGTCCCTGGCTCACTGGCTCCCTGATTACATGGCTCTCTGTTTCCCTGTCTCCCTGTCTCCCTGTCTCCCTGTCTCAATGGCTCCCTGTCTTCCTGTGTCCCTGTGTCACTGTGTCGCTGTGTCCCTGGCTCTCTGGCTGTCCTCCTCCCTGTCAACCTGTCTCCCTGTCTCCTGTCTCCTTCTCTCCCGGTCTCCCTGTGTCCCTGTCTCCCTGTCTCCCTGTTTACCTGTCTCCCACTGTCCCTAGCTCTCTGGCTCTCTTTTCCCTGTCTCCCTGTCTCCCTGTCTCCCTGTCTCCCTGTCTCCCTGTCTCCCTGTCTCCCTGTCTCCCTGTCTCCCTGTCTCCCTGTCTCCCTGTCTCCCTGTCTCCCTGTCTCCCTGTCTCCCTGTCTCCCTTTCTCCCTGTCTCTCTGTCTCCCTGTTTCACTGTTTCTCCGGCACTCTGACTCCCTGATTTTCTGGTTCCCTGGCTCTCTGCTTACCTCTCTCCCTGGCTTTCTGGATCCTTGGATCACTAGATCACTGTCTCTGTGGCTCTCTGGATCCCTGTCTCCCTGTCTCCCTGGTTCCCTGGCTCCTGGCTCCCTCTCTCACTGTCTCCCTGTCTACTTGTGTTCCTGTGTCCCTGTGTCCCTGTGTCACTCTATCCCTGGCTCACTGGCTCCCTGGCTACCTGGTTACATGGCTCTCTGTTTCCCTGTCTCCCTGTCTCCCTGTCTCCCTGTTTTCCTGTGTCCCTTTGTCACTGTGTCCCTGTGTCCCTGTGTCCCTGGCTCTCTGGCTGTCTTGCTCCCTGTCACCCTGTCTCCCTTTCTCCCTGTCTCACTGTCTCCCTGTCTCCCTGTCTCCCTGTCTCCCTGTCTCCCTCTCTCCCTGTCTCCCTGTCTCCCTGTTTCCCTGTCTCCCTGTCTCCCTCTCTCGTGTGTCCCTGTGTCCCTGTGTCCTCGCTCTCTGGCTTTCTGGTTCCCTGGCTCCCTGGCTCCCTGGCTCCCTGGATCCCTGTATACCTGTATACCTGTGTCCCTGTCTCCTTATATCCCTGTGTCCCTGTCTCTCCGGCTCCCTGGCTCCCTGGTTCCCTGGTTCCCTGGCTCTCGGCTTTCCTCTCTCCCTGGCTATCTCTCTCTCCCTCCCTCCCTCCTTGTCTCCCCCTGTCTCAGACTCCTGGATAATGGTTTTCTTGTTCTCTGACTGTCGGGCTCACTGTCTCCCCAGCTCCCAGGGTGTGTGGCACTGTGGCCTTCTGGATCCTTGGATCACTAGATCACTGTCTCTGTGGCTCTCTGTCTCCCTGTCTCCCTATCTCCCTGTCTCCCTGTCTCCCTGTCTCCATGTCTCCCAGTCTCCCTGTCTCCCTGTCTCCCTTTCTACCTGTCTCCCTGTCTACCTGTGTCCCTGTGTCCTTGTGTCCCTGTGTCCCTGTGTCCCTGTCTCCCTGTGTCCCTGGCTAACTGGTTCTCTGTTTACCTGGCTCCCTGGCTCCCTGGCTCCCTGGCTCCTTGCATCCCTGGCTCCTTGTCTACCTGTGTCCCTGTCACCCTGTCTGTCTGTCTCCCTATCTCCCTGTCTACGTGTGTCCCTGTGTCCCTGTGTCCCTGTCTCCATGTCTCCCTGTCTCCCTGTCTCACTGTCTCTCCGGCTCCCTTGCTCCCTGGTTCCCTGGTTCCTTGGATCTCTGCTTTCCTCTCTCCCTGGCTCTCTATCTCTCTGCCTCCCTCCCTCCTTGTCTCCCCCTGTCTCTGACACCTGGATAATAGTTTTCTGGTTCGTTGACTGTCTGGATCACTGTCTCCCGAGCTCCCTGGGTGTGTGGCACTGTGGCCTCTGGATCCTTGGATCACTGGATTACTGTCTCTGTTGCTCTCTGTCTCCCTGTCTCCCTGTCTCCCTATCTACCTGTGTCCCTGTGTCCCTGTCTCCCAGTCTCCCTGTTTCCCTATCTCCCTGTGACCCTGGCTCTCTGGCTCTCTGGCTCCCTGACTCCCTGTCTCCCTGTCTCCCGGTCTACCTGTCTACCTGTGTCCCTGGGTCCCTGTCTCCCTGTCTCCCTGTCTCCCTTTCTCCCTCTTTACCTGTGTCCCTGTATCCCTGTGTCCCTGTCTCCCTGTCTGTGTGTCTCCCTGTCTACCTGAGTCCCTGTCTCCCTGTCTCCCTGTCTCCCTGTGTCCCTGTCTCCGTGTCTCCCTGTGTCCCTGTCTCCCTGTCTCCCTTTCTCCCTGTTTACCTGTGTCCCTGTGTCCCTGTGTCCCTGTCTCCCAGTCTCCCTGTCTCCCTGTCTACCTGTGTCCCTGTCTCCCTGTTTCCCTGTGTCCCTGTGTCCCTGTCTCCTAGTGTCCCTGTGTCCCTGTGTCCCTTTCTCACTGTCTCCTTGTCTCCTTGTGTCCCAGTCTCCCTGTGTCCCTGGGTCCCTGTGTCCCTGGCTCTCTAGCTCTCTGGATCCTTGGCTTCCTGTCTCCCTGTGTCCCTGTGTCCCTGTCTCCCTGTCTCCCTGTCTCCCTGTCTCCCCCTGTCTCCCTGTCTCACTGTCTCCCTGTCTCCCTGTATACCTGTATACCTGTATACCTGTATACCTGTATACCTGTATACCTGTCTCGTGCGTCCCTGTGTCCCTGTGTCCCTAGCTCTCTGGCTCTCTTTTCCCTGTCTCCCTGTCTCCCTGTCTCCCTGTCTCCCTGTCTCCCTGTCTCCCTGTCTCCCTGTCTCCCTTTCTCCCTGTCTCTCTGTCTCCCTGTTTCCCTGTTTCTCCGGAACTCTGACTCCCTGATTCCCTGGTTCCCTGGCTCTCTGCTTACCTCTCTCCCTGGCTTTCTGGATCCTTGGATCACTAGATCACTGTCTCTGTGGCTCTCTGGATCCCTGTCTCCCTGTCTCCCTGTCTCCCTGGTTCCCTGGCTCCTGGCTCCCTCTCTCACTGTCTCCCTGTCTACTTGTGTTCCTGTGTCCCTGTGTCCCTGTGTCACTCTATCCCTGGCTCACTGGCTCCCTGGCTACCTGGTTACATGGCTCTCTGTTTCCCTGTCTCCCTGTCTCCCTGTCTCCCTGTTTTCCTGTGTCCCTTTGTCACTGTGTCCCTGTGTCCCTGGCTCTCTGGCTGTCTTGCTCCCTGTCACCCTGTCTCCCTTTCTCCCTGTCTCACTGTCTCCCTGTCTCCCTGTCTCCCTGTCTCCCTGTCTCCCTGTTTCCCTGTCTCCCTGTCTCCCTCTCTCGTGTGTCCCTGTGTCCCTGTGTCCTCGCTCTCTGGCATTCTGGTTCCCTGGCTCCCTGGCTCCCTGGCTCCCTGGCTCCCTGTATACCTGTATACCTGTATACCTGTGTCCCTGTCTCCTTATATCCCTGTGTCCCTGTCTCTCCGGCTCCCTGGCTCCCTGGTTCCCTGGTTCCCTGGCTCTCTGCTTTCCTCTCTCCCTGGCTATCTCTCTCTCCCTCCCTCCCTCCTTGTCTCCCCCTGTCTCAGACTCCTGTATAATGGTTTTCTTGTTCTCTGACTGTCGGGCTCACTGTCTCCCCAGCTCCCAGGGTGTGTGGCACTGTGGCCTTCTGGATCCTTGGATCACTAGATCACTGTCTCTGTGGCTCTCTGTCTCCCTGTCTCCCTGTCTCCCTGTCTCCCTATCTCCCTGTCTCCCTGTCTCCCTGTCTCCCTGTCTCCATGTCTCCCTGTCTCCCTGGCTCCCAGTCTCCCTGTCTCCCTGTCTCCCTGTCTACCTGTGTCCCTGTGTCTTGTGTCCCTGTCTCCCTGTGTCCCTGGCTAACTGGTTCTCTGTTTACCTGGCTCTCTGTTTCCCTGTCTCCCTGTCTCCCTGTCTCCCTGTCTCCATGTCTCCCTGTCTTCCTGTGTCCCTGTGTCACTGTGTCGCTGTGTCCCTGTGTCCCTGGCTCTCTGGCTGTCCTCCTCCCTGTCAACCTGTCTCCCTGTCTCCTGTCTCCTTCTCTGCCTGTCTCCCTGTGTCCCTGTCTCCCTGTCTCCCTGTTTACCTGTCTCCCTCTGTCCCTAGCTCTCTGGCTATCTTTTCCCTGTCTCCCTGTCTCCCTGTCTCCCTGTCTCCCTGTCTCCCTTTCTCCCTGTCTCTCTGTCTTCCTGTTTCCCTGTTTCTCCGGCACTCTGACTCCCTGATTCCCTGGTTCCCTGGCTCTCTGCTTACCTCTCTCCCTGGCTTTCTGGATCCTTGGATCACTAGATCACTGTCTCTGTGGCTCTCTGGATCCCTGTCTCCCTGTCTCCCTGTCTCCCTGGTTCCCTGGCTCCTGGCTCCCTCTCTCACTGTCTCCCTGTCTACTTGTGTTCCTGTGTCCCTGTGTCCCTGTGTCACTGTATCCCTGGCTCACTGGCTCCCTGGCTACCTGGTTACATGGCTCTCTGTTTCCCTGTCTCCCTGTCTCCCTGTCTCCCTGTCTCCCTGTTTTCCTGTGTCCCTTTGTCACTGTGTCCCTGTGTCCCTGTGTCCCTGGCTCTCTGGCTGTCTTGCTCCCTGTCACCCTGTCTCCCTTTCTCCCTGTCTCACTGTCTCCCTGTCTCCCTGTCTCCCTGTCTCCATGTCTCCCTGTCTCCCTGTCTCCCTGTGTCCCTGTGTCCCTGTCTCCCTGTCTACCTGTCTCCCTGTGTCCTTAGCTCTCTTGCAATCTGGCTCCCTGGCTCCCTGGCTCCCTGGCTCCCTGTGTCCCTGTGTCCCTATGTCACTGTGTCCCTGTGTCCTTGTCTACCTGTGTCCCTGTGTTTCTGTCTCCCTGTCTCCCTGTCTCCATATCTCCTTGTGTCCCTGTCTCGCCGGCTCCCTGGCTCCCTGGCTCCCTGGCTCCCTGGCTCCCTGGCTCCCTGTCTACCTGTGTCACTCTGTCCCTGTCTCTCCGGCTCCCTGGTCCCTGGTTCCCTGGTTCCCTAGCTCTCTGCTTTCCTCACTCCCTGGCTCTCTATCTCTCTGCCTCCCTCCCTCCTTGTCTCCCCCTGTCTCTGACACTTGGATAATGGTTTTCTGGTTCTCTGACTGTGTGGCTCACTGTCTCCCCAGCTCCCTGGGTGTGTGGCACTGTGGCCTTCTGGATCCTAGGATCACTAGATCACGGTCTCCCTGTCTCTCTGTCTCCCTGTCTCCCTGTTTCCCTGTCTCACTGTCTCACTGTCTAACTGTGACCCTGTGTCTCTATCTACCTGTGTCCCTGTGTCCCTGTGTCCCTATGTCCCTGTCTCCCTGTGTCCCTGTCTCCCTGTGTCCCTGGCTCTCTGGCACTATGGCTCCCTGGTTCCCTGGTTACATGGTTTGTGTTTCCCTTTCTCCCTGTCTCCCTGTGTCCCTATGTCTCTGTCTCCCTGTCTCCTTGTCTCCCTGTCTCCCTGTCTAACTGTGTCCCTGTCTCCCTGTCTACCTGTATCCCTGTCTCCCTGTCTGCCTGTCTCCCTGTCTCCCTGTCTACCTCTATCCCTGTGTCCCTGTCTCCCTGTGTCCCTGGCTTTCTGGCTCCATCGTTCCCTGTCTCCCTGGCTCCCTGTATCCCTGTTTCCCTTTCTCCCTGTCTCCGTGTGTCCCTGGCTCTCTGGATCTCTCATTCCCTGGCTCCCTGTCTCCCTGTCTCCCTTTGTCCCTGTGTCTCTGTGTCCCTGTGTCCCTGTGTCCCTGTGTCCCTGTGTCACTGTATCCCTGGCTCCCTGGCTCCCTGGCTCACTGATCACATGGCTCTCCGTTTCCCTGTCTCCCTGTCTCCCTGTCTCCCTGTCTCCATGTCTCCCTGTCTTCCTGTGTCCCTGTGTCACTGTGTTGCTGTGTCCCTGTGTCCCTGTCTCCCTGTCTCACTGTCTCCCTGTGTCCCTGTCTACCTGTGTCCCTGGATCTCTGTCTCCCTGTCTCCCTGTCTTCCTGGCTCCCTGGATACATGGCTCTCTGTCTCCCTTTCTCCCTGTCTCCATATCTCCCTGTGTTCCTGTCTCCCTGGCTCTCTGGTTCCCTGTCACCCTGTCTCCTTGTCTCACTGTATTCCTGTCTCCCTGTCTCCCTGTCTCCCTGTCTCCTTGTCTCCCTGTGTCCCTATCTCCCTGTCTCCTTGTATCCCTGGCTCTCTGGCCCTCTGGCTCCCTGTCTCCCTGTCTACCTGTGTCCCTGTGTCCATGTCGCCCTGTCTCCCTATCTACCTGTCTCCCTGTGTCACTGTGTCCCTGTGTCCCTGTGTCCCTGTCTACCTGTATCCCTGTGTCCCTGTGTCCCTGTGTCCCTGTCTCCCTGTCTCCCTGTCTCCCTGTCTACCTGTATCCCTGAGTCCCTGTGTCCCTGTCTCCCTGTGTCCCTGTGACTCTGTTTCCCTGTCTCCCTGTGTCACTGTGACTCTGTGTCCCTGTCTCCCTGTCTTCCTGTGTCCCTGTCTCCCTGTCTCCCCGTGTCCCTGGCTCTCTGGCTCCCTTGCTACCTGGCTCCCTGGTTACATGGCTCTACGTTTCCCTGTCTCCCTGTCTCCCTTTCTCCCTGTCTCCCTGTCTGCCTGTCTCCCTGTCTCCCTGTCTCCCTGTCCCTGTCTACCTGTGTCCCTGTGTCCCAGTCTCCCTGTCTCCCTGTCTCCCTGGCTCCTTGGCTCCCAGGCTCCCTGTCTACCTGTGTCCCTGTGTCACTGTGTCACTGTGTCCCTGTTTCCCTGTGTACCTCTGTCCCTGGCTCTCTGCCTCTCTGTCTCCCTGTCACCCTGTCTCTCTGTCTCCCTGTCTCCCTATCTACCTGTGTCCCTGTGTCCATGTCTCCCTGTCTCCCTGCCTAACTGTCTCGCTGTCTCCCTGGCTCTCTGGCTCCCTGTCACCCTGTCACCTTGTCTCACTGTATCCCTGTCTCCCTGTCTCCCTGTCTCCCTGTCTCCCCGAGTCCCTGTCTCCCTGTGTCCCTGGCTCTCTGGCTCCCTTGCTACCTGGCTCCCTGGTTACATGGCTCTACGTTTCCCTGTCTCCCTGTCTCCCTTTCTCGGTGTCTCCCTGTCTGCCTGTCTCCCTGTCTCCCTGTCTCCCTGTCCCTGTCTACCTGTGTCCCTGTGTCCCAGTCTCCCTGTCTCCCTGTCTCCCTGGCTCCTTGGCTCGCAGGCTCCCTGTCTACCTGTGTCCCTGTGTCACTGTGTCACTGTGTCCCTGTTTCCCTGTGTACCTCTGTCCCTGGCTCTCTGCCTCTCTGTCTCCCTGTCACCCTGTCTTTCTGTCTCCCTGTCTCCCTGTCTACCTGTGTCCCTGTGTCCATGTCTCCCTGTCTCCCTGTCTACCTGTCTCCCTGTCTCCCTGGCTCTCTGGCTCCCTGTCACCCTGTCTCCTTGTCTCACTGTATTCCTGTCTCCCTGTCTCCCTGTCTCCCTGTCTCCTTGTCTCCCTGTGTCCCTGTCTCCCTGTCTCCTTGTATCCCTGGCTCTCTGGCCCTCTGGCTCCCTGTCTCCCTGTCTACCTGTGTCCCTGTGTCCATGTCGCCCTGTCTCCCTGTCTACCTGTCTCCCTGTGTCTCTGTGTCCCTGTGTCCCTGTGTCCCTGTCTACCTGTATCCCTGTGTCCCTGTGTCCCTGTGTCCCTGTCTCCCTGTCTCCCTGTCTCCCTGTCTACCTGTATCCCTGAGTCCCTGTGTCCCTGTCTCCCTGTGTCCCTGTGACTCTGTTTCCCTGTCTCCCTGTGTCACTGTGACTCTGTGTCCCTGTCTCCCTGTCTTCCTGTGTCCCGGTCTCCCTGTCTCCCTGTGTCCCTGGCTCTCTGGCTCCCTTGCTACCTGGCTCCCTGGTTACATGGCTCTACGTTTCCCTGTCTCCCTGTCTCCCTTTCTCCCTGTCTCCCTGTCTGCCTGTCTCCCTGTCTCCCTGTCTCCCTGTCCCTGTCTACCTGTGTCCCTGTGTCCCAGTCTCCCTGTCTCCCTGGCTCCCTGGCTCCTTGGCTCCCAGGCTCCCTGTCTACCTGTGTCCCTGTGTCACTGTGTCACTGTGTCCCTGTTTCCCTGTGTACCTCTGTCCCTGGCTCTCTGCCTATCTGTCTCCCTGTCACCCTGTCTCTCTGTCTCCCTGTCTCCCTATCTACCTGTGTCCCTGTGTCCATGTCTCCCTGTCTCCCTGCCTAACTGTCTCCCAGTCTCCCTGGCTCTCTTGCTCCCTGTCACCCTGTCACCTTGTCTCACTGTATCCCTGTCTCCCTGTCTCCCCGTCTCCCTGTCTCCCCGAGTCCCTGTCTCCCTGTGTCCCTGGGTCCCTGTCTCCTTGAACCCTGGCTCGCTGGCTCTCTGGCTCCCTGTCTCCCTGTCTACCTGTGTCCCTGTCTCCATGTCTCCCTGTCTCCCTGTCTACCTATCTCCCTGTGTCCCTGTCTCTCTGTGTCCCTGTCTCCCTGTCTCCCTGTCTACCTGTCTCCCTGTCTCCCTGTGTCCCTGTCTCCCTGTGTCTCTGTGTCTCTGTGTCCCTGTGTTCCTGTGTCCCTGTGTCCCTGTCTACCTGTATACCTGTGTCCCTGTCTCCCTGTCTCCCTGTGTCCCTGTCTCCTTGTCTACCTGTATCCCTGTGTCCCTGTGTCCCTGTGTCTCTGTGTCCCTGTCTTCCTGTCTTCCTGTGTCCCTGTGTCCCTGTCTCCCTGTCTCCCTGTATCCCTGGCTCTCTGGCTCCCTTGCTACCTGGCTCCCTGGTTACATGGCTCTACGTTTCCCTGTCTCCCTATCTCCCTGTCTCCCTGTCTTCCTGTCCCCCTGTCTCCCTGTCTCCCTGTCTACCTGTATCCCTGTGTCCCTGTCTCCCTGTGTCCCTGTCTCCCTGTCTCCCTGTCTCCCTGGCTTTCTGGCTCCCTCGTTCCCTGTCCCCCTGGCTCCCTGTATCCCTGTCTCCCTGTGTCCCTGTGTCCCTGTGTCCCTGTGTCCCTTTCTCTCTGTCTCCCTGTGTCCCTGACTCTCTGGCTCTCTCGTTCCCTGGCTCCCTGGCTCCCTGGCTCCCTGTCTCCCTGTGTCCCTGTGTCCCTGTGTCCCTGTGTCCCTGTGTCCCTGTGTCCCTGTGTCCCTGTCTCCCTTTCTCCCTGTCTCCCTTTGTCCCTGACTCTCTGGCTCTCTCTTTCCCTGGCTCCCTGGCTCCCTGGCTCCCTGTGTCCCTGTGTCTCTGTGTCCCTGTGTCCCTGTGTCCCTGTGTCCCTGTGTCCTGTCTCCCTGTCTCCCTGTGTCCCTGGCTCCCTGGCTCCCTTATTACATGGCTCTCTGTTTCCCTGTCTCCCTGTCTCCCTGTGTCCCTGTCTACCTGTATCCCTGTGTCCCTGTGTCCCTGTGTCTCTGTGTCACTGTCTCCCTGTCTCCCTGTCTCCCTGTCTCCCTGTCTCCCTGTCTCCCTGTCTCCCTGTCTCCCTGTCTCCCTGTCTCCCTGTCTCCCTGTCTCCCTGTCTCCCTGTCTCCCTGGTTCCCTGGCTCCTGGCTCCCTCTCTCACTGTATCCCTGTCTACTTGTGTCCCTGTGTCCCTGTGTCACTGTATCCCTGGCTCCCTGGCTCCCTGGCTCCCTGGTTACATGGCTCTCTGTTTCCCTGTCTCTCTGTCTCCCTGTCTCCCTGTCTCCCTGTTTTCCTGTGTCCCTGTGTCCCTGTGTCCCTGTGTCCCTGTCTCCCTGTCTCACTGTCTCCCTGTGTCCCTGTCTACCTGTGTCCCTGGATCTCTGGCTCCCTGTCTCCCTGTCTTCCTGGCTCCCTGGTTACATGGCTCTCTGTCTCCCTTTCTCCCTGTCTCCATATCTCCCTGTGTGCCTGTCTCCCTGTCTCCTTGTGTACCTGTGTCCCTGTGTACCTGTGTCCCTGTGTCCCTGTCTCCCTGGCTCCTTGGCTTCCAATGTCCCTGTCTACCTGTGTCCCTGTGTCACTGTGTCACTGTGTCCCTATTTCCCTGTGTCACTCTGTTCCTGGCTCTCTGCCTCTCTGTCTCCCTGTCACCCTGTCTCCCTGTCTCCCTGTCTCCCTGTTTAGCTGTGTCCCTGTGTCCATGTATCCCTGTCTCCCTGTCTACCTGTCTCCCTGTCTCCCTGGCTCTCTGGCTCCCTGTCACCCTGTCTCATTGTCTCACTGTATCCCTGTCTCCCTGTCTCCCTGTCTCCCTGTCTCCCTGTCTCCCTGTGTCACTGTCTCCCTGTGTCCCTGGGTCCCTGTCTCCTTGTATCCCTGGCTCTCTGGCCCTCTGGCTCCCTGTCTCCCTGTCTCCCTGTCTACCTGTGTCCCTGTGTCCATGTCTCCCTGTCTCCCTATCTCCCTGTCTCCCTGTCTCCCTGTGTCCCTGTCTCCCTGTGTCCCTGGGTCCCTGTCTCCTTGTATCCCTGGCTCTCTGGCCTTCTGGCCCTCTGGCTCCCTGTCTCCCTGTCTCCCTGTCTACCTGTGTCCCTGTGTCCATGTCTCCCTGTCTCCCTATCTACCTGTCTCCCTGTGTCTCTGTGTCTCTGTGTCCCTGTGTCCCTGTGTCCCTGTGTCCCTGTTTCCCTGTCTACCTGTATCCCTGTGTCCCTGTCTCCCTGTGTCCCTGTCTCCCTGTCTCCCTGTGTCCCTGTCTCCCTGTCTACCTGTATCCCTGAGTCCCTTTGTCCCTGTCTCCCTGTGTCCCTGTGACTCTGTGTCCCTGTCTCCCTGTGTCCCTGTGACTCTGTTTCCCTGTCTCCCTGTCTTCCTGTGTCCCTGTCTCCCTGTCTCCCTGTCTCCCTGTGTCCCTGGCTCTCTGGCTCCCTTACTACCTGGAACCCTGGTTACATGGCTCTACGTTTCCCTGTCTCCCTATCTCCCTGTCTCCCTGTCTCCCTGTCTGCCTGTCTGCCTGTCTCCCTGTCTCCCTGTCCCTATCTACCTGTGTCCCTGTGTCCCATTCTCCCTGTCTCCCTGTCTCCCTGGCTCCTTGGCTCCCAGGCTCCCTGTCTACCTGTGTCCCTGTGTCACTGTGTCACTGTGTCCCTGTTTCCCTGTGTCCCTCTGTCCCTGGCTCTCTGCCTCTCTGTCTCCCTGGCACCCTGTCTCTCTGTCTCCCAGTCTCCCTGTCTACCTGTATCCCTGTGTCCATGTCTCCCTGTCTCCGTGTCTACCTGTCTCCATGTCTCCCTGGCTCTCTGCCTCCCTGTCACCCTGTCACCTTGTCTCATGTATCCATGTCTCCCTGTCTCTCTGTCTCCCTGTCTCCCTGTGTCCCTGTCTCCCTGTGTCCCTGGGTCCCTGTCTCCTTGTATCCCTGGCTCGCTGGCTCTCTGGCTCTCTGTCTCCCTGTCTCCCTGTGTCCCTGTCTGCATGTATCCCTGTCTCCCTGTCTACCTGTCTCCCTGTGTCCCTGTCTCCCTGTGTCCCTGGCTCCCTGTCTCCCTGTCTACCTGTCTCCCTGTCTCCTGGGTCCCTGTCTCCCTGAGTCCCTGTGTCTCTGTGTCCCTGTGTCCCTGTGTCTCTGTCTACTTGTATCCCTGTGTCCCTGTCTCCCTGTGTCCCTGTCTCCCTGTCTCCCTGTGTCCCTGTCTCCCTGTCTACCTGTATCTCTGTGTCCCTGTGTCCCTGTGTCTCTGTGTCCCTGTCTTCCTGTCTTCCTGTGTCCCTGTGTCCCTACTCCCTGTCTCCCTGTATTCCTGGCTCTCTGGCTCCCTTGCTACCTGGCTCCCTGGTTACATGGCTCTACGTTTCCCTGTCTCCCTATCTCCCTGTCTCCCTGTCTCCCTGTCCCCCTGTCTCCATGTCTCCCTGTCTACCTGTATCCCTGTGTCCCTGTCTCCATGTGTCCCTGTCTCCCTGTCTCCCTGTGTCCCTGGCTTTCTGGCTCCCTCGTTCCCTGTCCCCCTGGCTCCCTCTATCCCTGTCTCCCTGTGTCCCTGTGTCCCTGTGTCCCTGTGTCCCTGTCTCCCTTTCTCCCTGTCTCCCTGTGTCCCTGACTCTCTGGCTCTCTCGTTCCCTGGCTCCCTGTCTCCCTGTCTCCCTGTCTCCCTGTCTCCCTGTCTCCCTGTCTCCCTGTGTCCCTGTGTCTCTGTGTCCCAGTGTCCCTGTCTCCCTTTCTCCCTGTCTCCCTGTGTCCCTCACTCTCTGGCTCTCTCTTTCCCTGGCTCCCTGGCTCAGTGGCTCCCTGTGTCCTTGTTTCTCTGTGTCCCTGTGTCCCTGTGTCCCTGTGTCCCTGTGTCCTGTCTCCCTGTCTCCCTGTGTCCCTGGCTCCCTGGCTCCTTTATTACATGACTCTCTGTTTCCCTGTCTCCCTGTCTCCCTGTCTCCATGTCTCCCTGTCTTCCTGTGTCCCTGTGTCACTGTGTCGCTGTGTCCCTGTGTCCCTATTTCCCTGTATCACTCTGTGCCTGGCTCTCTGCCTCTCTTTCTCCCTGTCACCCTGTCTCCCTGTCTCCCTGTCTCCCTGTCTACCTGTGTCCCTGTGTCCATGTCTTCCTGTCTCCCTGTCTACCTGTCTCCCTGTCTCCATGGCTTCTGGCTCCCTCTCACCCTGTCTCCTTGTCTCACTGTATCCCTGTCTCCCTGTCTCCCTGTCTCCCTGTGTCCCTGTCTCCCTGTGTCCCTGGGTCCCTGTCTCCTTCTATCCCTGGCTCTCTGGCTCTCTGATTCCCTGTCTACCTGTGTCCCTGTGTCCATGTCTCCCTGTCTCCCTGTCTACATGTCTCCCTGTGTCTCTGTGTCCCTGTGTCCTTGTGTCCCTGTGTCCCTGTCTCCCTGTCTCCCTGTGTCCCTGGTTTTCTGGCTCCCATGTTCCCTGTCTCCCTGGCTCCCTGTATCCCTGTCCCCCTCTGTCCCTGTGTTTCTGTATCCCTGTGTCCCTGTCTCCCTTTCTCCTTGTTTCCCTGTGTCCCTGTCTACCTGTGTCCCTGGATCTCTGGCTCCCTGTCTCCCTGTCTCCCTGGCTCCCTGGTTACATGGCTCTCTGTCTCCCTTTCTCCCTGTTTCCATATCTCCCTGTCTGCCTGTCTCCCTGTCTCCCAGTCTCCCTGTCTCCCTGTCTCCCTGTCTACCTGTGTCCCTGTGTCCCTGTGTCCCTGTCTCCCTGGCTCCCTGGCTCCTTGGCTCCCAGGTTCCCTGTCTACCTGTGTCCCTGTGTCACTGTGTCACTGTGTCCCTATTTCCCTGTGTCACTCTGTACCTGGCTCTCTGCCTCTCTGTCTCCCTGTCACCCTGTCTCCCTGTCTCCATGTCTCCCTGTCTACCTGTGTCCCTGTCTCCCTGTCTCCCTGTCTCCCTGTCTCCCTGTCTCCCTGGTTCCCTGGTTCCCTGGCTCCTGGCTCCCTCTCTCTCTGTCTCCCTGTCTCCCTGTCTCCCTGTCTCCCTGTCTCCCTGTCTCCCTGTCTCCCTGTCTCCCTGTCTACCTGTATCCCTGTGTCCCTGTCTCCCTGTGTCCCTGTGTCCCTGTCTTTCTGAGTCCCTGGCTTTCTGTCTCCCTCGTTCCCTGTCTCCCTGGCTCCCTGTATCCCTGTCTCCCTGTGTCCCTGTGTCCCTGTGTCCCTGTGTCCCTGTGTCCCTGTCTCCCTTTCTCCCTGTCTCCCTGTGTCCCTGATTCTCTGGCTCTCTCGTTCCCTGGCTCCCTGGCTCCCTGTCTCCCTGTGTCCCTGTGTCTCTGTGTCCCTGTGTCCCTGTGTCCCTGTGTCCCTGTGTCCTGTCTCCCTGTCTCCCTGTGTCCCTGGCTCCCTGGCTCCCTGATTACATGGCTCTCTGTTTCCCTGTCTCCCTGTCTCCCTGTCTCCCTGTCTCCATGTCTCCCTGTCTTCCTGTGTCCCTGTGTCACTGTGTCGCTGTGTCCCTGTGTCCCTGACTCTCTTGCTGTCCTCCTCCCTGTCAACCTGTCTCCCTGTCTCCTGTCTACTTGTCTCCCTGTCTCCCTGTCTCCTTCTCTCCCTTTCTCCCTGTGTCGCTGTCTCCCTGTCTCCCTGTGTACCTGTCTGCCTCTGTCCCTAGCTCTCTGGCTCTCTTTTCCCTGTCTCCCTGTCTCTCTGTCTCCCTGTCTCCCTGTCTCCCTGTCTCCCTGTCTCAGTGTCTCCCAGTCTTCCTGTCTCTCTGTCTCCCTGTGTCCCTGTCTCTCCGGCACCCTGACTCCCTGATTCCCTGGTTCCCTGGCTCTCTGCTTACCTCTCTCCCTGGCTTTCTGGATCCTTGGATCACTAGATCACTGTCTCTGTGGCTCTCTGGCTCGCTGTCTCCCTGTCTCCCTGTCTCCCTGTCTCCCTGGTTCCCTGGCTCCTGGCTCCCTCTCTCACTGTCTCCCTGTCTACTTGTGTCCCTGTGTCCCTGTGTCACTGTATCCCTGGCTCCCTGGCTCCCTGGCTCCCTGGCTCCCTGGTTATATGGCTCTCTGTGTCCCGGTCTACCTGTGTTCCTGTGTACCTGTGTCCCTGTGTCCCTGTGTCCTGTGTCCCTGGCTCCCTGGCTCCCTGGCTCCCTGCATGCCTGGATCCCAGGCTCCCTGGCTCCCTGGCACCCTGTGTCCCTGTGTCCCTGTGTCCCTTTGTCCCTGTCTCCCTGACTCCCTATCTCCCTGTGTCCCTGGCTCCCTGGCTCCCTGGTTACCTGGCTATCTGTCTTCCTGTCTTCCTGTCTCCCTGTCTCCCTGTCTACCTTTGTCCCTGTGTCATTTGGTCCCTGTGTCCCTGTGTCCCTGTGTCCTTGGATCTCTGGCTCTATGTCTCCCTGTCAGCCTGTCTCCCTGTCTCCCTGTCTCCCTGTCTGCCTGGCCTCCTGTCTCCCTGTCTCCATGTCTCCTTGTCTCCCTGTCTCCCTGTCTCGCTGTCTCCCTGTGTTCCTGGCTCTCTTGATCTCTGGATCTCTGGATCCCTATCTCCCCGTCTCCCTGTCTCCCTGTCTCCCTGTCTAGCTGTGTCCCTGTCTCCCTTTCTCCCTGTCTCCCTGTCACCCTGTGTACCTGTGTCCCTGTCTCTCCGTCTCCCTGGCTCCCTGGTTCCCTGGTTCCCAGGCTCTCTGCTTTCCTCTCTCCCTGGCTCTCTATCCCTCTGCCTCCCTCCCTTTTTGTCTCCCCCTGTCTCTGAGCCCTCGATAATGGTTTTCTGGTTCTCTGACTGTCTGGCTCACTGTCTCCCCAGCTCCCTGGGTGTGTGGCACTGTGGCCTTCTGGATCCTTGGATCACTAGTTCACTGTCTCTGTGTCTCCCTGTCTCCCTGTCTCCCTGTCTCCATGTCTCTCTGTCTCCATGTCTCCCTGTGTCCCTGTCTCCCAGTCTCCCTGTTTCCCAGTTTTCCTGTCTCCCTGTCTCCTTGTCTCCCAGTCTCCCTGTCTCCCTGTCTACCTGTCTCCCTGACTCCCTGTGTCCCAGTCTCCCTGTCTCCCTGGCTCCCTGGCTCCCTGTATCCCTGGCTCTCTGGCTCCCTGACTCCCTGGCTCCCAGGTTACATGGCTCTGTTTCCCGGTTGCCCTGTCTCCCTGTCTTCCTGTCTCCCAGTCTCCCTGTCTCCATGTCTGCCTGTCTCCCTGACTCCCTGTTTCCCTGTGTCCCTGTCTCCCTGTCTACCTGTCTCCCTGTCTCCCTGTCTCCCTGTCTCCTGTCTCCCTGTCTTCGTTTGTCCCTGTCTCCCTGTCTCCCTGTCTCCCTGTGTCCCTGGCTCTCTGGCTCTCTGGCTCCCTGGCTCCCTGGTTATATGGCTCTGTTTCGCTGTCTCCCTGTCTCCCAGTCTCCCAGTCTCCCAGTCTCCCTGTCTCCCTGTATCCCTGGCTCTCTGGCTCTCTGGCTCCCTGTCTTCCTGTCTACCTGTGTCCCTGTGTCCATGTCTCCCTGTCTCCCTGTCTACATGTCTCCCTGTCTCCCTGGCTCTCTGGCTCCCTGTCTCCCTGTCTTCCTGTTTCCCTGTGTCCCTGTCTCCCTGTCTCCCTGTGTCCCTGGCTCTCTGGCTCCCTTGCTACCTGGCTCCCTGGTTACATGGCTCTACGTTTCCCTGTCTCCCTGTCTCCCTGTCTCCCTGTCGCCCTGTCTCCGTGTCTCCCTGTCTACCTGTATCCCTGTGTCCTTTTCTCCCTGTGTCCCTGTGTCCCTGTCTCCCTGTGTCCCTGTGTCCCTGTATCCCTGTGTCCCTGTCAACCTTTCTCCCTGTCTCCCTGTGTCCCTGGCTCTCTGGCTCTCTCTTTCCCTGGCTCCCTGTCTCCCTGTCTCCCTGTGTCCCAGTGTCTCTGTGTCCCTGTGTCCCTGTGTCCCTGTGTCCCTGTCTCCCTGACTCCCTATCTCCCTGTGTCCCAGGCTCCCTGGCTCCCTGGTTACCTGGCTCTCTGTCTTCCTGTCTTCCTGTCTCCCTGTCTCCCTGTCCACCTGTGTCCCTGTGTCATTGAGTCCCTGTGTCCCTGTGTCCTTGGATCTCTGGCCTTATGTCTCCCTGTCAGCCTGTCTCCCTGTCTCCCTGTCTCCCTGTCTCCCTGTCTCCCTGGCCTCCTGTCTCCCTGTCTCCCTGTCCACTTGTCTCCCAGTCTCCCTGTCTCCCTGTCTCGCTGTCTCCCTGTGTTCCTGGCTCTCTTGATCTCTGGATCTCTGGATCCCTATCTCCCCGTCTCCCTGTCTCCGTGTCTCCCTGTCTACCTGTGTCCCTGTCTCCCTTTCTCCCTGTCTCCCTGTCAAACTGTGTATCTGTGTCCCTGTCTCTCCGTCTCCCTGGCTCCCTGGTTCCGTGGTTCCCAGGCTCTCTGCTTTCCTCTCTCCCTGGCTCTCTATCCCTCTGCCTCCCTCCCTCCTTGTCCCCCCTTTCTCTGAGCCCTCGATAATGGTTTTCTGGTTCTCTGACTGTCTGGCTCACTGTCTCCCCAGCTCCCTGGGTGTGTGGCACTGTGGCCCTCTGGATCCTTGGATCACTAGTTCACTGTCTCTGTGTCTCCCTGTCTCCCTGTCTCCCTGTCTCCATGTCTCCCTGTCTCCCGGTCTCCCTGTCTCCATGTCTCCCTGTCTCCATGTCTCCCTGAGTCCCTGTCTCCCAGTCTCCCTGTTTCCCAGTTTCCCTGTCTCCCTGTCTCCTTGTCTCCCAGTTTCCTTGTCTCCCTGTCTACCTGTCTCCCTGTCTCCCTGTGTCCCTGTCTCCCTGCCTCCCTGGCTCCCTGGCTACCTGTATCCCTGTCTCTCTGGCTCCCTGACTCCCTGGCTCCCAGGTTACATGGCTCTGTTTCCCGGTTGCCCTGTCTCCCTGTCTTCCTGTCTCCCTGTCTCTCTGTCTCCCTGTGTCCCTGTCTCTCCGGCACCCTGACTCCCTGATTCCCTGGTTCCCTGGCTCTCTGCTTACCTCTCTCCCTTGCTTTCTGGATCCTTGGATCACTAGATCACTGTCTCTGTGGCTCTCTGGCTCTCTGGCTCCCTGTCTCTCTGTCTCCCTGTCTCCCTCTCTCCCTGTCTCGTCTCCCTGGTTCCTTGGCTCCTGGATCCCTCTCTCACTGTCTCCCTGTCTACTTGTGTCCCTGTGTCCCTGTGTCACTGTATCCCTGGCTCCCTGGCTCCCTGGCTCCCTGGTTACATGGCTCTCTGTCTCCCTGTCTCCCTGTCTCCCTGTCTCCTTGTCTCCCTGTTTTCCTGTGTCCCTGTGTCCCTGTGTCCCTGTGTCCCTGTATCCCTGGCTCTCTGGCTGTCTTGCTCCCTGTCACCCTGTCTCCCTTTCTCCCTGTCACCCTGTCTCCCTTTCTCCCTGTCTCACTGTCTCCCTGTCTCCCTGTCTCCCTGTCTTCCTGTCTCCCTGTCTCCCTAACTCCCTGTCTCCCTGCCTCCCTGTCTCCCTGTCTCCCTGTCTCCCTGTCTCCCTGTGTCCCTGTGTCGCTGTGTCGCTGTGTCCCTGTGTCCCTGGCTCTCTGGCTGTCCTCCTCCCTGTCAACCTGTCTCCCTGTCTCCTGTCTCCCTGTCTCCCTGTCTCCCTGTCTCCTTCTCTCCCTGTCTCCCTGTGTCGCTGTCTCCCTGTCTACCTGTCTACCTGTCTGCCTCTGTCCCTAGCTCTCGGCTCTCTTTTCCCTGACTCCCTGTCTCCCTGTCTCCATGTCTCCCTGTCTCCCTGTCTCCCTGTCTCCCTGTCTCCCTGTCTCCCTGTCTCCCTGTCTCCCTGTCTCTCTGTCTCCCTGTGTCCCTGTCTCTCCGGCACCCTGACTCCCTGATTCCCTGGTTCCCTGGCTCTCTGCTTACCTCTCTTTTCCGCTTTCTGGATCCTTGGATCACTAGATCACTGTCTCTGTGGCTCTCTGGCTCCCTGTCTCCCTGTCTCCCTGTCTCCCTGTCTCCCTGGTTCCCTGACTCCTGGCTCCCTCTCTCACTGTTTCCCTGTCTACTTGTGTCCCTGTGTCCCTGTGTCACTGTATCCATGGCTCCCTGGCTCCCTGGCTCCCTGGTTACATGGCTCTCTGTTTCCCTGTCTCCCTGTCTCCCTGTCTCCCTGTTTTCCTGTGTGCCTGTGTCACTGTGTCCCTGTGTCCCTGTGTCCCTGGCTCTCTGGCTGTCTTGCTCCCTGTCACCCTGTCTCCCTTTCTCCCTGTCTCCCTGTCTCCCTTTCTCACTGTCTCTCTGTCTCCCTGTCTCCCTGTCTCCCTGTGTCCCTGTCTCCCTGTCTCCCTGTCTACCTGTCTCCCTGTGTCCCTAGCTCTCTTGCTCTCTGGCTCCCTGGCTCCCTGGGTCCCTGTGTCCCTGTGTCCCTATGTCCCTGTGTCCCTGTGTCCTTGTCTACCTGTGTCCCTGTGTTTCTGTCTCCCTGTCTCCATATCTCCTTGTGTCCCTGTCTCTCCGGCTCCCTGGCTCCCTGGTTCCCTGGTTTCCCTGATTCCCTGGCTCTCTGCTTTTCTCTCTCCCTGTCTCTCTATCGCTCTGCCTCCCTCCCTCCTTGTCTCCCCCTGTCGCTAACCCTTGGATAATGGTTTTCTGGTTCTCTCACTGTCTGGCTCACTGTCTCCCCAGCTCCCTGGGTGTGTGGCACTGTGGCCTTCTGGATCCTTGGATCACTAGATCACTGTCTCTGTGGCTCTCTGTCTCCCTGTATCCCTGTCTCCTGTCTCCCTGTCTCCCTGTCTTCCTACCTACCTTTCTCCGTGGCTCCCTGGCTCCGTGTCTCCCTGTCTCCCTGTCAACCTGTGTTTCTGTGTCCCTGTGTCCCTGTGTCCCTGTGTCCTGTGTCCCTGGCTCCCTGGCTCCCTGGCTCCCTGGCTCCCTGGATCCCTGGATCCCTGGCTCCCTGGCTCCCTGGCTCCCTGTGTCCCTGTGTCCCTGCGTCCCTGTGTCCCTGTCTCCCTGACTCCCTATCTCCCTGTGTCCCTGGCTCCCTGTCTCCCTGGTTACCTGGCTCTCTGTCTTCCTATCTCCCTGTCCCCCTGTCTCCCTGTCTCCCTGTCTCCCTGTCTCCCTGTCTCCCTGTCTCCCTGTCTCCCTGTCTCCCTGTCTCCCTGTCTCCCTGTCTTCCTGTCTCCCTGTCTCCCTGTTTCCCTGTCTACCTGTGTCCCTGTGTCATTGGGTCCCTGTGTCCCTGTGTCCCTGTGTCCCTGTGTCCTTGGATCCCTGGCTCTATGTCTCCCTGTCACCCTGTCTCCCTGTCCTCCTGTCTCCCTGTCTCCCTGTCCTCCTGTCTCCCTGTCTCCGTGTCTCCTTGTCTCCCTGTCTCCCTGTCTCGCTGTCTCCCTGTGTTCCTGGCTCTCTTGATCTCTGGATCTCTGGATCCCTATCTCCCCGTCTCCCTGTCTCCATGTCTCCCTGTCTACCTGTGTCCCTGTCTCCCTTTCTCCCTGTCTCCCTGTCACCCTGTGTACCAGTGTCCCTGTCTCTCCGTCTCCCTGGCTCCCTGGTTCCCTGGTTCCCAGACTCTCTGCTTTCCTCTCTCCCTGGCTCTCTATCCCTCTGCCTCCCTCCCTCCTTGTCTCCCCCTGTCTCTGAGCCCTCGATAATGGTTTTCTGGTTCTCTGACTGTCTGGCTCACTGTTTCCCCAACTCCCTGGGTGTGTGGCACTGTGGCCTTCTGGATCCTTGGATCACTAGTTCACTGTCTCTGTGTCTCCCTGTCTCCCTGTCTCCCTGTCTCCATGTCTCCCTGTCTCCATGTCTCCCTGTGTCCCTGTCTCCCAGTCTCCCTGTTTCCCAGTTTTCCTGTCTCCCTGTCTCCTTGTCTCCCAGTCTCCCTGTCTCCCTGTCTACCTGTCTCCCTGTCTCCCTGTGTCCCAGTCTCCCTGTCTCCCTGGCTCCCTGGCTCCCTGTATCCCTGGCTCTCTGGCTCCCTGACTCCCTGGCTCCCAGGTTACATGGCTCTGTTTCCCGGTTGCCCTGTCTCCCTGTCTTCCTGTCTCCCAGTCTCCCTGTCTCCATGTCTGCCTGTCTCCCTGACTCCCTGTGTCCCTGTGTGCCTGTCTCCCTGTCTACCTGTCTCCCTGTCTCCCTGTCTCCCTGTCTCCTGTCTCCCTGTCTTCGTTTGTCCCTGTCTCCCTGTCTCCCTGTCTCCCTGTGTCCCTGGCTCTCTGGCTCTCTGGCTCCCTGGCTCCCTGGTTATATGGCTCTGTTTCGCTGTCTCCCTGTCTCCCAGTCTCCCAGTCTCCCTGTCTTCCTATATCCCTGGCTCTCTGGCTCTCTGGCTCCCTGTCTTCCTGTCTACCTGTGTCCCTGTGTCCATGTCTCCCTGTCTCCCTGTCTACATGTCTCCCTGTCTCCCTGGCTCTCTGGCTCCCTGTCTCCCTGTCTTCCTGTTTCCCTGTGTCCCTGTCTCCCTGTCTCCCTGTGTCCCTGGCTCTCTGGCTCCCTTGTTACCTGGCTCCCTGGTTACATGGCTCTACGTTTCCCTGTCTCCCTGTCTCCCTGTCGCCCTGTCTCCGTGTCTCCCTGTCTACCTGTATCCCTGTGTCCCTTTCTCCCTGTGTCCCTGTCTCCCTGTCTCCCTGTGTACCTGTGTCCCTGTATCCCTGTGTCCCTGTCAACCTTTCTCCCTGTCTCCCTGTGTCCCTGGCTCTCTGGCTCTCTCTTTCCCTGGCTCCCTGTCTCCCTGTCTCCCTGTGTCCCCGTGTCTCTGTGTCCCTGTGTCCCTGTGTCCCTGTCTCCCTGTGTCCCTGGCTCCCTGGCTCCCTGATTACATGGCTCTCTGTTTCCCTGCCTCCCTGTCTCCATGTTTCCCTGTCTTCCTGTGTCCCTGTGTCACTGTGTCGCTGTGTCCCTGTGTCCCTGGCTCTCTGGCTGTCCTCCTCCCTGTCAACCTGTCTCCATGTCTCCCTGTCTCCCTGTCTCCTTCTCTCCCTGTCTCCCTGTCTCCCTGTCTCCATGTCTCCCTGTCTCCCGGTCTCCCTGTCTCCATGTCTCCCTGTCTCCATGTCTCCCTGTGTCCCTGTCTCCCAGTTTCCCTGTCTCCCTGTCTCCTTGTCTCCCTGTCTCCCTGGCTCCCTGGCTCCCTGTATCCCTGGCTCTCTGGCTCCCTGGCTCCCTGACTCCCAGGTTACATGGCTCTCTGTTTCCCGGTTGCCCTGTCTCCCTGTCTTCCTGTCTCCCAGTCTCCCTGTCTCCATGTCTGCCTGTCTCCCTGACTCCCTGTGTCCCTGTCTCCCTTTCTCCCTGTCTCCCTGTCTACCTGTCTCCCTGTCTCCCTGTGTCACTGTGTCCCTGTCTCCTTGTATCCCTGGCTCTCTGGCTCTCTGGCTCCCTGTCTCCCTGTCTACCTGTGTCCCTGTGTCCATGTCTCCCTGTCTCCCTGTGTACAGGTCTCCCTGTCTCCCTGGCTCTCTGGCTCACTGTCTCCCTGTCTTCCTGTGTCCCTGTGTCCCTGTGTCCCTGTCTCCCTGTGTCCCTGGCTCTCTGGCTCCCTTGCTACCTCGCTCCCTGGTTACATGGCTCTACCTTTCCCTGTCTCCCTGTCTCCCTGCCTCCCTGTCGCGCTGTCTCCCTGTCTCTCTGTCGATCTGTATCCCTGTGTCCCTTTCTCCCTGTGTCCCTGTCTCCCTGTCTCCCTGTGTCCCTGTGTCCCTGTATCCCTGTGTCCCTGTCTCCCTTTCTCCCTGTCTCCCTGTGTCCTTGGCTCTCTGGCTCTCTCTTTCCCTGGCTCCCTGGCTCCCTGTCTCCCTGTGTCCCAGTGTCTCTGTGTCCCTGTGTCCCTGTGTCACTGTCTCCCTGTCTCCCTGTGTCCCTGGCTCCCTGATTACATGGCTCTCTGTTTCCCTGTCTCCCTGTCTCCTTGTTTCCCTGTCTTCCTGTGTCCCTGTGTCACTGTGTCGCTGTGTCCCTGTGTCCCTGGCTCTCTGGCTGTACTCCTCCCTGTCAACCTGTCTCCCTGTCTCCCTGTCTCCCTGTCTCCTTCTCTCCCTGTCTCCCTGTGTCCCTGTCTCCCTGTCTCCCTGTCTACCTGTCTCCCTCTGTCCCTAGCTCTCTGGCTCACTTTTCCCTGTCTACCTGTCTCCCTGTCTCCCTGTGTCCCTGTCTCCCTGTGTGCCTGTCTCTCTGTCTCCCTGTGTCCCTGTCTCTCCGGCACCCTGACTCCCTGATTCCCTGGTTCCCTGGCTCTCTGCTTACCTCTCTCCCTTGCTTTCTGGATCCTTGGATCACTACATCACTGTCTCTGTGGCTCTCTGGCTCTCTGTCTCCCTGTCTCCCTGTCTCCCTGTCTCCCTGTCTCCCTGTCTCCCTGTCTCCCTGTCTCCCTGTCTCGTCTCCCTGGTTCCCTGGCTCCTGGCTCCCTCTCTCACTGTCTTCCTGTCTATTTGTGTCCCTGTGTCCCTGTGTCACTGTATCCATGGCTCCCTGGCTCCCTGGCTCCTTGGTTACATGGCTCTCTGTCTCCCTGTCTCCCTGTCTCCCTGTCTCCCTGTTCTCCTGTGTCCCTGTGTCCCTGTGTCCCTGTGTCCCTGTTTCCCTGGCTCTCTGGCTGTCTTCCTCCCTGTCACCCTGTCTCCCTTTCTCCCTTTCTCCCTGTCTCACTCTCTCCCTGTCTCCCTGTCTCCCTGTCTCCCTGTCTCCCTGTCTGTCCCCCTGTCTCCCTGTCTCCCTGTCTCCCTGTCTCCCTGTCTCCCTGTGTCCATGTCTCCCTGTCTCCCTGTCTCCCTGTGTCCCTAGCTCTCTTGCTCTCTGGCTCCCTGGCTCCCTGGCTCCCTGTGTCCCTGTGTCCCTATGTCCCTGTGTCCCTGTGTCCTTGTCTACTTGTGTCCCTGTGTTTCTGTCTCCCTGTCTCCATATCTCCTTGTGTCCCTGTCTCTCCGGGTCCCTGGCTCCCTGGTTCCCTGGTTCCCTGATTCCCTGGCTCTTTGCTTTTCTCTCTCCCTTTCTCTCTATTGCGCTGCCTCCCTCCCTCCTTTCTCCCCCTGTCGCAAACCCTTGGATAATGGTTTTCTGGTTCTCTGACTGTCTGGCTCACTGTCTCCCCAGCTCCCTGGGTGTGTGGCACTGTGGCCTTCTGGATCCTTGGATCACTAGATCACTGTCTCTGTGGCTCTCTGTCTCCCTGTATCCCTGTCTCCTGTCTCCCTGTGTCCCTGTCTCCTTTTCTCCCTGTATCCCTGTCTCGCTGTCTCCCTGTGTTCCTGGCTCTCCTGATCTCTGGATCTCTGGATCCCTGTCTCCCCGTCTCCCTGTCTCCCTGTCTCCCTGTCTACCTGTGTCCCTGTCTCCCTTTCTCCCTGTCTCCCTGTCTCCCTGTCTACCTGTGTCCCTGTCTCCCTTTCTCCCTGTCTCCCTGTCACCCTGTGTACCTGTGTCCCTGTCTCTCCGTCTCCCTGGCTCCCTGGTTCCCTGGTTCCCAGGCTCTCTGCTTTCCTCTCTTCCTGGCTCTCTATCCCTCTGCCTCCCTCCCTCCTTGTCTCCCCCTGTCTCTGAGCCCTCGATAATGGTTTTCTGGTTCTCTGACAATCTGGCTCACTGTCTCCCCAGCTCCCTGGGTGTGTGGCACTGTGGCCTTCTGGATCCTTGGATCACTAGTTCACTGTCTCTGTGTCTCCCTGTCTCCCTGTCTCCCTGTCTCCATGTCTCCCTGTCTCCATGTCTCCCTGTGTCCCTGTCTCCCAGTCTCCCTGTTTCCCAGTTTTCCTGTCTCCCTGTCTCCTTGTCTCCCAGTCTCCCTGTCTCCCTGTCTCCCTGTCTACCTGTCTCCCTGTCTCCCTGTGTCCCAGTCTCCCTGTCTCCCTGGCTCCCTGGCTCCCTGTATCCCTGGCTCTCTGGCTCCTTGACTCCCTGGCTCCCAGGTTACATGGCTCTGTTTCCCGGTTGCCCTGTCTCCCTGTCTTCCTGTCTCCCAGTCTCCCTGTCTCCATATCTGCCTGTCTCCCTGACTCCCTGTGTCCCTGTGTCCCTGTCTCCCTGTATACCTGTCTCCCTGTCTCCCTGTCTCATGTCTCCCTGTCTTCGTTTGTCCCTGTCTCCCTGTCTCCCTGTCTCCCTGTGTCCCTGGCTCTCTGGCTCTCTGGCTCCCTGGCTCCCTGGTTATATGGCTCTGTTTCGCTGTTTCCCTGTCTCCCAGTCTCCCTGTCTCCCTGTATCCCTGGCTCTCTGGCTCTCTGGCTCCCTGTCTTCCTGTCTACCTGTGTCCCTGTGTCCATGTCTCCCTGTCTCCCTGTCTACATGTCTCCCTGTCTCCCTGGCTCTCTGGCTCCCTGTCTCCCTGTCTTCCTGTTTCCCTGTGTCCCTGTCTCCCTGTCTCCCTGTGTCCCTGGCTCTCTGGCTCCCTTGCTACCTGGCTCCCTGGTTACATGGCTCTACGTTTCCCTGTCTCCCTGTCTCCCTGTCTCCCTGTCGCCCTGTCTCCGTGTCTCCCTGTCTACCTGTATCCCTGTGTCCCTTTCTCCCTGTGTCCCTGTGTCCCTGTCTCCCTGTGTCCTTGTGTCCCTGTATCCCTGTGTCCCTGTCTCCCTTTCTCCCTGTCTCCCTGTGTCCCAGGCTCTCTGGCTCTCTATTTCCCTGGCTCCCTGTCTCCCTGGCTCCCTGTGTCCCAGTGTCTCTGTGTCCCTGTGTCCCTGTGTCCCTGTCTCCCTGTGTCCCTGGCTCCCTGGCTCCCTGATTACATGGCTGTCTGTTTCCCTGTCTCCCTGTCTCCATGTTTCCCTGTCTCCTGTGTCCCTGTGTCACTGTGTCGCTGTGTCCCTGTGTCCCTGGCTCTCTGGCTGACCTCCTCCCGGTCTCCCTGTCTCCATGTCTCCCTGTCTCCATGTCTCCCTGTGTCCCTGTCTCCCAGTCTCCCTGTTTCCCAGTTTCCCTGTCTCCCTGTCTCCTTGTCTCCCAGTCTCCCTGTCTCCCTGTCTACCTGTCTCCCTGTCTCCCTGTTTCCCCTCTCCCTGTCTCCCTGGCTCCCTGTATCCCTGGCTCTCTGGCTCCCTGGCTCCCTGACTCCCAGGTTACATGGCTCTCTGTTTCCCGGTTGCCCTGTCTCCCTGTCTTCCTGTCTCCCAGTCTCCCTGTCTCCATGTCTGCCTGTCTCCCTGACTCCCTGTGTCACTGTCTCCCTGTCTCTCTGTCTCCCTGTCTACCTGTCTCCCTGTCTCCCTGTGTCCCTGTTTCCCTGTCTCCCTGTGTCCCTGGCTCTCTGGCTCACTTGCTACCTGGCTCCCTGGTTACATGGCTCTACGTTTCACTGTCTCCCTGTCTCCCTGTCGCCCTGTCTCCCTGTCTCCCTGTCTACGTGTATCCCTGTGTCCCATTCTCCCTGTGTCCCTGTCTCCCTGTCTCCCTGTGTTCCTGTGTCCCTGTATCCCTGTGTCCCTGTCTCCCTTTCTCCCTGACTCCCTGTGTCCCTGGCTCTCTGACTCTCTCTTTACTTGGCTCCCTGTCTCCCTGTTTCCCTGTGTCCCAGTGTCTCTGTGTCCCTGTGTCCCTGTGTCACTGTCTCCCTGTCTCCCTGTCTCCCTCTGTCCCTGGCTCCCTGATTACATGGCTCTCTGTTTCCCTGTCTCCCTGTCTCCATGTTTCCCTGTCTTCCGGTGTCCCTGTGTCACTGTGTCGCTGTGTCCCTGTGTCCCTGGCTCTCTGGCTGTCCTCCTGCCTATCAACCTGTCTCCCTTTCTCCCTGTCTCCCTGTCTACCTGTCTCCCTCTGTCCCTAGCTCTCTGGCTCACTTTTCCCTGTCTCCCTGTCTCCCTGTCTCCCTGTCTCCCTGTCTCCCTGTCTCCCTGTCTCCCTGTCTCCCTGTCTCTCTGTCTCCCTGTGTCCATGTCTCTCCGGCACCCTGACTCCCTGATTCCCTGGTTCTCTGGCTCTCTGCTTACCTCTCTCCCTTGCTTTCTGGATCCTTGGATCACTAGATCACTGTCTCTGTGGCTCTCTGGCTCTCTGGCTCCCTGTCTCCCTGTCTCCCTGTCTCCCTGTCTCCCTGTCTCCCTGTCTCCCTGTCTCCCTGTCTCGTCTCCCTGGTTCCCTGGCTCCTGGCTCCCTCTCTCACTGTCTCCCTGTCTACTTGTGTCCCTGTGTCCCTGTGTCACTGTATCCCTGGCTCCCTGGCTCCCTGGTTACATGGATCTCTGTCTCCCTGTCTCCCTGTCTCCCTGTCTCCCTGTTTTCCTATGTCCATGTGTCCCTGTGTCCCTGTGTCCCTGTGTCCCTGGCTCTCTGGCTGTCTTGCTCCCTGTCACCCTGTCTCCCTTTCTCCCTGTCTCCCTTTCTCCCTGTCTCCCTGTCTCCCTGTCTCCCTGTCTCCCTGTCTCCCTGTCTCCCTGTCTCCCTGTCTCCCTGTATCCCTGTGTCGCTGTGTCGCTGTGTCCCTGTGTCCCTGTGTCCCTGGCTCTCTGGCTGTCCTCCTCCCTGTCAACCTGTCTCCCTGTCTCCTGTCTCCCTGTCTCCCTGTCTCCCTGTCTCCCTGTCTCCTTCTCTCCCTGTCTCCCTGTGTCGCTGTCTCCCTGTGTCCCTGTCTCTCCGGCACCCTGACTCCCTGATTCCCTGGTTTCCTGGCTCTCTGCTTACCTCTCTCTTCTGCTTTCTGGATCCTTGGATCACTAGATCACTGTCTCTGTGGCTCACTTGCTCCCTGTCTCCCTGTCTCCCTTTCTCCCTGTCTCCCTGTCTCCCTGTCTCCCTGTCTCCCTGTCTCCCTGGTTCCCTGGCTCCTGGCTCCCTCTCTCACTGTCTCCCTGTCTACTTGTGTCCCTGTGTGCCTGTGTCACTGTATCCATGGCTCCCTGGCTCCCTGGCTCCCTGGTTACATGGCTCTCTGTTTCCCTGTCTCCCTGTCTCCCTGTCTCCCTGTTTTCCTGTGTGCCTGTGTCACTGTGTCCCTTTGTCCCTGTATCCCTGGCTCTCTGGCTGTCTTGCTCCCTGTCACCCTGTCTCCCTTTCTCCCTGTCTCCCTGTCTCCCTTTCTCACTGTCTCTCTGTCTCCCTGTCTCCCTGTCTCCCTGTCTCCCTGTGTCCCTGTCTCCCTGTCTCCCTGTCTACCTGTCTCCCTGTGTCCCTAGCTCTCTTGCTCTCTGGCTCCCTGGCTCCCTGGATCCCTGTGTTCCTGTGTCCCTATGTCCCTGTGTCCCTGTGTCCTTGTCTACCTGTGTCCCTGTGTTTCTGTCTCCCTGTCTCCATATCTCCTTGTGTCCCTGTCTCTCTGGCTCCCTGGCTCCCTGGTTCCCTGGTTCCCTGATTCCCTGGCTCTCTGCATTTCTCTCTCCCTGTCTCTCTATCGCTCTGCCTCCCTCCCTCCTTGTCTCCCCCTGTCGCTGACCCTTGGATAATGGTTTTCTGGTTCTCTGACTATCTGGCTCACTGTCTCCCCAGCTCCCTGGGTGTGTGGCACTGTGGCCTTCTGGATCCTTGGATCACTAGATCACTGTCTCTGTGGCTCTCTGTCTACCTGTATCCCTGTCTCCTGTCTCCCTGTCTCCCTGTCTCCCTACCTACGTGTCTCCGTGGCTCCCTGGCTCCGTGTCTCCCTGTCTCCCTGTCTACCTGTGTTTCTGTGTCCCTGTGTCCCTGTGTCCCTGTGTCCTGTGTCCTGTCTCCCTGGCTCCCTGGCTCCCTGGCTCCCTGGCTCCCTGGCTCCCTGTGTCCCTGTGTCCCTGCGTCCCTGTGTCCCTGTCTCCCTGACTCCCTATCTCCCTGTGTCCCTGGCTCCCTGGCTCCCTGGTTACCTGGCTCTCTGTCTTCCTGTCTCCCTGTCTCCCTGTCTCCCTGTCTCCCTGTCTCCCTGTCTCCCTGTCTCCCTGTCTCCCTGTCTCCCTGTCTCCCTGTCTCCCTGTCTCCCTGCCTCCCTGTCTCCCTGTCTCCCTGTGTCCCTGTGTCGCTGTGTCGCTGTGTCGCTGTGTCCCTGGCTCTCTGGCTGTCCTCCTCCCTGTCAACCTGTCTCCCTGTCTCCTGTGTCCCTGTCTCCCTGTCTCCCTGTCTCCTTCTCTCCCTGTCTCCCTGTGTCGCTGTCTCCCTGTCTCCATGTCTACCTGTCTGCCTCTGTCCCTAGCTCTCGGCTCTCTTTTCCCTGACTCCCTGTCTTCCTGTCTCCATGTCTCCCTGTCTCCATGTCTCCCTGTCTCCCTGTCTCCCTGTCTCCCTGTCTCCCTGTCTCCCTGTCTCTCTGTGTCCCTGTCTCTCTGGCACCCTGACCTCCTGATTCCCTGGTTCCCTGGCTCTCTACTCCCTCTCTCTTCCGCTTTCTGGATCCTTGGATCACTAGATCACTGTCTCTGTGGCTCTCTGGCTCCCTGTCTCCCTGTCTCCCTGTCTCCCTGTTTTCCTATGTCCATGTGTCCCTGTGTCCCTGTGTCCCTGTGTCCCTGGCTCTCTGGCTGTCTTGCTCCCTGTCACCCTGTCTCCCTTTCTCACTGTCTCTCTGTCTCCCTGTCTCCCTGTCTCTCTGTCTCCCTGTGTCCCTGTCTCCCTGTCTCCCTGTCTACCTGTCTCCCTGTGTCCCTAGCTCTCTTGCTCTCTGGCTCCCTGGCTCCCCTGATCCCTGTGTCCCTGTGTCCCTATGTACCTTGTCCCTGTGTCCTTGTCTACCTGTGTCCCTGTGTTTCTGTCTCCCTGTCTCCATATCTCCTTGTGTCCCTGTCTCTCCGGGTCCCTGGCTCCCTGGTTCCCTGGTTCCCTGATTCCCTGGCTCTCTGCTTTTCTCTCTCCCTGTCTCTCTATCGCTCCGCCTCCCTCCCTCCTTGTCTCACCCTGTCGCTGACCCTTGGATAATGGTTTTCTGGTTCTCTGAGTGTCTGGCTCACTGTCTCCCCAGCTCCCTGGGTGTGTGGCACTGTGGCCTTCTGGATCCTTGGATCACTAGTTCACTGTCTCTGTGTCTCCCTGTCTCCCTGTCTCCATGTCTCCCTGTCTCCATGTCTCCCTGTGTCCCTGTCTCCCAGTCTCCCTGTTTCCCAGTTTTCCTGTCTCCCTGTCTCCTTGTCTCCTTGTCTCCCAGTCTCCCTGTCTCCCTGTCTACCTGTTTCCCTGTCTCCCTATGTCCCAGTCTCCCTGTCTCCCTGGCTCCCTGGCTCCCTGGCTCCCTGTATCCCTGGCTCTTTGGCTCCCTGACTCCCTGGCTCCCAGGTTACATGGCTCTGTTTCCCGGTTGCCCTGTCTCCCTGTCTTCCTGTCTCCCAGTCTCCCTGTCTCCATATCTGCCTGTCTCCTTGACTCCCTGTGTCCCTGTGTCCCTGTATCCCTGTCTACCTGTCTCCCTGTCTCCCTGTCTCCATGTCTCCCTGTCTCCCTGTCTCCCTGTCTCCCTGTCTCCCTGTCTCTCTGTGTCCCTGTCTCTCCGGCACCCTGACCTCCTGATTCCCTGGTTCCCTGGCTCTCTACTCCCTCTCTCTTCCGCTTTCTGGATACTTGGATCACTAGATCACTGTCTCTGTGGCTCTCTGGCTCCCTGTCTCCCTGTCTCCCTGTTTTCCTATGTCCATGTGTCCCTGTGTCCCTGTGTCCCTGTGTCCCTGGCTCTCTGGCTGTCTTGCTCCCTGTCACCCTGTCTCCCTTTCTCCCTGTCTCCCTGTCTCCCTTTCTCACTGTCTCTCTGTCTCCCTGTCTCCCTGTCTCTCTGTCTCCCTGTGTCCCTGTCTCCCTGTCTCCCTGTCTACCTGTCTCCCTGTGTCCCTAGCTCTCTTGCTCTCTGGCTCCCTGGCTCCCCTGATCCCTGTGTCCCTGTGTCCCTATGTACCTTGTCCCTGTGTCCTTGTCTACCTGTGTCCCTGTGTTTCTGTCTCCCTGTCTCCATATCTCCTTGTGTCCCTGTCTCTCCGGGTCCCTGGCTCCCTGGTTCCCTGGTTCCCTGATTCCCTGGCTCTCTGCTTTTCTCTCTCCCTGTCTCTCTATCGCTCTGCCTCCCTCCCTCCTTGTCTCACCCTGTCGCTGACCCTTGGATAATGGTTTTCTGGTTCTCTGAGTGTCTGGCTCACTGTCTCCCCAGCTCCCTGGATGTGTGGCACTGTGGCCTTCTGGATCCTTGGATCACTAGTTCACTGTCTCTGTGTCTCCCTGTCTCCCTGTCTCCATGTCTCCCTGTCTCCATGTCTCCCTGTGTCCCTGTCTCCCAGTCTCCCTGTTTCCCAGTTTTCCTGTCTCCCTGTCTCCTTGTCTCCTTGTCTCCCAGTCTCCCTGTCTCCCTGTCTACCTGTTTCCCTGTCTCCCTATGTCCCAGTCTCCCTGTCTCCCTGTCTCCCTGTCTCCCTGTCTCCCTGGCTCCCTGGCTCCCTGGCTCCCTGTATCCCTGGCTCTTTGGCTCCCTGACTCCCTGGCTCCCAGGTTACATGGCTCTGTTTCCCGGTTGCCCTGTCTCCCTGTCTTCCTGTCTCCCAGTCTCCCTGTCTCCATATCTGCCTGTCTCCCTGACTCCCTGTGTCCCTGTGTCCCTGTCTCCCTGTCTACCTGTCTCCCTGTCTCCCTGTCTCCTGTCTCCCTGTCTTCGTTTGTCCCTGTCTCCCTGTCTCCCTGTCTCCCTGTGTCCCTGGCTCTCTGGCTCTCTGGCTCCCTGGCTCCCTGGTTATATGGCTCTGTTTCGCTGTCTCCCTGTCTCCCAGTCTCCCAGTCTCCCTGTCTCCCTGTATCCCTGGCTCTCTGGCTCTCTGGCTCCCTGTCTCCCTGTCTACCTGTGTCCCTGTGTCCATGTCTCCCTGTCTCCCTATCTACATATCTCCCTGTCTCCCTGGCTCTCTGGCTCCCTGTCTCCCTGTCTTCCTGTTTCCCTGTGTCCCTGTCTCCCTGTCTCCCTGTGTCCCTGGCTCTCTGGCTCCCTTGCTACCTGGCTCCCTGGTTACATGGCTCTACGTTTCCCTGTCTCCCTGTCTCCCTGTCTCCCTGTCTCCCTGTCGCACTGTCTCCGTGTCTCCCTGTCTACCTGTATCCCTGTGTCCCTTTCTCCCTGTGTCCCTGTCTCCCTGTCTCCCTGTGTCCCTGTGTCCCTGTATCCCTGTGTATCTGTCTCCCTTTCTCCCTGTCTCCCTGTGTCCCTGGCACTCAGGCTCTCTCTTTCCCTGGCTCCCTGTCTCCCTGTCTCCCTGTGTCCCAGTGTCTCTGTGTCCCTGTGTCACTGTGTCCCTGTCTCCCTGTGTCCCTGGCTCCCAGGCTCCCTGATTACATGGCTCTCTGTTTCCCTGTCTCCCTGTCTCCATGTTTCCCTGTCTTCCTGTGTCCTAGTGTCACTGTGTCGCTGTGTCCCTGTGTCCCTGGCTCTCTGGCTGTCCTCCTCCCTGTCAACCTTTCTCCATGTCTCCCTGTCTCCCTGTCTCCTTCTCTCCCTGTCTCCCTGTCTCCCTGTCTCCATGTCTCCCTGTCTCCCGGTCTCCCTGTCTCCATGTCTCCCTGTCTCCATGTCTCCCTGTGTCCCTGTCTCCCAGTCTCCCTGTTTCCCAGTTTCCCTGTCTCCCTGTCTCCTTGTCTCCCAGTCTCCCTGTCTCCCTGTCTACCTGTCTCCCTGTCTCCCTGTGTCCCTGTCTCCCTGTCTCCCTGGCTCCCTGTATCCCTGGCTCTCTGGCTCCCTGGCTCCCTGACTCCCAGGTTACATGGCTCTCTGTTTCCCGGTTGCCCTGTCTCCCTGTCTTCCTGTCTCCCATTCTCCCTGTCTCCATGTCTGCCTGTCTCCCTGACTCACTGTGTCCCTGTCTCCCTGTCTCCCTTTCTCCCTGTCTACCTGTCTCCCTGTCTCCCTGTGTCCCTGTTTCCCTGTCTCCCTGTGTCCCTGGCTCTCTGGCTCCCTTGCTACCTGGCTCCCTGGTTACATGGCTCCTCGTTTCCCTGTCTCCCTCTCTCCCTGTCTCCCTGTCTCCCTGTCTCCCTGTCTACCTGTATCCCTGTGTCCCATTCTCCCTGTGTCCCTGTGTCCCTGTCTCCCTGTGTCCCTGTGTCCCTGTATCCCTGTGTCCCTGTCTCCTTTTCTCCCTGACTCCCGGTGTCCCTGGCTCTCTGGCTCTCTCTTTACTTGGCTCCCTGTCTCCCTGTTTCCCTGTGTCCCAGTGTCTCTGTGTCGCTGTGTCCCTGTGTCCCTGTGTCACTGTCTCCCTGTCTCCCTGTCTCGCTGTGTCCCTGGCTCCCTGATTACATGGCTCTCTGTTTCCCTGTCTCCCTGTCTTTATGTTTCCCTGTCTTCCTGTTTCCCTGTGTCACTGTGTCGCTGTGTCCCTGTGTCCCTGGCTCTCTGGCTGTCCTCCTCCCTGTCAACCTGTCTCCCTGTCTCCCTGTCTCCCTGTCTCCTTCTCTCCCTGTCTCCCTGTGTCCCTGTCTCCCTGTCTCCCTGTCTACCTGTCTCCCTCTGTCCCTAGCTCTCTGGCTCACTTTTCCCTGTCTCCCTGTCTCCCTGTCTCCCTGTCTCCCTGTCTCCCTGTCTCCCTGTTTCCCTGTCTCCCTGTCTCCCTTTCTCCCTGTCTCCCTGTCTCCCTGTCTCTCTGTCTCCCTGTGTCCCTGTCTCTCCGGCACCCTGACTCCCTGATACCCTGGTTCCCTGGCTCTCTGCTTACATCTCTCCCTTGCTTTCTGGATCCTTGGATCACTAGATCACTGTCTCTGTGGCTCTCTGGCTCTCTGGCTCCCTGTCTCCCTGTCTCCCTGTCTCCCTGTCTCCCTGTCTCGTCTCCCTGGTTCCCTTGCTCCTGGCTCCCTCTCTCACTGTCTCCCTGTCTACTTGTGTCCCTGTTTCCCTGTGTCACTGTATCCCTGGCTCCCTGGCTCCCTGGTTACATGGCTCTCTGTCTCCCTGTCTCCCTGTCTCCCTGTCTCCCTGTCTCCCTGTTTTCCTATGTCCCTGTGTCCCTGTGTCCCTGTGTCCCTGTGTCCCTGGCTCTCTGGCTGTCTTGCTCCCTGTCACCCTGTCTCCCTTTCTCCCTGTCTCCCTGTCTCCCTGTCTCCCTGTCTCCCTGTCTCCCTGCCTCCCTGTCTCCCTGTCTCCCTGTGTCCCTGTGTCGGTGTGTCGCTGTGTCGCTGTGTCCCTGTGTCCCTGGCTCTCTGGCTGTCCTCCTCCCTGTCAATCTGTCTCCCTGGCTCCTGTCTCCCTGTCTCCCTGTCTCCCTGTCTCCCTGTCTCCTTCTCTCCCTGTCTCCCTGTGTCGCTGTCTCCCTGTCTCCATGTCTACCCCTCTGCCTCTGTCCCTAGCTCTCGGCTCTCTTTTCCCTGACTCCCTGTCTTCCTGTCTCCATGTCTCCCTGTCTCCCTGTCTCCTTTTCTCCCTGTCTCCCTTTCTCCCTGTCTCTCTGTCTCCCTGTGTCCCTGTCTCTCCGGCACCCTGATTCCCTGCTTCCCTTGTTCCCTGGCTCTCTGCTTACCTCTCTCTTCCGCTTTCTGGATCCTTGGATCACTAGATCACTGTCTCTGTGGCTCACTGGCTCCCTGTCTCCCTGTCTCCCTGTCTCCCTGTCTCCCTGTCTCCCTTGTTCCCTGGCTCCTGGCTCCCTCTCTCACTGTCTCCCTGTCTACTTGTGTCCCTGTGTCCCTGTGTCACTGTATCCCTGGCTCCCTGGCTCCCTGTTTCCCTGGCTCCCTGTTTCCCTGTCTCCCTGTCTCCCTGTTTTCCTGTGTGCCTGTGTAACTGTGTCCCTTTGTCCCTGTGTCCCTGGCTCTCTGGCTGTCGTGCTCCCTGTCACCCTGTCTCCCTTTCTCCCTGTCTCCCTGTCTCCCTTTATCACTGTCTCTCTGTCTCCCTGTCTCCCTGTCTCCCTGTGTCCCTGTGTCCCTGTCTCCCTGTCTCCCTGTCTACCTGTCTCCCTGTGTCCCTAGCTCTCTTGCTCTCTGGCACCCTGGCTCCCTGGATCCCTGTGTCCCTGTGTCCCTATGTCCCTGTGTCCCTGTGTCCTTGTCTACCTGTGTCCCTGTGTTTCTGTCTCCCTGTCTCCATATCTCCTTGTGTCCCTGTCTCTCCGGCTCCCTGGCTCCCTGGTTCCCTGGTTCCCTGATTCCCTGGCTCTCTGCTTTTCTCTCTCCCTGTCTCTCTATCGCTCTGCATTCCTCCCTCCTTGTCTCCCCCTGTCGCTGACCCTTGGATAATGGTTTTCTGGTTCTCTGACTGTCTGGCTCACTGTCTCCCCAGCTCCCTGGGTGTGTGGCACTGTGGCCTTCTGGATCCTTGGATCACTAGATCACTGTCTCTGTGGCTCTCTGTCTCCCTGTATCCCTGTCTCCTGTCTCCCTGTCTCTCTGTCTCCCTACCTACCTCTCTCCGTGGCTCCCTGGCTCCGTGTCTCCCTGTCTCCCTGTCTACCTGTGTTTCTGTGTCCCTGTGTCCCTGTGTCCTGTGTCCCTGGCTCCCTGGCTCCCTGGCTCCCTGGCTCCCTGGCTCCCTGGATACCTGGCTCCCTGTCTCCCTAGCTCCCTGTGTCCCTGTGTCCCTGCGTCCCTGTGTCCCTGTCTCCCTGACTCCCTGGTTACCTGACTCTCTGTCTCCCTGTCTTCCTGTCTCCCTGTCTACCTGTGTCCTTGTGTCATTGGGTCCCTGTGTCCCTGTGTCCCTGTGTCCTTGGATCTCTGGCTCTATGTCTCCCTGTCACCCTCTCTCCCTGTCTCCCTGTCTCCCTGTCTCCCTGTCCTCCTGTCTCCCTGTCTCCGTGTCTCCTTGTCTCCCTGTCTCCCTGTCTCGCTGTCTCCCTGTGTTCCTGGCTCTCTTGATCTCTGGATCTCTGGATCCCTATCTCCCCGTCTCCCTGTCTCCATGTCTCCCTGTCTACCTGTGTCCCTGTCTCCCTTTCTCCCTGTCTCCCTGTCACCCTGTGTACCAGTGTCCCTGTCTCTCCGTCTCCCTGGCTCCCTGGTTCCCTGGTTCCCAGGCTCTCTGCTTTCCTCTCTCCCTGGCTCTCTATCCCTCTGCCTCCCTCCCTCCTTGTCTCCCCCTGTCTCTGAGCCCTCGAAAATGGTTTTCTGGTTCTCTGACTGTCTGGCTCACTGTCTCCCCAGCTCCCTGGGTGTCTGGCACTGTGGCCTTCTGGATCCTTGGATCACTAGTTCACTGTCTCTGTGTCTCCCTGTCTCCCTGTCTCCCTGTCTCCTTGTCTCCCTGTCTCCATGTCTCCCTGTGTCCCTGTCTCCCAGTCTCCCTGTTTCCCAGTTTTCCTGTCTCCCTGTCTCCTTGTCTCCCAGTCTCCCTGTCTCCCTGTCTCCCTGTCTACCTGTCTCCCTGTCTCCCTGTGTCCCAGTCTCCCTGTCTCCCTGTCTCCCTGGCTCCCTGTATCCCTGGCTCTCTGGCTCCCTGACTCCCTGGCTCCCAGGTTACATGGCTCTGTTTCCCGGTTGCCCTGTCTCCCTGTCTTCCTGTCTCCCAGTCTCCCTGTCTCCATATCTGCCTGTCTCCCTGACTCCCTGTGTCCCTTGCTCCCTGGCTCCCTGGTTACCTGGCTCTCTGTCTTCCTGTCTTCCTGTCTCCCTGTCTTCCTGTCTCCCTGTCTACCTGTGTCCTTGTGTCATTGGGTCCCTGTGTCCCTGTGTCCCTGTGTCCTTGGATCTCTGGCTCTATGTCTCCCTGTCACACTCTCTCCCTCTCTCCCTGTCTCCCTGTCTCCCTGTCCTCCTGTCTCCCTGTCTCCGTGTCTCCTTGTCTCCCTGTCTCCCTGTCTCGCTGTCTCCCTGTGTTCCTGGCTCTCTTGATCTCTGGATCTCTGGATCCCTATCTCCCCGTCTCCCTGTCTCCATGTCTCCCTGTCTACCTGTGTCCCTGTCTCCCTTTCTCCAGGTCTCCCTGTCACCCTGTGTACCAGTGTCCCTGTCTCTCCGTCTCCCTGGCTCCCTGGTTCCCTGGTTCCCAGGCTCTCTGCTTTCCTCTCTCCCTGGCTCTCTATCCCTCTGCCTCCCTCCCTCCTTGTCTCCCCCTGTCTCTGAGCCCTCGAAAATGGTTTTCTGGTTCTCTGACTGTCTGGCTCACTGTCTCCCCAGCTCCCTGGGTGTGTGGCACTGTGGCCTTCTGGATCCTTGGATCACTAGTTCACTGTCTCTGTGTCTCCCTGTCTCCCTGTCTCCCTGTCTCCTTGTCTCCCTGTCTCCATGTCTCCCTGTGTCCCTGTCTCCCAGTCTCCCTGTTTCCCAGTTTTCCTGTCTCCCTGTCTCCTTGTCTCCCAGTCTCCCTGTCTCCCTGTCTCCCTGTCTACCTGTCTCCCTGTCTCCCTGTGTCCCAGTCTCCCTGTCTCCCTGTCTCCCTGGCTCCCTGTATCCCTGGCTCTCTGGCTCCCTGACTCCCTGGCTCCCAGGTTACATGGCTCTGTTTCCCGGTTGCCCTGTCTCCCTGTCTTCCTGTCTCCCAGTCTCCCTGTCTCCATATCTGCCTGTCTCCCTGACTCCCTGTGTCCCTGTGTCCCTGTCTCCCTGTCTACCTGTCTCCCTGTCTCCCTGTCTCCCTGTCTCCTGTCTCCCTGTCTTCGTTTGTCCCTGTCTCCCTGTCTCCCTGTCTCCCTGTCTCCCTGTGTCCCTGTTTCACTGTCTCCCTGCGTCCCTGGCTCTCTGGCTCCCTTGCTACCTGGCTCCCTGGTTACATGGCTCTACGTTTCCCTGTCTCCCTGTCTCCCTGTCGCCCTGTCTCCCTGTCTCCCTGTCTACCTGTATCCCTGTGTCCCATTCTCCCTGTGTCCCTGATTCCCTGTCTCCCTGTGTCCCTGTGTCCCTGTATCCCTGTGTCCCTGTCTCCCTTTCTCCCTGACTCCCTGTGTCCCTGGCTCTCTGGCTCTCTCTTTACTTGGCTCCCTGTCTCCCTGTTTCCCTGTGTCCCAGTGTCTCTGTGTCCCTGTGTCCCTGTGTCCCTGTGTCACTGTCTCCCTGTCTCCCTGTCTCCCTGGGTCCCTGGCTCCCTGATTACATGGCTCTCTGTTTCCCTGTCTCCCTGTCTTTATGTTTCCATGTCTTCCTGTTTCCCTGTGTCACTGTGTCGCTGTGTCCCTGTGTCCCTGGCTCTCTGGCTGTCCTCCTCCCTGTCAACCTGTCTCCCTGTCTCCCTGTCTCCCTGTCTCCTTCTCTCCCTGTCTCCCTGTGTCCCTGTCTCCCTGTCTCCCTGTCTACCTGTCTCCCTCTGTTCCTAGCTCTCTGGCTCACTTTTCCCTGTCTCCCTGTCTCCCTGTCTCCCTGTCTCCCTGTCTCCCTGTCTCCCTGTCTCCCTGTCTCCCTGTCTCCCTGTCTCCCTGTCTCCCTGTCTCCCTGTCTCCCTGTCTCTCTGTCTCCCTGTGTCCCTGTCTCTCCGGCACCCTGACTCCCTGATTCCCTGGTTCCCTGGCTCTCTGCTTACATCTTTCCCTTGCTTTCTGGATCCTTGGATCACTAGATCACTGTCTCTGTGGCTCTCTGGCTCTCTGGCTCCCTGTCTCCCTGTCTCCCTGTCTCCCTGTCTCCCTGTCTCGTCTCCCTGGTTCCCTGGCTCCTGGCTCCCTCTCTCACTGTCTCCCTGTCTACTTGTGTCCCTGTGTCCCTGTGTCACTGTATCCCTGGCTCCCTGGCTCCCTGGCTCCCTGGTTACATGGCTCTCTGTCTCCCTGTCTCCCTGTCTCCCTGTCTCCCTGTTTTCCTATGTCCCTGTGTCCCTGTGTCCCTGTGTCCCTGTGTCCCTGGCTCTCTGGCTGTCTTGCTCCCTGTCACCCTGTCTCCCTTTCTCCCTGTCTCCCTGTCTCCCTGTCTCCCTGTCTCCCTGTCTCCCTGTCTCCCTGTCTCCCTGTCTCCCTGTCTCCCTGTCTCCCTGTCTCCCTGTCTCCCTGTCTCCCTGTCTCCCTGTCTCCCTGCCTCCCTGTCTCCCTGTCTAGCTCTGTCCCTGTGTCGCTGTGTCGCTGTGTCGCTGTGTCCCTGTGTCCCTGGCTCTCTGGCTGTCCTCCTCCCTGTCAACCTGTCTCCCTGGCTCCTGTCTCCCTGTCTCCCTGTCTCCCTGTCTCCCTGTCTCCTTCTCTCCCTGTCTCCCTGTGTCGCTGTCTCCCTATCTCCATGTCTACCTGTCTGCCTCTGTCCCTAGCTCTCGGCTCTCTTTTCCCTGACTCCCTGTCTCCCTGTCTCCATGTCTCCCTGTCTCCCTGTCTCCCTGTCTCCCTGTCTCCCTGTCTCCCTGTCTCTTTGTCCCCCTGTGTCCCTGTTTCTCCGGCACCCTGACTCCCTGATTCCCTGGTTCCCTGGCTCCCTGCTTACCTCTCTCTTCCGCTTTCTGGATCCTTGGATCACTAGATCACTGTCTCTGTGGCTCACTGGCTCCCTGTCTCCCTGTCTCCCAGTCTCCCTGTCTCCCTGTCTCCCTGTCTCCCTGTCTCCCTGTTTTCCTGTGTGCCTGTGTCACTGTGTCCCTTTGTCCCTGTGTCCCTGGCTCTCTGGCTGTCTTGCTCCCTGTCACCCTGTCTCCCTTTCTCCCTGTCTCCCTGTCTCCCTTTCTCACTGTCTCTCTGTCTCCCTGTCTCCCTGTATCCCTGTCTCCCTGTGTCCCTGTGTCCCTGTCTCCCTGTCTCCCTGTCTCCCTGTCTCCTTCTCTCCTTGTCTCCCTGTGTCGCTGTCTCCCTGTCTCCATGTCTACCTGTCGGCCTCTGTCCCTAGCTCTCGGCTCTCTTTTCCCTGACTCTCTGTCTCCCTGTCTCCATGTCTCCCTGTCTCCCTGTCTCCCTGTCTCCCTGTCTCCCTGTCTCCCTTTCTCCCTGTCTCTCTGTCTCCCTGTGTCCCTGTCTCTCCGGCACCCTGACTCCCTGATTCCCTGGTTCCCTGGCTCTCTGCTTACCTCTCTCTTCCGCTTTCTGGATCCTTGGATCACTAGATCACTGTCTCTGTGGCTCACTGGCTCCCTCTCTCCCTGTCTCCCTGTCTCCCTGTCTCCCTGTCTCCCTTTCTCCCTGTTTTCCTGTGTGCCTGTGTCACTGTGTCCCTTTGTCCCTGTGTCCCTGGCTCTCTGGCTGTCTTGCTCCCTGTCACCCTGTCTCCCTTTCTCCCTGTCTCCCTGTCTCCCTTTCTCACTGTCTCTCTGTCTCCCTGTCTCCCTGTCTCCCTGTCTCCCTGTGTCCCTGTGTCCCTGTCTCCCTGTCTCCCTGTCTACCTGTCTCCCTGTGTCCCTAGCTCTCTTGCTCTCTGGCTCCCTGGCTCCCTGGATCCCTGTGTCCCTGTGTCCCTATGTCCCTGTGTCCCTGTGTCCTTGTCTACCTGTGTCCCTGTGTTTCTGTCTCCCTGTCTCCATATCTCCTTGTGTCCCTGTCTCTCCGGCTCCCTGGCTCCCTGGTTCCCTGGTTCCCTGATTCCCTGGCTCTCTGCTTTTCTCTCTCCCTGTCTCTCTATCGCTCTGCCTCCCTCCCTCCTTGTCTCCCCCTGTCGCTGACCCTTGGATAATGGTTTTCTGGTTCTCTGACTGTCTGGCTTACTGTCTCCCCAGCTCCCTGGGTGTGTGGCACTGTGGCCTTCTGGATCCTTGGATCACTAGATCACTGTCTCTGTGGCTCTCTGTCTCCCTGTATCCCTGTCTACTGTCTCCCTGTCTCTCTGTCTCCCTACCTACCTCTCTCCGTGGCTCCCTGGCTCCGTGTCTCCCTGTCTCCCTGTCTACCTGTGTTTCTGTGTCCCTGTGTCCCTGTGTCCCTGTGTCCTGTGTCCCTGGCTCCCTGGCTCCCTGTCTCGCTGTCTCCCTGTCTCCCTGTTTTCCTATGTCCCTGTGTCCCTGTGTCCCTGTGTCCCTGTGTCCCTGGCTCTCTGGCTGTCTTGCTCCCTGTCACCCTGTCTCCCTTTCTCCCTGTCTCCCTGTCTCCCTGTCTCCCTGTCTCCCTGTCTCCCAGTCTCCCTGTCTCCCTGTCTCCCTGTCTCCCTGTCTCCCTGTCTCCCTGTCTCCCTGTCTCCCTGTCTCCCTGTCTCCCTGTCTCCCTGCCTCCCTGCCTCCCTGTCTCCCTGTCTCCCTGTCTCCCTTGTCCCTGTGTCGCTGTGTCGCTGTGTCGCTGTGTCCCTGTGTCCCTGGCTCTCTGGCTGTCCTCCTCCCTGTCAACCTGTCTCCCTGGCTCCTGTCTCCCTGTCTCCCTGTCTCCCTGTCTCCCTGTCTCCCTGTCTCCTTCTCTCCCTGTCTCCCTGTGTCGCTGTCTCCCTGTCTCCATGTCTACCTATCTGCCTCTGTCCCTAGCTCTCGGCTCTCTTTTCCCTGACTCCCTGTCTCCCTGTCTCCATGTCTCCCTGTCTCCCTGTCTCCCTGTCCCCCTGTCTCCCTGTCTCTCTGTCTCCCTGTGTCCCTGTTTCTCCGGCACCCTGACTCCCTGATTCCCTGGTTCCCTGGCTCTCTGCTTACCTCTCTCCCTGGCTTTCTGTATCCTTGGATCACTAGATCACTGTCTCTGTGGCTCACTGGCTCCCTGTCTCCCTGTCTCCCTGTCTCCCTGTCTCCCTTGTTCCCTGGCTCCTGGCTCCCTCTCTCACTGTCTCCCTGTCTACTTGTGTCCCTGTGTCCCTGTGTCACTGTATCCATGGCTCCCTGGCTCCCTGGTTACATGGCTCTCTGTTTCCCTGTCTTTCTGTCTCCCTCTCTCCCTGTTTTCCTGTGTGCCTGTGTCACTGTGTCCCTTTGTCCCTGTGTCCCTGGCTCTCTGGCTGTCTTGCTCCCTGTCACCCTGTCTCCCTTTCTCCCTGTCTCCCTGTCTCCCTTTCTCACTGTCTCTCTGTCTCCCTGTCTCCCTGTCTCCCTGTCTCCCTGTGTCCCTGTGTCCCTATCTCCCTGTCTCCCTGTCTACCTGTCTCCCTGTGTCCCTAGCTCTCTTGCTCTCTGGCTCCCTGGCTCCCTGGATCCCTGTGTCCCTGTGTCCCTATGACCCTGTGTCCCTGTGTCCTTGTCTACCTGTGTCCCTGTGTTTCTGTCTCCCTGTCTCCATATCTCCTTGTGTCCCTGTCTCTCCGGCTCCCTGGCTCCCTGGTTCCCTGGTTCCCTGATTCCCTGGCTCTCTGCTTTTCTCTCTCCCTGTCTCTCTATCGCTCTGCCTCCCTCCCTCCTTGTCTCCCCCTGTCGCTGACCCTTGGATAATGGTTTTCTGGTTCTCTGACTGTCTGGCTCACTGTCTCCCCAGCTCCCTGGGTGTGTGGCACTGTGGCCTTCTGGATCCTTGGATCACTAGATCACTGTCTCTGTGGCTCTCTGTCTCCCTGTATCCCTGTCTCCTGTCTCCCTGTCTCTCTGTCTCCCTACCTACCTCTCTCCGTGGCTCCCTGGCTCCGTGTCTCCCTGTCTCCCTGTCTACCTGTGTTTCTGTGTCCCTGTGTCCCTGTGTCCCTGTGTCCTAAGTCCCTGGCTCCCTGGCTCCCTGGCTCCCTGGCTCCCTGGCTCCCTGGCTCCTTGGCTCCCTGTGTCCCTGTGTCCCTGCGTCCCTGTGTCCCTGTCTCCCTGACTCCCTATCTCCCTGTGTCCCTTGCTCCCTGGCTCCCTGGTTACCTGGCTCTCTGTCTTCCTGTCTTCCTGTCTCCCTGTCTCCCTGTCTCCCTGTCTCCCTGTCTCCCTGTCTACCTGTGTCCTTGTGTCATTGGGTCCCTGTGTCCCTGTGTCCCTATGTCCTTGGATCTCTGGCTCTATGTCTCCCTGTCACCCTCTCTCCCTGTCTCCCTGTCTCCCTGTCTCCCTGTCCTCCTGTCTCCCTGTCTCCGTGTCTCCTTGTCTCCCTGTCTCCCTGTCTCGCTGTCTCCCTGTGTTCCTGGCTCTCTTGATCTCTGGATCTCTGGATCCCTATCTCCCCGTCTCCCTGTCTCCATGTCTCCCTGTCTACCTGTGTCCCTGTCTCCCTTTCTCCCTGTCTCCCTGTCACCCTGTGTACCAGTGTCCCTGTCTCTCCGTCTCCCTGGCTCCCTGGTTCCCTGGTTCCCAGGCTCTCTGCTTTCCTCTCTCCCTGGCTCTCTATCCCTCTGCCTCCCTCCCTCCTTGTCTCCCCCTGTCTCTGAGCCCTCGAAAATGGTTTTCTGGTTCTCTGACAGTCTGGCTCACTGTCTCCCCAGCTCCCTGGGTGTGTGGCACTGTGGCCTTCTGGATCCTTGGATCACTAGTTCACTGTCTCTGTGTCTCCCTGTCTCCCTGTCTCCTTGTCTCCCTGTCTCCATGTCTCCCTGTGTCCCTGTCTCCCAGTCTCCCTGTTTCCCAGTTTTCCTGTCTCCCTGTCTCCTTGTCTCCCAGTCTCCCTGTCTCCCTGTCTCCCTGTCTACCTGTCTCCCTGTCTCCCTGTGTCCCAGTCTCCCTGTCTCCTTGGCTCCCTGGCTCCCTGTATCCCTGGCTCTCTGGCTCCCTGACTCCCTGGCTCCCAGGTTACATGGCTCTGTTTCCCGGTTGCCCTATCTCCCTGTCTTCCTGTCTCCCAGTCTCCCTGTCTCCATATCTGCCTGTCTCCCTGACTCCCTGTGTCCCTGTGTCCCTGTCTCCCTGTCTACCTGTCTCCCTGTCTCCCTGTCTCCTGTCTCCCTGTCTTCGTTTGTCCCTGTCTCCCTGTCTCCCTGTCTCCCTGTGTCCCTGGCTCTCTGGCTCTCTGGCTCCCTGGCTCCCTGGTTATATGGCTCTGTTTCGCTGTCTCCCTGTCTCCCAGTCCCCAGTCTCCCTGTCTCCCTGTATCCCTGGCTCTCTGGCTCTCTGGCTCCCTGTCTTCCTGTCTACCTGTGTCCCTGTGTCCATGTCTCCCTGTCTCCCTGTCTACATGTCTCCCTGTCTCCCTGGCTCTCTGGCTCCCTGTCTCCCTGTCTTCCTGTTTCCCTGTGTCCCTGTCTCCCTGTCTCCCTGTGTCCCTGGCTCTCTGGCTCCCTTGCTACCTGGCTCCCTGGTTACATGGCTCTACGTTTCCCTGTCTCCCTGTCTCCCTGTCTCCCTGTCGACCTGTCTCCCTGTCTCCCTGTCTACCTGTATCCCTGTGTCCCTTTCTCCCTGTGTCCCTGTCTCCCTGTCTCCCTGTGTCCCTGTGTCCCTGTATCCCTGTGTCCCTGTCTCCCTTTCTCCCTGTCTCCCTGTGTCCCTGGCTCTCTGGCTCTTTTTTTCCCTGGCTCCCTGTCTCCCTGTCTCCCTGTGTCCCAGTGTCTCTGTGTCCCTGTGTCCCTGTGTCCCTGTCTCCCTGTCTCCCTGTGTCCCTGGCTCCCTGGCTCCCTGATTACATGGCTCTCTGTTTCCCTGTCTCCCTGTCTCCATGTTACCTGTCTTCCTGTGTCCCTGTGTCACTGTGTCGCTGTGTCCCTGTGTCCCTGGCTCTCTGGCTGTCCTCCTCCCTGTCAACCTGTCTCCATGTCTCCCTGTCTCCCTGTCTCCTTCTCTCCCTGTCTCCCTGTTTCCCTGTCTCCATGTCTCCCTGTCTCCCGGTCTCCCTGTCTCCATGTCTCCCTGTCTCCATGTCTCCCTGTGTCCCTGTCTCCCAGTCTCCCTGTTTCCCAGTTTCCCTGTCTCCCTGTCTCCTTGTCTCCCAGTCTCCCTGTCTCCCTGTCTACCTGACTCCCTGTCTCCCTGTGTCCCTGTCTCCCTTTCTCCCTGGCTCCCTGTATCCCTGGATCTGGCTCCCTGGCTCCCTGACTCCCAGGTTACATGGCTCTCTGTTTCCCGGTTGCCCTGTCTCCCTGTCTTCCTGTCTCCCTGTCTCCCTGTCTCCATGTCTGCCTATCTCCCTGACTCCCTGTGTCCCTGTGTCCCTGTCTCCCTGTCTCCCTGTCTACCTGTCTCCCTGTCTCCCTGTGTCCCTGTGTCCCTGTCTCCTTGTATCCCTGGCTCTCTGGCTCTCTGGCTCACTGTCTCCCTGTCTACCTGTGTCCCTGTGTCCATGTCTCCCTGTCTCCCTCTCTACATGTCTCCCTGTCTCCCTGGCTCACTGGCTCACTGTCTCCCTGTCTTCCTGTGTCCCTGTGTCCCTGTGTCCCTGTCTCCCTGTGTCCCTGGCTCTCTGGCTCCCTTGCTACCTCACTCCCTTGTTACATGGCTCATCGTTTCCCTGTCTCCCTGTCTCCCTGTCTCCCTGTCGCGCTGTCTCCCTGTCTCCCTGTCTACCTGTATCCCTGTGTCCCTTTCTCCCTGTGTCCCTGTCTCCCTGTCTCCCTGTGTCCCTGTGTCCCTGTATCCCTGTGTCCCTGTCTCCCTTTCTCCCTGTCTCCCTGTGTCCTTGGCTCTCTGGCTCTCTCTTTCCCTGGCTCCCTGTCTCCCTGTCTCCCTGTGTCCCAGTGTCTCTGTGTCCCTGTGTCCCTGTGTCACTGTCTCCCTGTCTCCCTGTGTCCCTGGCTCCCTGATTACATGGCTCTCTGTTTCCCTATCTCCCTGTCTCCATGTTTCCCTGTCTTCCTGTGTCCCTGTGTCACTGTGTCGCTGTGTCCCTGTGTCCCTGGCTCTCTGGCTGTACTCCTCCCTGTCAACCTGTCTCCCTGTCTCCCTGTGTCCCTGTCTCCCTGTCTCCCTGTCTACCTGTCTCCCTCTGTCCCTAGCTCTCTGTCTCACTTTTCCCTGTCTACCTGTCTCCCTGTCTCCCTGTCTCCCTGTCTCCCTGTCTCCCTGTCTCCCTGTGTCACTGTCTCTCTGTCTCCCTGTGTCCCTGTCTCTCCGGCACCCTGACTCCCTGATTCCCTCGTTCCCTAGCTCTCTGCTTACCTCTCTCCCTTGCATTCTGGATCCTTGGATCACTAGATCACTGTCTCTGTGGCTCTCTGGCTCTCTGTCTCCCTGTCTCCCTGTCTCCCTGTCTCCCTGTCTCCCTGTCTCCCTGTCTCCCTGTCTCCCTGTCTCCCTGTCTCCCTGTCTCCCTGTCTCCCTGTCTCCCTGTCTCGTCTCCCTGGTTCCCTGGCTCCTGGCTCCCTCTCTCACTGTCTTCCTGTCTATTCGTGTCCCTGTGTCCCTGTGTCACTGTATCCATGGCTCCCTGGCTCCCTGGCTCCTTGGTTACATGGCTCTCTGTCTCCCTGTCTCCCTGTCTCCCTGTCTCCCTGTCTCCCTGTTCTCCTGTGTCCCTGTGTCCCTGTGTCCCTGTGTCCCTGTTTCCCTGGCTCTCTGGCTGTCTTCCTCCCTGTCACCCTGTATCCCTTTCTCCCTTTCTCCCTGTCTCACTGTCTCCCTGTCTCCCTGTCTCTCTCCCTGTCTCCCTGTCTCCCTGTCTCCCTGTGTCCCTGTGTCCCTGTGTCCTTGTCTCCCTGTCTCCCTGTGTCCCTGTCTCCCTGGCTCCCTGATTACATGGCTCTCCGTTTCCCTGTCTCCCTGTCTCCCTGTCTCCCTGTCTCCCTGTCTCCATGTCTCCCTGTCTTCCTGTGTCCCTGTGTCACTGTGTCGCTGTGTCCCTGTGTCCCTGGCTCTCTTGCTGTACTCCTCCCTGTCAACCTGTCTCCCTGTCTCCTGTCTCCCTGTCTCCCTGTTTCCCTGTCTACTTCTCTCCCTATCTCCCTGTGTCACTGTCTCCCTGTCTCCCAGTTTACCTGTCTCCCTCTGTCCCTAGCTCTCAGGGCTCTCTTTTCCCTGTCTCCCTGTCTCCCTGTCTCCCAGTCTCCCTGTCTCCCTGTCTCCCTGTCTCCCTGTCTCCCTGTCTCCCTGTCTCCCTGTCTCCCTGTCTCCCTGTCTCCCTGTCTCCCTGTCTCCCTGTCTCTTTGTCCCCCTGTGTCCCTGTTTCTCCGGCACCCTGACCCCCTGATTCCCTGGTTCCCTGGCTCTCTGCTTACCTCTCTCCCTGGCTTTCTGGATCCTTGGATCACTAGATCACTGTCTCTGTGGCTCTCTGGCTCCCTGTCTCCCTGTCTCCCTGGTTCCCTGGCTCCTGGCTCCCTCTCTCACTGTCTCCCTGTCTACTTGTGTCCCTGTGTCCCTGTATCACTGTATCCCTGGCTCCCTGGCTCCCTGGCTCCCTGGTTACATGGCTCTCTGTTTCCATGTCTCCCTGTCTCCCTGTCTCCCTGTTTTCCTGTGTCCCTGTGTCACTGTGTCCCTGTGTCCCTGTGTCCCTGGCTCTCTGCCTTTCTTGCTCCCTGTCACCCTGTCTCCCTTTCTCCCTGTCTCACTGTCTCCCTGTCTCCCTGTCTCCCTGTGTCCCTGTGTCCCTATGTCCCTCTGTCCCTGTGTCCTTGTCTACCTGTGTCCCTGTGTTTCTGTCTCCCTGTCTCCATATCTCCTTGTGTCCCTGTCTCTCCGGCTCCCTGGCTCCCTGGTTCCCTGGTTCCCTGATTCCCTGGCTCTCTGCTTTTCTCTCTCCCTGTCTTTCTATCGCTCTGCCTCCCTCCCTCCTTGTCTCCCCTTGTCGCTGACCCTTGGATAATGGTTTTCTGGTTCTCTGACTGTCTGGCTCACTGTCTCCCCAGCTCCCTGGGTGTGTGGCACTGTGGCATTCTGGATCCTTGGATCACTAGATCACTGTCTCTGTGGCTCTCTGTCTCCCTGTATCCCTGTCTCCTGTCTCCCTGTCTCCCTGTCTCCCTGCCTCCCTGTCTCCGTGGCTCCCTGGCTCCGTGTCTCCCTGTCTCCCTGTGTCCCTGTGTGCCTGTGTCCCTGTGTCCCTTGTCCCTGAGTCCCTGTGTCCTGTGTCCCTGGATCCCTGGCTCCCTGGCTCCCTGGCTCCCTGGCTCCCTGGCTCCCTGGCTCCCTGGCTCCCTGGCTCCCTGGCTCCCTGTCTCCCTGTGTCCTTGTCTCCCTGTCTCCCTGTGTCCCTGTCTCCCTGTCTCCCTGTCTCCCTGTGTCCCTAGCTCTCTTGCTCTCTGGCTCCCTGGCTCTCTGGCTCCCTGTGTCCCTGTGTCCCTATGTCCCTGTGTTCCTGTGTCCTTGTAACTTGTGTCCCTGTGTTTCTGTCTCCCTGTCTCCATATCTCCTTGTGTCCCTGTCTCTCCGGGTCCCTGGCTCCCTGGTTCCCTGGTTCCCTGATTCCCTGGCTCTTTGCTTTTCTCTCTCCCTGTCTCTCTATCGCGCTGCCTCCCTCCCTCCTTTCTCCCCCTGTCGCTGACCCTTGGATAATGGTTTTCTGGTTTTCTGACTGTCTGCCTCACTGTCTCCCAAGCTCCCTGGGTGTGTGGCACTGTGGCATTCTGGATCCTTGGATCACTAGATCACTGTCTCTGTGGCTCTCTGTCTCCCTGTATCCCTGTCTCCTGTCTCCCTGTCTCCCTGTCTCCCTGCCTCCCTGTCTCCGTGGCTCCCTGGCTCCGTGTCTCCCTGTCTCCCTGTCTACCTGTGTCCCTGTGTCCCTGTGTCCATGTATCCCTGGGTCTCTGTGTCCTGTGTCCCTGGCTCCCTGGCTTCCTGGCTCCCTGGATCCCTGGCTCCCTGGATCCCTCGCTCCCTGGCTCCCTGGCTCCCTGGCTCCCTGTGTCCCTGTGTCCCTGTGTACCTGTGTCCCTGTCTCCCTGTCTCCCTGATTCCCTATCTTTCTTTCACCAGGCTCTCTGGCTCCCTGGATCCCTGGCTCCCTGGTTACCTGGCTCTCTGTCTTCCTGTCTTCCTGACTCCCTGTCTCCCTGTCTACATGTGTCCCTGTGTCATTGGGTCCCTGTGTCCCTGTGTCCTTGTGTCCCTGTGTCCCTCGATCTCTGGGTCTCTGTCTCCCTGTCACCCTGTCTCCCGGTCTCCCTGTCTCCCATTCTCCCTGTCTCCTGTCTCGCTGTCTCCCTGTGTTCCTGGCTCTCTTGATCTCTGGATGTCTGAATCCCTATCTCCCTATCTCCCTGTCTCCCTGTCTCCCTGTCTACCTGTGTCCCTGTCTCCCTGTCTCCCTGTCTCACTGTCACCCTGTGTACCTGTGTCCCTGTCTCTCCGTCTCCCTGGCTCCCTGGTTCCCTGGTTCCCTGGCTCTCTGATTTCCTCTCTCCCTGGCTCTCTATCCCTCTGCCTCCCTCCCTCCTTGTCTCCCCCTGTCTCTGACCCCTCGATAATGGTTTTCTGGTTCTCTGACTGTCTGGCTCACTGTCTCCCCAGCTCCCTGGGTGTGTGGCACTGTGGCCTTCTGGATCCTTGGATCACTAGATCACTGTCTCTGTGTCTCCCTGTCTCCCTTCTCCCTGTCTCCATGTCTCCCTGTCTCCCGGTCTCCCTGTCTCCATGTCTCCCTGTCTCCCTGTCTACCTGTGTCCCTGTCTCCCAGTCTCAGTTTCCCAGTTTCCCTGTCTCCCTGTCTCCTTGTCTCCCAGTCTCCCTGTCGCCCTCTCTACCTGTCTCCCTGTCTCCCTGTGTCCCTGTCTGTCTCCCTATCTCCCTGGCTCTCTGTATCCCTGGCTCTCTGGCTCCCTGGCTCCCTGGCTCCCAGGTTACATGGCTCTCTGTTTCCCGGTTTCCCTGTCTCCCTGTCTTCCTGTCTCCCAGTCTCCCTGTCTCCATGTCTGCCTGTCTCCCTGACTCCCTGTGTCCCTGTCTCCCTGTCTCCCTGTCTAACTGTCTCCCTGTCTCCTTGTCTCCCGTCTCCCTGTCTTCGTTTGTACCTGTCTCCCTGTCTCCCTGTCTCCCTGTCCTCCGTCTCCCTGTCTTCGTTTGTCCAGGTCTTCCTGTCTCCCTGTCTCCCTGTCTACGTGTGTGCCTGTGTCACTGTGTCCCTGTCTCCCTGTGTCCCTGTGTCCCTGGCTCTCTGGCTCTCTGGCTCCCTGGCTCCCTGGTTATATGGCTCTCTGTTTCCCTGTCTCCCTGTCTCCCAGTCTTCCTGTCTCCCTGTCTCCCTGTCTCCCTGTCTCCCTGTCTCCCTGTCTCCCTGTCTCCCTGTCTCCCTGTCTACCTTTATCCCGGTGTCCCTGGCTCTATGGCTCTCTGTCTCCCTGGCTCCCTAGCTGCCTGTCTCCCTGTCTCCCTGTCTCCCTGTCTACTGGTGTCCCTGTGTCCCTATGTCCCTGTGTCCCTGTGTCCCTGTCTCTCTTGCTCCCTGGCTCCGTGGTTCCCTGGTTCCCTGGCTCTCTGCTTTCCTCTCTCCCTGGCTCTCTATCTCTCTGCCTCCCTCCCTCCTTGTATCCCCCCGTCTCTGACCCCTGGATAATGGTTTTCTGGTTTTCTGACTGTCTGGCTCACTGTCTCCCCAGCTCCCTGGGTGTGTGGCACTGTGGCCTTCTGGATCCTTGGATCACAAGATCACTCTCTCTGTGGCTCTCTGTCTCCCTGTCTCCCTGTCTCCCTTGTCCCTGTGTTCCTGTCTCCCTGTGTCCCTGTGTCTCTGTGTCCCTCTGTCCCTGTGTCCCTGTGTCCCTGTCTACCTCTATCCCTGTGTACCTGTCTCCCTGTGTCCCTGTCTCCCTGTCTCCCTGTGTCCCTGTCTCCCTGTCTACCTGTATCCCTGTGTCCCTGTGTCCCTGTGTCCCTGTGTCCTGTCTCCTTGTCTCCCTGTGTCCCTGTCTCCCTGGCTCCCTGATTACATGGCTCTCTGTTTCCCTGTCTCCCTGTCTCCCTGTCTCCCTGTCTCCCTGTCTCCATGTCTCACTGTCTCCCTGTCTCCCTGTCTCCCTGGTTCCCTGGCTCATGGCTCCCTCTCTCACTGTATCCCTGTCTACTTGTGTCCCTGTGTCCCTGTGTCACTGTATACCTGGCTCCCTGGCACCCTGGTTCCCTGGTTACATGGCTCTCTGTTTCCCTGTCTCTCTGTCTCCTTGTCTCCCTGTCTCCCTGTTTTCCTGTGTCCCTGTGTCACTGTGTCCCTGTCTCCCTGTGTCCCTGTGTCCCTCTCTCCTTGTATCCCAGGCTCTCTGGCACTCTGGCTCCCTGTCTCCCTGTCTACCTGTGTCCCTGTGTCCATGTCTCCCTGTTTCCCTATCTACCTGTCTCCCTTTCTCCCTGGCTCTCAGGCTCTCTGGCTCCCTGTCTCCCTGTCTTCCTGTGTCCCTGGTTCCCTGTCTCCATGTCTCCCTGTGTCCCTGGCTCTCTGGCTCCCTTGCTACCTGGCTCCCTGGTTACATGGCTCTACGTTTCCCTGTCTCCCTGTCTCCCTGTCTCCCTGTATCCCTGTCTGCCTGTCTCCCTGTCTCCCTGTCTCTCTGTCTCCCTGTCTCCCTGTCTCCCTGTGTCCCTGTCTCCCTGTGTCCCTGTGTCCCTGTCTCCCTGTGTACCTGTCTACCTGTCTACCTGTCTACCTGTCTACCTGTCTACCTGTGTACTTGTCTACCTGTGTCCCTGGCTCTCTGGCTCCCTGGCTCCCTGGCTCCATGGCTCCCTGGCTCCCTGGCTCCCTGTCTCCCTGTCTCCCTGGCTCCCTGTCTCCCTGGCTGCCTGGCTCCCTGGCTCCCTGGCTCCCTGGCTCCCTGGCTCCCTGGCTCCCTGGCTCCCTGGCTCCCTGTCTACCTGTGTCACTGTGTCCCTGTCTCTCCGGCTCCCTGGTCCCTGGTTCCCTGGTTCCCTGGCTCTCTGCTTTCCTCACTCCCTGGCTCTCTATCTCTCTGCCTCCCTCCCTCCTTGTCTCCCCCTTTCTCTGACACTTGGATAATGGTTTTCTGGTTCTCTGTCTGTCTGCCTCACTGTCTCCCCAGCTCCCTGGGTGTGTGGCACTGTGGCCTTCTGGATCCTTGGATCACTAGATCACTGTCTCCCTGTCTCTCTGTCTCCCTGTCTCCCTGTCTCCCTGTCTACCTGTGACCTTGTGTCTCTATCTACCTGTGTCCCTGTGTGCCTATGTCCCTGTCTCCCTGTGTCCCTGTCTCCCTGTGTCCCTGGCTCTCTAGCACAATGGCTCCCTGGTTCCCTGGTTACATGGTTTGTGTTTCCCTTTCTCCCTGTCTCACTGTGTCCCTGTGTCCCTGTCTCCCTGTCTCCTTGTCTCCCTGTCTCCCTGTCTAACTGTGTCCCTGTCTCCCTGTCTACCTGTATCCCTGTCTCCCTGTCTGCCTGTCTCCCAGTCTCCCTGTCTACCTGTATCCCTGTCTCCCTGTCTCCCTGTGTCCCTGGCTTTCTGGCTCCCTCGTTCCCTGTCTCCCTGGCTCCCTGTATCCCTGTCTCCCTGTGTCCCTGTATCCCTGTGTCCCTGTCTCCCTTTCTCCCTGTCTCCCTGTGTCCCTGGCTCTCTGGATCTCTCGTTCCCTGGCTCCTTGGCTCCCTGTCTCCCTGTGTCCCTGTGTCTCTGTGTCCCTGTGTCCCTGTGTCCCTGTGTCCCTGTCTCCCTGTCTCCCTGTCTCCCTGTCTCCCTGTGTCCCTGGCTCCCTGGCTCACTGATTACATGGCTCTCTGTTTCCCTGTCTCCCTGTCTCCCTGTCTCCATGTCTCCCTGTCTTCCTCTGTCCCTGTGTCACTGTGTTGCTGTGTCCCTGTGTCCTTGGCTCTCTGGCTGTCCTCCTCCCTGTCAACCTGTCTCCCTGTCTCCTGTCTCCCTGTCTCCCTGTCTCCTTCTCTCCCTGTCTCCCTGTGTCCCTGTCTCCCTGTCTCCCTGTCTACCTGTCTGCCTCTATCCCTAGCTCTCTAGCTCTCTTTTCCCTGTCTCCCTGTGTCCCTGTCTCCCTGTCTCCCTGTCTTCCTGTCGCCCTGTCTCCCTGTCTCTCTGTCTCCCTGTGTCCCCGTCTCTCCGACACCCTGACTCCCTGATTCCCTGGTTCCCTGGCTCTCTGCTTACATCTCTCCCTGGCTTTCTGGATCCTTGGATCACTAGATCACTGTCTCTGTGGCTCTCTGTCTCCCTGTCTCCCTGTCTCCCTGTCTCCCTGTCTCCCTGTCTCACTGTCTCCCTGTCTCCCTGTCTCCCTGGTTCCCTGGCTCCTGGCTCCCTCTCTCACTGTATCCCTGTCTACTTGTCTCCCTGTGTCCCTGTGTCACTGTATCCCTGGCTCCCTGGCTCCCTGGTTACATGGCTCTCTGTTTCCCTGTCTCTCTGTCTCCCTGTCTCCCTGTTTTCCTGTGTCCCTGTGTCACTGTGTCCCTGTCTCCCTGTGTCCCTGTGTCCCTGTCTCCTTGTATCCCGGGCTCTCTGGCTCTCTGGCTCCCTTCTCCCTGTCTACCTGTGTCCCTGTGTCCATGTCTCCCTGTCTCCCTGTCTACCTGTCTCCCTTTCTCCATGGCTCTCAGGCTCTCTGACTCCCTGTCTCCCTGTCTTCTTGTGTCCCTTGTTCCCTGTCTCCATGTCTCCCTGTGTCCCTGGCTCTCTGGCTCCCTTGCTACCTGGCTCCCTGGTTACATGGCTCTACGTTTCCCTGTCTCCCTGTCTCCCTGTCTCCCTGTCTCCCTGTCTCCCTGTCTCCCTGTCTCCCTGTCTCCCTGTCTCCCTGTCTACCTGTATCCCTGTGTCCCTGTCTCCCTGTGTCCCTGTCCCCCTGTGTCCCTGTCTCCCTATGTCCCTGTCTCCCTGTATCCCTGGCTCTTTGGCTCTCTGGCTCCCTTCTCCCTGTGTCCCTGTGTCCCTGTGTCCATGTCTCCCTGTCTCCCTGTCTACCTGTCTCCCTGTCTCCCTGTCTCCCTGTCTCCCTGTCTCCCTGTCTACCTGTATCCCTGTGTCCCTGTCTCCCTGTGTCCCTGTGTCCCTGTGTCCCTGTGTCCCTGTCTCCCTGTCTCCCTGTGTCCCTGGCTTTCTGGCTCCCATGTTCCCTGGCTCCCTGGCTCCCTGTATCCCTGTCTCCCTGTGTCCCTGTGTTCCTGTATCCCTGTGTCCCTGTCTCCCATTTTCCCTGTCTCCCTGTGTCCCTGTCTACCTGTGTCCCTGGACTTCTGGCTCCCTGTCTCCCTGTCTTCCTTCCTCCCTGGTTACATGGCTCTCTGTCTCCCTTTCTCCCTGTCTCCATATCTCCCTGTCTGCCTGCCTCCCTGTCTCCCTGTCTCCCTGTCTACCGGTGTCCCTGTGTCCCTGTGTCCCTGTCTCCCTGTCTCCCTGGCGCCTTGGCTCCCAGGCTCCCTGTCTACCTGTGTCCCTGTGTCACTGTGTCACTGTGTCCCTATTTCCCTGTGTCACTCTGTCCCTGGCTCCTGCCTCTCTGTCTCCCTGTCACCCTGTCTTTCTGTCTCCCTGTCTCCCTGTCTCCCTGTCTACCTGTGTCCCTGTGTCCATGTCTCCCTGTCTCCCTGTCTACCTGTCTCCCTGTCTCCCTGGTTCTCTGGCTCCCTGTCACCCTGTCTCTTTGTCTCACTGTATCCCTGTCTCCCTGTCTCCCTGTCTCCCTGTGTCCCTGTCTCCCTGTGTCCCTGGGTCCCTGTCTCCTTGTATCCCTGGCTCTCTGGCCCTCTGGCTCCCTGTCTCCCTGTCTACCTGTGTCCCTGTGTCCATGTCACCCTGTCTCCCTGTCTACCTGTCTCCCTGTGTCTCTGTGTCCCTGTGTCCCTGTGTCCCTGTGTCCCTGTGTCCCTGTCTACCTGTATCCCTGTGTCCCTTTATCCCTGTGTCCCTGTCTCCCTGTCTCCCTGTGTCCCTGTCTCCCTGTCTACCTGTATCCCTGAGTCCCTGTGTCCCTGTCTCCCTGTGTCCCTGTGACTCTGTGTCCTTGTCTCCCTGTGTCCCTGTGACTCTGTGTCCCTGTCTCCCTGTCTTCCTGTTTCCCTGTGTCCCTGTGTCCCTGTCTCCCTGTGTCCCTGGCTCTCTGGCTACCTTGCTACCTGGCTCCCTGGTTACATGGCTCTACGTTTCCCTGTCTCCCTGTCTCCCTGTCTCCCTGTCTGCCTGTCTCCCTGTCTCCCTGTCTCCCTGTCTCCCTGTCTCCCTGTCTACCTGTGTCCCTGTCTACCTGTCTCCCTGTCTTCCTGTCTCCCTGGCTCCTTGGCTCCCAGGCTCCCTATCTACCTGTGTCCCTGTGTCACTGTGTCACTGTGTCCCTATTTCCCTGTGTCACTCTGTCCCTGGCACTCTGCCTCTCTGTCTCCCTGTCACCCTGTCTCTCTGTCTCCCTGTCTCCCTGTCTACCTGTGTCCCTGTCCATGTCTCCCTGTCTCCCTGTCTACATGTCTCCCTGTCTCCCTGGCTCTCTGGCTCCCTGTCACCCTGTCACCTTGTCTCACTGTATCCCTGTCTCCCTGTCTCCCTGTCTCCCTGTCTCCCTGTCTCCCTGTCTCACTGTCCCCCTGGGTCCCTGTCTCCTTGTATCCCTGGCTCTCTGGCTCTCTGGCTCCATGTCTCCCTGTGTTCCTGTCTCCCTGTGTCCCTGTCTCCTTGTCTACCTGTATCCCTGTGTCCCTGTATCCCTGTCTCCCTGTGTCCCTGTGTCTCTGTGTCCCTGTCTTCCTGTCTCCCTGTCTACCTGTCTCCCTGTGTCCCTGTCTCCCTGTGTCCCTGTCTCCCTGTCTTCCTGTCTACCTTTATCCCTGTGTCCCTGTGTCCCTGTCTACCTGTATCCCTGTGTCCCTGTCTCCCTGTGTCCCTGTCTCCCTGACTCCCTGTGTCCCTGTCTCCCTGTCTACCTGTATCCCTGTGTCCCTGTGTCTCTGTGTCTCTGTGTCCCTGTCTTCCTGTCTTCCTGTGTCCCTGTGTCCCTGTCTCCCTGTCTCCCTCTGTCCCTGGCTCTCTGGCTTTCTTGCTACCTGGCTCCCTGGTTACATGGCTCTACGTTTCCCTGTCTCCCTGTCTCCCTGTCTCCCTGTCCCCCTGTCTCCCTGTCCCCCTGTCTCCCTGTCTCCCTGTCTACCTCTATCCCTGTGTCCCTGTCTCCCTGTGTCCCTGTCTCCCTGTCTCCCTGTGTCCCTGTCTTTCTGAGTCCCTCGTACCCTGTTGCCCTGGCTCCCTGTATCCTTGTCTCCCTGTGTCCCTGACTCTCTGGCTCTCTCGTTCCCTGTCTCCCTGGCTCCCTGTCTCCCTGTGTCCCTGTGTCTCTGTGTCCCTGTGTCCCTGTGTCCCTGTGTCCATGTCTCCCTTTCTCCCTGTCTCCCTGTGTCCCTGACTCTCTGGCTCTCTCGTTCCCTGGCTCCCTGGCTCCCTGTCTCCCTGTGTCCTTGTGTCTCTGTGTCCCTGTGTCCCTGTGTCCCTGTGTCCCTGTGTCCTGTCTCCCTGTCTCCCTGTGTCCCTGGCTCCCTGGCTCCCTGATTACATGGCTCTCTGTTTCCCTGTCTCCCTGTCTCCCTGTCTCCATGTCTCCCTGTCTTCCTGTGTCCCTGTGTCACTGTGTCGCTGTGTCCCTGTGTCCCTGGCTCTCTGGCTGTCCTCCTCCCTGTAAACCTGTCTCCCTGTCTCCCTGTCTCCTTCTCTCCCTGTCTCCCTGTGTCCCTGTCTCCCTGTCTCCCTGTCTACCTGTCTCCCTCTGTCCCTAGCTCTCTGGCTCACTTTTCCCTGTCTTCCTGTCTCCCTGTCTCCCTGTCTCCCTGTCTCCCTGTCTCCCTGTCTCCCTGTCTCCCTGTCTACCTGTCTCCCTGTCTCCCTGTCTCCCTGTCTCCCTGTCTCTCTGTCTCCCTGTGTCCCTGTCTCTCCGGCACCCTGACTCCCTGATTCCCTGGTTCCCTGGCTCTCTGCTTACCTCTCTCCCTGGCTGTCTGGATCCTTGGATCACTAGATCACTGTCTCTGTGGCTCTCTGGCTCCCTGCCTCCCTGTCTCCCAGTGTCCCTGGTTCCCTGGCTCCTGGCTCCCTCTCTCACTGTCTCCCTGTCTACTTGTGTCCCTGTGTCCCTGTGTCACTGTATTCCTGGCTCCCTGGTTCCCTGGCTCCCTGGTTACATGGCTCTCTGTTTCCCTGTTCCCTGGTTCCCTGTCTCCCTGTTTTCCTGTGTCCCTGTGTCAGTGTGTCCCTGTGTCCCTGGCTCTCTGGCTCTCTTGCTCCCTGTCACCCTATCCCCCTTTCTCCCTGTCTCACTGTCTCCCTGTCTCCCTGTCTCCCTGTGTCCCTGTGTCCCTGTGTCCCTGTCTCCCTGTCTCCCTCTCTCCCTGTCTACCTGTCTCCCTGTGTCCCTAGCTCTCTTGCAAACTGGCTCCCTGGCTCCCTGGCTCCCTGTGTCCCTGTGTCCCTATGTCCCTGTGTCCCTGTGTCCTTGTCTACCTGTGTCCCTGTGTTTCTGTCTCCCTGTCCCCATATCTCCTTGTGTCCCTGTTTCTCCGGCTCCCTGGCTCCCTGTTTCCCTGGTTCCCTGATTCCCTGGCTCTCTGCTTTTCTCTCTCCTTGTCTCTCTATCGCTCTGCCTCCCTCCCTCCTTGTCTCCCCCTGTCGCTGACCCTTGGATAATGGTTTTCTAGTTCTCTGACTGTCTGGCTCACTGTCTCCCCAGCTCCCTGGGTGTGTGGCACTGTGGCATTCTGGATCCTTGGATCAGTAGATCACTGTCTCTGTGGCTCTCTGTCTACTTGTATCCCTGTCTCCTGTCTCCCTGTCTCCCTGTCTCCCTGCCTCCCTGTCTCCGTGGCTCCCTGGCTCCATGTCTCTCTGTCTCCCTGTCTACCTGTGTCCCTGTGTCCCTGTGTCCCTTGTCCCTGTGTCCCTGTGCCTTGTGTCCCTGGATCCCTGGCTTCCTGGCTCCCTGTGTCCCTGTGTCCCTGTGTCCCTGTCTCCTTGACTCCCTATCTCCCTGTGTCCCTGGCTCTCTGGCTCCCTGGCTCCCTGTCTCCCTGGTTACCTGGCTCTCTGTCTTCCTGTCTTCCTGTCTCCCTGTCTCCCTGTCTCCCTGTCTCCCTGTCTCCCTGTCTCCCTGTCTTCCTCTCTACCTGTGTCCCTGTCTCCCTCTCTCCCTGTCTACCAGTGTCCCTGGCTCTCTGGCTCCCTGTGTCCCTGTGTCCCTGTCTCCTTGACTCCCTATCTCCCTGTGTCCCTGGCTCTCTGGCTCCCTGGCTCCCTGTCTCCCTGGTTACCTGGCTCTCTGTCTTCCTGTCTACCTGTCTCCCTGTCTCCCTGTCTCCCTGTCTCCCTGTCTACCTGTGTCCCTGTGTCATTGGGTCCCTGTGTCCCTGTGTCCTGGTGTCCCTGGATCTCTGGCTCTCTGTCTCCCTGTCACCCTGTCTTCCTGTCTCCCTGTCTCCCTGTCGCCCTGTCTCACTGTCTCGCTGTTTCCCTGTGTTCCTGGCTCTCTTGATCTCTGGATCTCTGGATCCCTATCTCCCTGTCTCCCTGTCTCCCTGTCTCCCTGTCTCCATATCTCCCTGTCTCCCTATCACCCTGTCTCCCTGTGTCCCTGTTTTCCTGTCTCCCTGTGTCCCTGGCTCTCTGGCTCCCTGTCTCCCTGTGTCCCTGGGTCCCTGTCTCCCTGTTTCCCTGTCTCCCTGTCTACCGGTGTCCCTGGCTCTCTGGCTCCCTGTGTCTCTGTGTCCCTCTGTCCCTGTGTCCCTGTGTCCCTGTGTCCCTGTGTCCATGTGTCCCTGTCTCCCTCTGTCACTGTGTCCCTGTCTCCCTGTCTCCTTGTCTCCCTGTGTCCCAGTCTCCCTGTGTCCCTTGTCCCTGTGTCCCTGGCTCTCTGGCTCTCTGGCTCCTTGGCTTCCTGTCTCCCTGAGTCCCTGTGTCCCTGTCTCACTGTCTACCTGTGGCCCTGTGGCACTGTCTACCTGTGTCCCTGTCTCCCTGTGTCCCTGTCTCCCTGTTTCCCTGACTCCCTGTGTTCCTGGCTCTCTGGCTCTCTGGCTCCCTTGTTCCCTGGTTACATGGCTTTCTTTATCCTGGTCTCCCTGGCTCCCTGCGTCTCTGTGTCCCTGTGTCCCTGACTCCCTGTCTTCCTGTCTGCCTGTTTCCCTGTCTCCCTACTCCCTGTCTACCTGTGTCCCGGTTTCCCTGTCTATTTGTGTCCCTGTCTCCCTGTCTCCCTGTCTCACTGTCTCCCTGTGTCCAAGTCTCCCTGTCTCCTGTCACCCAGTCTCCCTGTCACTCTGTCTCCCTGTCTCCCTGTGTCCATGTGTCCCTGTGTCCCTGTATCACTGTCTCCCTGGCTCTCTGGCTCCCTGGCTCCCTGGCTCCCTGGCTCCCTGGCTCCCTGGCTCCCTGGCTCCCTGGCTCCCTGGCTCCCTGGCTCCCTGGCTCCCTGGCTCCCTGGCTCCCTGTCTCCCTGGCTCCCTAGCTCCCTGTCTCCCTGTCTCCCTGTCTCCCTGTCTCCCTGTCTCTCTGTCTATGTGTTACTTGTATCCCTGTCTCCCTGTATCCTTGTGTCCGTGTCCCTGTCTCCCTGTCTCCCTGTCTCCCTGTCTCCCTGTCTCCCTGTCTCCCTGTCTCCCTGTCTCCCTGTCTCCCTGTCTACCTGTCTAACTGTGTCCCTGGCTCTCTGGCTCCCTGGCTCCCTGGCTCCCTGGCTCCCTGGCTCCCTGGCTCCCTGGCTCCCTGGCTCCCTGGCTCCCTGGCTCCCTGGCTCCCTGGCTCCCTGGCTCCCTGGCTCCCTGGCTCCCTGGATCCCTGGCTCCCTGGCTCCCTGGCTCCTGTCTACCTGTGTCACTGTGTCCCTGTCTCTCCGGCTCCCTGGTCCCTGGTTCCCTGGTTCCCTGGCTCTCTGCTTTCCTCACTCCCTGGCTCTCTATCTCTCTGCCTCACTCCCTCCTTGTCTCCCCCTGTCTCTGACACTTGGATAATGGTTTTCTGGTTCTCTGACTGTCTGGCTCACTGTCTCCCCAGCTCCCTGGGTGTGTGGCACTGTGGCCTTCTGGATCCTTGGATCACTAGATGACTGTCTCCCTGTCTCTCTGTCTCCCTGTCTCCCTGTTTCCCTGTCTCACTGTCTCCCTGTCTACTGTGACCCTGTGTCTCTATCTACCTGTGTCCCTGTGTCCCTGTGTCCCTATGTCCCTGTCTCCCTGTGTCCCTGTCTCCCTGTGTCCCTGGCTCTCTGGCACTATGGCTCCCTGGTTCCCTGGTTACATGGTTTGTGTTTCCCTTTCTCCCTTCTCCCTATGTCCCTGTGTCCCTGTCTCCCTGTCTCCCTGTCTAACTGTGTCCCTGTCTCCCTGTGTACCTGTCTCCCTGTCTCCCGGTCTGCCTGTCTCCCTGTCTCCCTGTCTACCTCTCTCCCTGTGTCCATGTCTCCCTGTGTCCCTGGCTTTCTGGCTCCCTCGTTCCCTGTCTCCCTGGCTCCCTGTATCCCTGTCTCCCTGTGTCCCTGTATCCCTGTGTCCCTTTCTCCCTTTCTCCCTGTCTTCCTGTGTCCCTGGCTCTATGGATCTCTCGTTCCCTGGCTCCCTGGCTCCCTGTCTCCCTGTGTCCCTGTATCTATGTGTCCCTGTGTCCCTGTGTCCCTGTCTCCCTGTCTCCCTGTCTCCCTGTCTCCCTGTGTCCCTGGCTCCCTCGCTCACTGATTACATGGCTCTCTGTTTCCCTGTCTCCCTGTCTCCCTGTCTCCATGTCTCCATGTCTCCCTGTCTTCCTGTGTCCCTGTGTCACTGTATTGCTGTGTCCGTGTCTCCCTGGTTCTCTGGCTGTCCTCCTCCCTGTCAACCTGTCTCCCTGTCTCCTGTCTCCTGTCTCCCTGTCTCCCTGTCTCCCTGTCTCCCTGTCTCCTTCTCTCCCTATCTCCCTGTGTCCCTGTCTCCCTGTCTACCTGTCTCCCTCTGTCCCTAGCTCTCTGGCTTTCTTTTCCCTGTCTCCCTGTCTCCCTGTCTCCCTGTCTCCCTGTCTCCCTGTATCCCTGTCTCCCTGTCTCTCTGTCTCCCTGTATCCCCGTCTCTCCGGCACCCTGACTCCGTGATTCCCTGGTTCCCTGGCTCTCTGCTTACCACTCTCCTTGGCTTTCTGGATCCTTGGATCACTAGATCACTGTCTCTGAGGCTCTCTGTACCCCTGTCTCCCTGTCTCCCTGTCTCCCTGTCACTCTGTCTCCCTGGCTCCCTGTCTCCCTGGTTCCCTGGCTCCTGGCTCCCTCTCTCACTCTATCAATGTCTACTTGTGTCCCTGTGTCCCTGTGTCACTGTATCCCTGGCTCCCTGGCTCCCTGGTTACATGGCTCTCTGTTTCCCTGTCTCTCTGTCTCCTTGTCTCCCTGTCTCCCTGTTTTCCTGTGTCCCTGTGTCACTGTGTCCCGGTCTCCCTGTGTCCCTGTGTCCCTGTCTCCTTGTATCCCGTGCTCTCTGCCTCTCTGGCTCCCTGTCTCCCTGTCTCCCTGTCTACCTGTGTCCCTGTGTCCATGTCTCCCTGTCTCCCTGTCTACCTGTCTACCTTTCTCCCTGGCTCTCAGGCTCTCTGGCTCCCTGTCTCCCTGTCTTCCTGTGTCCCTGTGTCACTGTCTCCATGTCTCCCTGTGTCCCTGGCTCTCTGGCTCCCTTGCTACCTGGCTCCCTGGTTACATGGCTCTACATTTCCCTGTCTCCCTGTCTCCCTGTCTCCATGTCTCCCTGTCTCCCTGTCTCCCTGTCTACCTGTATGCCTGTGTCCCTGTCTCCCTGTGTCCCTGTCTCCCTGTCTCCCTGTGTCCCTGGCTTTCTGGCTCCCATGTTCCCTGTCTCCCTGGCTCCCTGTATCCCTGTCTCCCTGTGTCCCTGTGTTCCTGTATCCCTGTGTCCCTGTCTCCCTTTCTCCCTGTCTCCCTGTGTCCCTGTCTACCTGTGTCCCTGGATCTCTGTCTCCCTGTCTCCCTGGCTCCCTGGTTACATGGGTCTCTGTCTCCCTTTCTCCCTGTCTCCATATCTCCCTGTCTGCCTGTCTCCCTGTCTCCCTGTCTCCCTGTCTCCTTGTCTACCTGTGTCCCTGTGTCCCTGTGTCCCTGTCTACCTGGATCCCTGGCTCCTTGGCTCCCAGGCTCCCTGTCTACCTGTGTCCCTGTGTCACTGTGTCACTGTGTCCCTATTTCCCTGTGTCACTCTGTCCCTGGATCTCTGCCTCTCTGTCTCCCTGTCCCCCTGTCTCCCTGTCTCTCTGTCTCCCTGTGTCCCTGTCTCTCCGGCACCCTGACTCCCTGATTCCCTGGTTCCCTTGCTCTCTGCTTACCTCTCTCCCTGGCTTTCTGGATCCTTGGATCACTAGATCACTGTCTCTGTGCCTCTCTGGCTCCCTGTCTCCCTGTCTCCCTGTCTCCCTGTCTCCCTGTCTTCCTGTCTCCTTGGTTCCCTGTCTCCTGGCTCCCTCTCTCACTGTCTCCCTGTCTACTTGTGTCCCTGTGTCCCCGTGTCACTCTATCCCTGGCTCCCTGGCTCCCTGGCTCCCTGGTTACATGGCTCTCTGTTTCCCTGTCTCCCTGTCTCCCTGTCTCCCTGTTTTCCTGTGTCCCTATGTCCCTGTGTCCCTGTGTCCCTGTGACCCTGGTTCTCTGGCTGTCTTTCTCCCTGTCACCCTGTCTCCCTTTCTCCCTCTCTCCTTGTCTCCCTTTCTCACTGTCTCCCTGTCACCCTGTCTCCCTGTCTCACTGTCTCCCTGTGTCCCTGTCTCCCTGTCTCCTTGTCTACCTGTCTCCCTGTGTCCCTAGCTCTCTTGCTCTCTGGCTCCCTGGCTCCCTGTGTCCCTGTGTCCCTATGTCCCTGTGTCCCTGTGTCCTTGTCTACCTGTGTCCCTGTGTTTCTGTCTCCCTGTCTTCATATCTCCTTTTGTCCCTATCTCTCCGGCTCCCTGGCTCCCTGGTTCCCTGGTTCCCTGATTCCCTGGCTCTCTGCTTTTCTCTCTCCCTGTCCTCTATCGCTATGCCTCCCTCCCTCCTTGTCTCCCCCAGTCGCTGACCCTTGGATAATGGTTTTCTGGTTCTCTGACTGTCTGGCTCACTGTCTCCCCAGCTCCCTGGGTGTGTGGCACTGTGGCCTTCTGGATGCTTGGATCACTAGATCACTGTCTCTGTGGCTCTCTGTCTCCCTGTATCCCTGTCTCCTGTCTCCCTGTCTCCCTGTCTCCCTGCCTCCCTGTCTCCGTGGCTCCCTGGCTCCGTGTCTCCCTGTCTCCCTGTCTACTTGTGTTCCTGTGTCTCTGTGTCCCTGTGTCCTGTGTCCCTGGCTCCCTGGCTACCTGGTTCCCTGGCTCCCTGGCTCCCTGGATCCCTGGATCCCTGGCTCCCTGGCTCCCTGACTCCCTCTGTCCCTGTGTCCCTGTGTCCCTGCCTCCCTGACTCCCTATTTCCCTGTGTCCCTGGCTCCCTGGCTCCCTGGTTACCTGGCTCTCTGTCTTCCTGTCTTCCTGGCTCCGTGTCTCCCTGTCTCCCTGTCTACCTGTGTCCCTGTGTCATTGGGTCCCTGTGTCCCTGTGTCCCTGTGTCCTTGGATCTCTGGCTCTCTGTCTCCCTGTCATCCTGTCTCCCTGTCTCCCTGTCTCCCTGTCTCCCTGTCTACCTGTGTCCCTGTGTCCATGTCTCCCTGTCTCCCTGTCTACCTGTCTCCCTGTCTCCCTGGTTCTCTGGCTCCCTGTCACCCTGTCTCTTTGTCTCACTGTATCCCTGTCTCCCTGTGTCCCTGTCTCCCTGTGTCCCTGGGTCCCTGTCTCCTTGTATCCCTGGCTCTCTGGCCCTCTGGCTCCCTGTCTCCCTGTCTACCTGTGTCCCTGTGTCCATGTCACCCTGTCTCCCTGTCTACCTGTCTCCCTGTGTCTCTGTGTCCCTGTGTCCCTGTGTCCCTGTGTCCCTGTGTCCCTGTCTACCTGTATCCCTGTGTCCCTTTATCCCTGTGTCCCTGTCTCCCTGTCTCCCTGTGTCCCTGTCTCCCTGTCTACCTGTATCCCTGAGTCCCTGTGTCCCTGTCTCCCTGTGTCCCTGTGACTCTGTGTCCTTGTCTCCCTGTGTCCCTGTGACTCTGTGTCCCTGTCTCCCTGTCTTCCTGTTTCCCTGTGTCCCTGTGTCCCTGTCTCCCTGTGTCCCTGGCTCTCTGGCTACCTTGCTACCTGGCTCCCTGGTTACATGGCTCTACGTTTCCCTGTCTCCCTGTCTCCCTGTCTCCCTGTCTGCCTGTCTCCCTGTCTCCCTGTCTCCCTGTCTCCCTGTCTCCCTGTCTACCTGTGTCCCTGTCTACCTGTCTCCCTGTCTTCCTGTCTCCCTGTCTCCTTGGCTCCCAGGCTCCCTATCTACCTGTGTCCCTGTGTCACTGTGTCACTGTGTCCCTATTTCCCTGTGTCACTCTGTCCCTGGCACTCTGCCTCTCTGTCTCCCTGTCACCCTGTCTCTCTGTCTCCCTGTCTCCCTGTCTACCTGTGTCCCTGTCCATGTCTCCCTGTCTCCCTGTCTACATGTCTCCCTGTCTCCCTGGCTCTCTGGCTCCCTGTCACCCTGTCACCTTGTCTCACTGTATCCCTGTCTCCCTGTCTCCCTGTCTCCCTGTCTCCCTGTCTCCCTGTCTCCCTGTCTCACTGTCCCCCTGGGTCCCTGTCTCCTTGTATCCCTGGCTCTCTGGCTCTCTGGCTCCATGTCTCCCTGTGTTCCTGTCTCCCTGTGTCCCTGTCTCCTTGTCTACCTGTATCCCTGTGTCCCTGTATCCCTGTCTCCCTGTGTCCCTGTGTCTCTGTGTCCCTGTCTTCCTGTCTCCCTGTCTACCTGTCTCCCTGTGTCCCTGTCTCCCTGTGTCCCTGTCTCCCTGTCTTCCTGTCTACCTTTATCCCTGTGTCCCTGTGTCCCTGTCTACCTGTATCCCTGTGTCCCTGTCTCCCTGTGTCCCTGTCTCCCTGACTCCCTGTGTCCCTGTCTCCCTGTCTACCTGTATCCCTGTGTCCCTGTGTCTCTGTGTCTCTGTGTCCCTGTCTTCCTGTCTTCCTGTGTCCCTGTGTCCCTGTCTCCCTGTCTCCCTCTGTCCCTGGCTCTCTGGCTTTCTTGCTACCTGGCTCCCTGGTTACATGGCTCTACGTTTCCCTGTCTCCCTGTCTCCCTGTCTCCCTGTCCCCCTGTCACTCTGTCTCCCTGGCTCCCTGTCTCCCTGGTTCCCTGGCTCCTGGCTCCCTCTCTCACTCTATCAATGTCTACTTGTGTCCCTGTGTCCCTGTGTCACTGTATCCCTGGCTCCCTGGCTCCCTGGTTACATGGCTCTCTGTTTCCCTGTCTCTCTGTCTCCTTGTCTCCCTGTCTCCCTGTTTTCCTGTGTCCCTGTGTCACTGTGTCCCGGTCTCCCTGTGTCCCTGTGTCCCTGTCTCCTTGTATCCCGTGCTCTCTGCCTCTCTGGCTCCCTGTCTCCCTGTCTCCCTGTCTACCTGTGTCCCTGTGTCCATGTCTCCCTGTCTCCCTGTCTACCTGTCTACCTTTCTCCCTGGCTCTCAGGCTCTCTGGCTCCCTGTCTCCCTGTCTTCCTGTGTCCCTGTGTCACTGTCTCCATGTCTCCCTGTGTCCCTGGCTCTCTGGCTCCCTTGCTACCTGGCTCCCTGGTTACATGGCTCTACATTTCCCTGTCTCCCTGTCTCCCTGTCTCCATGTCTCCCTGTCTCCCTGTCTCCCTGTCTACCTGTATGCCTGTGTCCCTGTCTCCCTGTGTCCCTGTCTCCCTGTCTCCCTGTGTCCCTGGCTTTCTGGCTCCCATGTTCCCTGTCTCCCTGGCTCCCTGTATCCCTGTCTCCCTGTGTCCCTGTGTTCCTGTATCCCTGTGTCCCTGTCTCCCTTTCTCCCTGTCTCCCTGTGTCCCTGTCTACCTGTGTCCCTGGATCTCTGTCTCCCTGTCTCCCTGGCTCCCTGGTTACATGGGTCTCTGTCTCCCTTTCTCCCTGTCTCCATATCTCCCTGTCTGCCTGTCTCCCTGTCTCCCTGTCTCCCTGTCTCCTTGTCTACCTGTGTCCCTGTGTCCCTGTGTCCCTGTGTCCCTGTCTACCTGGATCCCTGGCTCCTTGGCTCCCAGGCTCCCTGTCTACCTGTGTCCCTGTGTCACTGTGTCACTGTGTCCCTATTTCCCTGTGTCACTCTGTCCCTGGATCTCTGCCTCTCTGTCTCCCTGTCCCCCTGTCTCCCTGTCTCTCTGTCTCCCTGTGTCCCTGTCTCTCCGGCACCCTGACTCCCTGATTCCCTGGTTCCCTTGCTCTCTGCTTACCTCTCTCCCTGGCTTTCTGGATCCTTGGATCACTAGATCACTGTCTCTGTGCCTCTCTGGCTCCCTGTCTCCCTGTCTCCCTGTCTCCCTGTCTCCCTGTCTTCCTGTCTCCTTGGTTCCCTGTCTCCTGGCTCCCTCTCTCACTGTCTCCCTGTCTACTTGTGTCCCTGTGTCCCCGTGTCACTCTATCCCTGGCTCCCTGGCTCCCTGGCTCCCTGGTTACATGGCTCTCTGTTTCCCTGTCTCCCTGTCTCCCTGTCTCCCTGTTTTCCTGTGTCCCTATGTCCCTGTGTCCCTGTGTCCCTGTGACCCTGGTTCTCTGGCTGTCTTTCTCCCTGTCACCCTGTCTCCCTTTCTCCCTCTCTCCTTGTCTCCCTTTCTCACTGTCTCCCTGTCACCCTGTCTCCCTGTCTCACTGTCTCCCTGTGTCCCTGTCTCCCTGTCTCCTTGTCTACCTGTCTCCCTGTGTCCCTAGCTCTCTTGCTCTCTGGCTCCCTGGCTCCCTGTGTCCCTGTGTCCCTATGTCCCTGTGTCCCTGTGTCCTTGTCTACCTGTGTCCCTGTGTTTCTGTCTCCCTGTCTTCATATCTCCTTTTGTCCCTATCTCTCCGGCTCCCTGGCTCCCTGGTTCCCTGGTTCCCTGATTCCCTGGCTCTCTGCTTTTCTCTCTCCCTGTCCTCTATCGCTATGCCTCCCTCCCTCCTTGTCTCCCCCAGTCGCTGACCCTTGGATAATGGTTTTCTGGTTCTCTGACTGTCTGGCTCACTGTCTCCCCAGCTCCCTGGGTGTGTGGCACTGTGGCCTTCTGGATGCTTGGATCACTAGATCACTGTCTCTGTGGCTCTCTGTCTCCCTGTATCCCTGTCTCCTGTCTCCCTGTCTCCCTGTCTCCCTGCCTCCCTGTCTCCGTGGCTCCCTGGCTCCGTGTCTCCCTGTCTCCCTGTCTACTTGTGTTCCTGTGTCTCTGTGTCCCTGTGTCCTGTGTCCCTGGCTCCCTGGCTACCTGGTTCCCTGGCTCCCTGGCTCCCTGGATCCCTGGATCCCTGGCTCCCTGGCTCCCTGACTCCCTCTGTCCCTGTGTCCCTGTGTCCCTGCCTCCCTGACTCCCTATTTCCCTGTGTCCCTGGCTCCCTGGCTCCCTGGTTACCTGGCTCTCTGTCTTCCTGTCTTCCTGGCTCCGTGTCTCCCTGTCTCCCTGTCTACCTGTGTCCCTGTGTCATTGGGTCCCTGTGTCCCTGTGTCCCTGTGTCCTTGGATCTCTGGCTCTCTGTCTCCCTGTCATCCTGTCTCCCTGTCTCCCTGTCTCCCTGTCTCCCTGTCTACCTGTGTCCCTGTGTCCATGTCTCCCTGTCTCCCTGTCTACCTGTCTCCCTGTCTCCCTGGTTCTCTGGCTCCCTGTCACCCTGTCTCTTTGTCTCACTGTATCCCTGTCTCCCTGTGTCCCTGTCTCCCTGTGTCCCTGGGTCCCTGTCTCCTTGTATCCCTGGCTCTCTGGCCCTCTGGCTCCCTGTCTCCCTGTCTACCTGTGTCCCTGTGTCCATGTCACCCTGTCTCCCTGTCTACCTGTCTCCCTGTGTCTCTGTGTCCCTGTGTCCCTGTGTCCCTGTGTCCCTGTGTCCCTGTCTACCTGTATCCCTGTGTCCCTTTATCCCTGTGTCCCTGTCTCCCTGTCTCCCTGTGTCCCTGTCTCCCTGTCTACCTGTATCCCTGAGTCCCTGTGTCCCTGTCTCCCTGTGTCCCTGTGACTCTGTGTCCTTGTCTCCCTGTGTCCCTGTGACTCTGTGTCCCTGTCTCCCTGTCTTCCTGTTTCCCTGTGTCCCTGTGTCCCTGTCTCCCTGTGTCCCTGGCTCTCTGGCTACCTTGCTACCTGGCTCCCTGGTTACATGGCTCTACGTTTCCCTGTCTCCCTGTCTCCCTGTCTCCCTGTCTGCCTGTCTCCCTGTCTCCCTGTCTCCCTGTCTCCCTGTCTCCCTGTCTACCTGTGTCCCTGTCTACCTGTCTCCCTGTCTTCCTGTCTCCCTGTCTCCTTGGCTCCCAGGCTCCCTATCTACCTGTGTCCCTGTGTCACTGTGTCACTGTGTCCCTATTTCCCTGTGTCACTCTGTCCCTGGCACTCTGCCTCTCTGTCTCCCTGTCACCCTGTCTCTCTGTCTCCCTGTCTCCCTGTCTACCTGTGTCCCTGTCCATGTCTCCCTGTCTCCCTGTCTACATGTCTCCCTGTCTCCCTGGCTCTCTGGCTCCCTGTCACCCTGTCACCTTGTCTCACTGTCTCCCTGTCTCCCTGTCTCCCTGTCTCCCTGTCTCCCTGTCTCCCTGTCTCACTGTCCCCCTGGGTCCCTGTCTCCTTGTATCCCTGGCTCTCTGGCTCTCTGGCTCCATGTCTCCCTGTGTTCCTGTCTCCCTGTGTCCCTGTCTCCTTGTCTACCTGTATCCCTGTGTCCCTGTATCCCTGTCTCCCTGTGTCCCTGTGTCTCTGTGTCCCTGTCTTCCTGTCTCCCTGTCTACCTGTCTCCCTGTGTCCCTGTCTCCCTGTGTCCCTGTCTCCCTGTCTTCCTGTCTACCTTTATCCCTGTGTCCCTGTGTCCCTGTCTACCTGTATCCCTGTGTCCCTGTCTCCCTGTGTCCCTGTCTCCCTGACTCCCTGTGTCCCTGTCTCCCTGTCTACCTGTATCCCTGTGTCCCTGTGTCTCTGTGTCTCTGTGTCCCTGTCTTCCTGTCTTCCTGTGTCCCTGTGTCCCTGTCTCCCTGTCTCCCTCTGTCCCTGGCTCTCTGGCTTTCTTGCTACCTGGCTCCCTGGTTACATGGCTCTACGTTTCCCTGTCTCCCTGTCTCCCTGTCTCCCTGTCCCCCTGTCTCCCTGTCCCCCTGTCTCCCTGTCTCCCTGTCTACCTCTATCCCTGTGTCCCTGTCTCCCTGTGTCCCTGTCTCCCTGTCTCCCTGTGTCCCTGTCTTTCTGAGTCCCTCGTACCCTGTTGCCCTGGCTCCCTGTATCCTTGTCTCCCTGTGTCCCTGACTCTCTGGCTCTCTCGTTCCCTGTCTCCCTGGCTCCCTGTCTCCCTGTGTCCCTGTGTCTCTGTGTCCCTGTGTCCCTGTGTCCCTGTGTCCATGTCTCCCTTTCTCCCTGTCTCCCTGTGTCCCTGACTCTCTGGCTCTCTCGTTCCCTGGCTCCCTGGCTCCCTGTCTCCCTGTGTCCTTGTGTCTCTGTGTCCCTGTGTCCCTGTGTCCCTGTGTCCCTGTGTCCTGTCTCCCTGTCTCCCTGTGTCCCTGGCTCCCTGGCTCCCTGATTACATGGCTCTCTGTTTCCCTGTCTCCCTGTCTCCCTGTCTCCATGTCTCCCTGTCTTCCTGTGTCCCTGTGTCACTGTGTCGCTGTGTCCCTGTGTCCCTGGCTCTCTGGCTGTCCTCCTCCCTGTAAACCTGTCTCCCTGTCTCCCTGTCTCCTTCTCTCCCTGTCTCCCTGTGTCCCTGTCTCCCTGTCTCCCTGTCTACCTGTCTCCCTCTGTCCCTAGCTCTCTGGCTCACTTTTCCCTGTCTTCCTGTCTCCCTGTCTCCCTGTCTCCCTGTCTCCCTGTCTCCCTGTCTCCCTGTCTCCCTGTCTACCTGTCTCCCTGTCTCCCTGTCTCCCTGTCTCCCTGTCTCTCTGTCTCCCTGTGTCCCTGTCTCTCCGGCACCCTGACTCCCTGATTCCCTGGTTCCCTGGCTCTCTGCTTACCTCTCTCCCTGGCTGTCTGGATCCTTGGATCACTAGATCACTGTCTCTGTGGCTCTCTGGCTCCCTGCCTCCCTGTCTCCCAGTGTCCCTGGTTCCCTGGCTCCTGGCTCCCTCTCTCACTGTCTCCCTGTCTACTTGTGTCCCTGTGTCCCTGTGTCACTGTATTCCTGGCTCCCTGGTTCCCTGGCTCCCTGGTTACATGGCTCTCTGTTTCCCTGTTCCCTGGTTCCCTGTCTCCCTGTTTTCCTGTGTCCCTGTGTCAGTGTGTCCCTGTGTCCCTGGCTCTCTGGCTCTCTTGCTCCCTGTCACCCTATCCCCCTTTCTCCCTGTCTCACTGTCTCCCTGTCTCCCTGTCTCCCTGTGTCCCTGTGTCCCTGTGTCCCTGTCTCCCTGTCTCCCTCTCTCCCTGTCTACCTGTCTCCCTGTGTCCCTAGCTCTCTTGCAAACTGGCTCCCTGGCTCCCTGGCTCCCTGTGTCCCTGTGTCCCTATGTCCCTGTGTCCCTGTGTCCTTGTCTACCTGTGTCCCTGTGTTTCTGTCTCCCTGTCCCCATATCTCCTTGTGTCCCTGTTTCTCCGGCTCCCTGGCTCCCTGTTTCCCTGGTTCCCTGATTCCCTGGCTCTCTGCTTTTCTCTCTCCTTGTCTCTCTATCGCTCTGCCTCCCTCCCTCCTTGTCTCCCCCTGTCGCTGACCCTTGGATAATGGTTTTCTAGTTCTCTGACTGTCTGGCTCACTGTCTCCCCAGCTCCCTGGGTGTGTGGCACTGTGGCATTCTGGATCCTTGGATCAGTAGATCACTGTCTCTGTGGCTCTCTGTCTACTTGTATCCCTGTCTCCTGTCTCCCTGTCTCCCTGTCTCCCTGCCTCCCTGTCTCCGTGGCTCCCTGGCTCCATGTCTCTCTGTCTCCCTGTCTACCTGTGTCCCTGTGTCCCTGTGTCCCTTGTCCCTGTGTCCCTGTGCCTTGTGTCCCTGGATCCCTGGCTTCCTGGCTCCCTGTGTCCCTGTGTCCCTGTGTCCCTGTCTCCTTGACTCCCTATCTCCCTGTGTCCCTGGCTCTCTGGCTCCCTGGCTCCCTGTCTCCCTGGTTACCTGGCTCTCTGTCTTCCTGTCTTCCTGTCTCCCTGTCTCCCTGTCTCCCTGTCTCCCTGTCTCCCTGTCTTCCTCTCTACCTGTGTCCCTGTCTCCCTCTCTCCCTGTCTACCAGTGTCCCTGGCTCTCTGGCTCCCTGTGTCCCTGTGTCCCTGTCTCCTTGACTCCCTATCTCCCTGTGTCCCTGGCTCTCTGGCTCCCTGGCTCCCTGTCTCCCTGGTTACCTGGCTCTCTGTCTTCCTGTCTACCTGTCTCCCTGTCTCCCTGTCTCCCTGTCTCCCTGTCTACCTGTGTCCCTGTGTCATTGGGTCCCTGTGTCCCTGTGTCCTGGTGTCCCTGGATCTCTGGCTCTCTGTCTCCCTGTCACCCTGTCTTCCTGTCTCCCTGTCTCCCTGTCGCCCTGTCTCACTGTCTCGCTGTTTCCCTGTGTTCCTGGCTCTCTTGATCTCTGGATCTCTGGATCCCTATCTCCCTGTCTCCCTGTCTCCCTGTCTCCCTGTCTCCATATCTCCCTGTCTCCCTATCACCCTGTCTCCCTGTGTCCCTGTTTTCCTGTCTCCCTGTGTCCCTGGCTCTCTGGCTCCCTGTCTCCCTGTGTCCCTGGGTCCCTGTCTCCCTGTTTCCCTGTCTCCCTGTCTACCGGTGTCCCTGGCTCTCTGGCTCCCTGTGTCTCTGTGTCCCTCTGTCCCTGTGTCCCTGTGTCCCTGTGTCCCTGTGTCCATGTGTCCCTGTCTCCCTCTGTCACTGTGTCCCTGTCTCCCTGTCTCCTTGTCTCCCTGTGTCCCAGTCTCCCTGTGTCCCTTGTCCCTGTGTCCCTGGCTCTCTGGCTCTCTGGCTCCTTGGCTTCCTGTCTCCCTGAGTCCCTGTGTCCCTGTCTCACTGTCTACCTGTGGCCCTGTGGCACTGTCTACCTGTGTCCCTGTCTCCCTGTGTCCCTGTCTCCCTGTTTCCCTGACTCCCTGTGTTCCTGGCTCTCTGGCTCTCTGGCTCCCTTGTTCCCTGGTTACATGGCTTTCTTTATCCTGGTCTCCCTGGCTCCCTGCGTCTCTGTGTCCCTGTGTCCCTGACTCCCTGTCTTCCTGTCTGCCTGTTTCCCTGTCTCCCTACTCCCTGTCTACCTGTGTCCCGGTTTCCCTGTCTATTTGTGTCCCTGTCTCCCTGTCTCCCTGTCTCACTGTCTCCCTGTGTCCAAGTCTCCCTGTCTCCTGTCACCCAGTCTCCCTGTCACTCTGTCTCCCTGTCTCCCTGTGTCCATGTGTCCCTGTGTCCCTGTATCACTGTCTCCCTGGCTCTCTGGCTCCCTGGCTCCCTGGCTCCCTGGCTCCCTGGCTCCCTGGCTCCCTGGCTCCCTGGCTCCCTGGCTCCCTGGCTCCCTGGCTCCCTGGCTCCCTGGCTCCCTGTCTCCCTGGCTCCCTAGCTCCCTGTCTCCCTGTCTCCCTGTCTCCCTGTCTCCCTGTCTCTCTGTCTATGTGTTACTTGTATCCCTGTCTCCCTGTATCCTTGTGTCCGTGTCCCTGTCTCCCTGTCTCCCTGTCTCCCTGTCTCCCTGTCTCCCTGTCTCCCTGTCTCCCTGTCTCCCTGTCTACCTGTCTAACTGTGTCCCTGGCTCTCTGGCTCCCTGGCTCCCTGGCTCCCTGGCTCCCTGGCTCCATGGCTCCCTGGCTCCCTGGCTCCCTGGCTCCCTGGCTCCCTGGCTCCCTGGCTCCCTGGCTCCCTGGCTCCCTGGCTCCCTGGATCCCTGGCTCCCTGGCTCCCTGGCTCCTGTCTACCTGTGTCACTGTGTCCCTGTCTCTCCGGCTCCCTGGTCCCTGGTTCCCTGGTTCCCTGGTTCCCTGGCTCTCTGCTTTCCTCACTCCCTGGCTCTCTATCTCTCTGCCTCACTCCCTCCTTGTCTCCCCCTGTCTCTGACACTTGGATAATGGTTTTCTGGTTCTCTGACTGTCTGGCTCACTGTCTCCCCAGCTCCCTGGGTGTGTGGCACTGTGGCCTTCTGGATCCTTGGATCACTAGATGACTGTCTCCCTGTCTCTCTGTCTCCCTGTCTCCCTGTTTCCCTGTCTCACTGTCTCCCTGTCTACTGTGACCCTGTGTCTCTATCTACCTGTGTCCCTGTGTCCCTGTGTCCCTATGTCCCTGTCTCCCTGTGTCCCTGTCTCCCTGTGTCCCTGGCTCTCTGGCACTATGGCTCCCTGGTTCCCTGGTTACATGGTTTGTGTTTCCCTTTCTCCCTTCTCCCTATGTCCCTGTGTCCCTGTCTCCCTGTCTCCCTGTCTAACTGTGTCCCTGTCTCCCTGTGTACCTGTCTCCCTGTCTCCCGGTCTGCCTGTCTCCCTGTCTCCCTGTCTACCTCTCTCCCTGTGTCCATGTCTCCCTGTGTCCCTGGCTTTCTGGCTCCCTCGTTCCCTGTCTCCCTGGCTCCCTGTATCCCTGTCTCCCTGTGTCCCTGTATCCCTGTGTCCCTTTCTCCCTTTCTCCCTGTCTTCCTGTGTCCCTGGCTCTATGGATCTCTCGTTCCCTGGCTCCCTGGCTCCCTGTCTCCCTGTGTCCCTGTATCTATGTGTCCCTGTGTCCCTGTGTCCCTGTGTCCCTGTCTCCCTGTCTCCCTGTCTCCCTGTGTCCCTGGCTCCCTCGCTCACTGATTACATGGCTCTCTGTTTCCCTGTCTCCCTGTCTCCCTGTCTCCATGTCTCCATGTCTCCCTGTCTTCCTGTGTCCCTGTGTCACTGTATTGCTGTGTCCGTGTCTCCCTGGTTCTCTGGCTGTCCTCCTCCCTGTCAACCTGTCTCCCTGTCTCCTGTCTCCTGTCTCCTGTCTCCCTGTCTCCCTGTCTCCCTGTCTCCTTCTCTCCCTATCTCCCTGTGTCCCTGTCTCCCTGTCTACCTGTCTCCCTCTGTCCCTAGCTCTCTGGCTTTCTTTTCCCTGTCTCCCTGTCTCCCTGTCTCCCTGTCTCCCTGTCTCCCTGTATCCCTGTCTCCCTGTCTCTCTGTCTCCCTGTATCCCCGTCTCTCCGGCACCCTGACTCCGTGATTCCCTGGTTCCCTGGCTCTCTGCTTACCTCTCTCCTTGGCTTTCTGGATCCTTGGATCACTAGATCACTGTCTCTGAGGCTCTCTGTACCCCTGTCTCCCTGTCTCCCTGTCTCCCTGTCACTCTGTCTCCCTGGCTCCCTGTCTCCCTGGTTCCCTGGCTCCTGGCTCCCTCTCTCACTCTATCAATGTCTACTTGTGTCCCTGTGTCCCTGTGTCACTGTATCCCTGGCTCCCTGGCTCCCTGGTTACATGGCTCTCTGTTTCCCTGTCTCTCTGTCTCCTTGTCTCCCTGTCTCCCTGTTTTCCTGTGTCCCTGTGTCACTGTGTCCCGGTCTCCCTGTGTCCCTGTGTCCCTGTCTCCTTGTATCCCGTGCTCTCTGCCTCTCTGGCTCCCTGTCTCCCTGTCTCCCTGTCTACCTGTGTCCCTGTGTCCATGTCTCCCTGTCTCCCTGTCTACCTGTCTACCTTTCTCCCTGGCTCTCAGGCTCTCTGGCTCCCTGTCTCCCTGTCTTCCTGTGTCCCTGTGTCACTGTCTCCATGTCTCCCTGTGTCCCTGGCTCTCTGGCTCCCTTGCTACCTGGCTCCCTGGTTACATGGCTCTACATTTCCCTGTCTCCCTGTCTCCCTGTCTCCATGTCTCCCTGTCTCCCTGTCTCCCTGTCTACCTGTATGCCTGTGTCCCTGTCTCCCTGTGTCCCTGTCTCCCTGTCTCCCTGTGTCCCTGGCTTTCTGGCTCCCATGTTCCCTGTCTCCCTGGCTCCCTGTATCCCTGTCTCCCTGTGTCCCTGTGTTCCTGTATCCCTGTGTCCCTGTCTCCCTTTCTCCCTGTCTCCCTGTGTCCCTGTCTACCTGTGTCCCTGGATCTCTGTCTCCCTGTCTCCCTGGCTCCCTGGTTACATGGGTCTCTGTCTCCCTTTCTCCCTGTCTCCATATCTCCCTGTCTGCCTGTCTCCCTGTCTCCCTGTCTCCCTGTCTCCTTGTCTACCTGTGTCCCTGTGTCCCTGTGTCCCTGTCTACCTGGATCCCTGGCTCCTTGGCTCCCAGGCTCCCTGTCTACCTGTGTCCCTGTGTCACTGTGTCACTGTGTCCCTATTTCCCTGTGTCACTCTGTCCCTGGATCTCTGCCTCTCTGTCTCCCTGTCCCCCTGTCTCCCTGTCTCTCTGTCTCCCTGTGTCCCTGTCTCTCCGGCACCCTGACTCCCTGATTCCCTGGTTCCCTTGCTCTCTGCTTACCTCTCTCCCTGGCTTTCTGGATCCTTGGATCACTAGATCACTGTCTCTGTGCCTCTCTGGCTCCCTGTCTCCCTGTCTCCCTGTCTCCCTGTCTCCCTGTCTTCCTGTCTCCTTGGTTCCCTGTCTCCTGGCTCCCTCTCTCACTGTCTCCCTGTCTACTTGTGTCCCTGTGTCCCCGTGTCACTCTATCCCTGGCTCCCTGGCTCCCTGGCTCCCTGGCTCCCTGGTTACATGGCTCTCTGTTTCCCTGTCTCCCTGTCTCCCTGTCTCCCTGTTTTCCTGTGTCCCTATGTCCCTGTGTCCCTGTGTCCCTGTGACCCTGGTTCTCTGGCTGTCTTCTCCCTGTCACCCTGTCTCCCTTTCTCCCTCTCTCCTTGTCTCCCTTTCTCACTGTCTCCCTGTCACCCTGTCTCCCTGTCTCACTGTCTCCCTGTGTCCCTGTCTCCCTGTCTCCTTGTCTACCTGTCTCCCTGTGTCCCTAGCTCTCTTGCTCTCTGGCTCCCTGGCTCCCTGTGTCCCTGTGTCCCTATGTCCCTGTGTCCCTGTGTCCTTGTCTACCTGTGTCCCTGTGTTTCTGTCTCCCTGTCTTCATATCTCCTTTTGTCCCTATCTCTCCGGCTCCCTGGCTCCCTGGTTCCCTGGTTCCCTGATTCCCTGGCTCTCTGCTTTTCTCTCTCCCTGTCCTCTATCGCTATGCCTCCCTCCCTCCTTGTCTCCCCCAGTCGCTGACCCTTGGATAATGGTTTTCTGGTTCTCTGACTGTCTGGCTCACTGTCTCCCCAGCTCCCTGGGTGTGTGGCACTGTGGCCTTCTGGATGCTTGGATCACTAGATCACTGTCTCTGTGGCTCTCTGTCTCCCTGTATCCCTGTCTCCTGTCTCCCTGTCTCCCTGTCTCCCTGCCTCCCTGTCTCCGTGGCTCCCTGGCTCCGTGTCTCCCTGTCTCCCTGTCTACTTGTGTTCCTGTGTCTCTGTGTCCCTGTGTCCTGTGTCCCTGGCTCCCTGGCTACCTGGTTCCCTGGCTCCCTGGCTCCCTGGATCCCTGGATCCCTGGCTCCCTGGCTCCCTGACTCCCTCTGTCCCTGTGTCCCTGTGTCCCTGCCTCCCTGACTCCCTATTTCCCTGTGTCCCTGGCTCCCTGGCTCCCTGGTTACCTGGCTCTCTGTCTTCCTGTCTTCCTGGCTCCGTGTCTCCCTGTCTCCCTGTCTACCTGTGTCCCTGTGTCATTGGGTCCCTGTGTCCCTGTGTCCCTGTGTCCTTGGATCTCTGGCTCTCTGTCTCCCTGTCATCCTGTCTCCCTGTCTCCCTGTCTCCCTGTCCTCCTATCTCCCTGTCTCCCTGTCTCCTTGTCTCCCTGTCTCCCTGTCTCCCTGTCTCGCTGTCTCCCTGTGTTCCTGGCTCTCTTGATCTCTGGATATCTGGATCCCTATCTCCCTGTCTCCCTGTCTCCCTGTCTCCCTGTCTACCTGTGTCCCTGTCTCCCTTTCTCCCTATCTCCCTGTCACCCTGTGTACCTGTGTCCCTGTCTCTCTGTCTCCCTGGCTCCCTGGTTCCCTGGTTCCCAGGCTCTCTGCTTTCCTCTCTCCCTGGCTCTCTATCCCTCTGCCTCCCTCCCTCCTTGTCTCCCCCTGTCTCTGAGCCCTCGATAATGGTTTTCTGGTTGTCTGACTGTCTGGCTCACTGTCTCCCCAGCTCCCTGGGTGTGTGGCACTGTGGCCTTCTGGATCCTTGGATCACTAGATCACTGTCTCCATGTCTCCCTGTCTCCCGGTCTCCCTATCTCCATGTCTCCCTGTCTCCATGTCTCCCTGTGTCCCTGTCTCCCAGTCTCCCTGTTCCCCAGTTTCCCTGTCTCCCTGTCTCATTGTCTCCCAGTCTCCCTGTCTCCCTGTCTACCTGTCTCCCTGTCTCCCTGTGTCCCTGTCTCCCTGTCTCCCTGTCTCCCTGTCTCCCTGGCTCCCTGTATCCCTGGCTCTCTGGTTCCCTGACTCCCTGGCTCCCAGGTTACATGGCTCTCTCTTTCCCGGTTGCCCTGTCTCCCTGTCTTTCTGTCTCCCAGTCTCCCTGTCTCCATGTCTGCCTGTCTCCCTGACTCCCTGTGTCCCTGTCACCCTGTCTACCTGTCTTCCTGTCTTCCTGTCTCCCTGTCTCCCGTCTCCCTGTCTTCGTTTGTCCCTGTCTCACTGTTTCCCTGTCTCCCTGTCTCCCTGTCTCCCTGTCTACCTGTGTCCCTGTGTCCCTGTCTCCCTGTCTCCCTGTCTCCCTGTCTCCCTGTGTCCCTGGCTCTCTGGCTCTCTGGCTCCCTGGCTCCCTGGTTATATGGCTCTCTGTTTCCCTGTCTCCCTGTCTCGCAGTCTCCCAGTCTCCCTGTCTCCCTGTCTCCCTGTGTCCCTGTCTCCCTGTCTCCCTGTCTACCTTTATCCCTGTGTCCCTGGCTCTATAGCTCTCTGTCTCCATGTCTCCCTGTGTCCCTGTCTTCCTGTCTCCCTGTCTACTGGTGTCCCTGTGTCCCTGTGTCCCTGTGTCCCTGTGTCCCTGTCTCTCTTGCTCCCTGGCTCCGTGGTTCCCTAGTTCTCTGGCTCTCTGCTTTCCTCTCTCCCTGGCTCTCTATCTCTCTGCCTCCCTCCCTCCTTGTCTCCCCCCGTCTCTGACCCCTGGATAATGGTTTTCTGGTTTTCTGAGTGTCTGGCTCACTGTCTCCCCAGCTCCCTGGGTGTGTGGCACTGTGGCCTTCTGGATCCTTGGATCACAAGATCACTGTCTTTGTGGCTCTCTGTCTCCCTGTCTCCCTGTCTCCCTGTGTCCCTGTCTCCCTGTGTCCCTGTGTCCCTGTCTCCTTGTATCCCTGGCTCTCTGGCTCTCTGGCTCCCTGTCTCCCTGTCTACCTGTGTCCCTGTGTCCATGTCTCCCTGTCTCCCTGTCTACATGTCTCCCTGTCTCCCTGGCTCACTGGCTCCCTGTCTCCCTGTCTTCCTGTGTCCCTGTGTCCCTGTCTTCCTGTCTCCCTCTGTCCCTGGCTCTCTGGCTCCCTTGCTACCTGGCTCCCTGGTTACATGGCTCTACGTTTCCCTGTCTCCCTGTCTCCCTGTCTCCCTGTCGCCCTGTCTCCCTGTCTACCTGTATCCCTGTGTCCCTTTCTCCCTGTGTCCCTGTCTCCCTGTCTCCCTGTGTCCCTGTGTCCCTGTATCCCTGTGTCCCTGTCTCCCTTTCTCCCTGTCTCCCTGTGTCCCTGGCTCTCTGGCTCTCTCTTTCCCTGGCTCCCTGTCTCCCTGTCTCCCTGTGTCCCAGTGTCTCTGTGTCCCTGTGTCCATGTGTCCCTGTGTCACTGTCTCCCTGTCTCCCTGTTTCCCTGGCTCCCTCGCTCACTGATTACATGGCTCTCTGTTTCCCTGTCTCCCTGTCTCCATGTTTCCCTGTCTTCCTGTGTCCCTGTGTAACTGTGTCGCTCTGTCCCTGTGTCCCTGGCTCTCTGGCTGTCCTCCTCCCTGTCAACCTGTCTCCCTGTGTCCCTGTCTCCCTGTCTCCTTTTCTCCCTGTCTCCCTGTGTCCCTGTCTCCCTTTCTCCCTGTCTACCTGTCTCCCTCTGTCCCTAGCTCTCTGGCTCTCTTTTCCCTGTCTCCCTGTCTCCTTGTCTCCCTGTCTCCCTGTCGCCCTGTCTCCCTGTCTCTCTGTCTCCCTGTGTCCCTGTCTCTCCGGCACCCTGACTCCCTGACTCCCTGGTTCACTGGCTCTCTACTTACCTCTCTCCCTTGCTTTCTGGAACCTTGGATCACAAGATCACTGTCTCTGTGGCTCTCTGGCTCTCTGGCTCCCTGTCTCCCTGTCTCCCTGTCTCCCTGTCTCCATGTCTCCCTGTCTCCATGTCTCCCTGTGTCCCTGTCTCCCTGTCTCCATGTCTCCCTGTGTCCCTGTCTCCCAGTCTACCTGTTTCCCAGTCTCCCTGTCTCCCTGTCTACCTGTCTCCCTGTCTCCCTGTGTCCCTGTCTCCCTGTCTCCATGGCTCCCTGTATCCCTGGCTCTCTGGCTCCCTGGCTCCCTGACTCCCAGGTTACATGGCTCTCTGTTTCCCGGTTGACCTGTCTCACTGTCTCCCTGTCTCCCGGTCTCCCTGTCTGCATGTCTCCCTGTCTCCATGTCTCCCTGTGTCCCTGTCTCCCAGTCTCCCTGTTTCCCAGTTTCCCTGTCTCCCTGTCTCCCTGTCTCCCTGTCTCCTTGTCTCCCAGTCTCCCTGTCTCCCTGTCTACCTGTCTCCCTGTCTCCCTGTGTCCCTGGCTCCCTGTCTCCCTGTCTCCATGGCTCCCTGTATCCCTGGCTCTCTGGCTCCGTGGCTCCCTGACTCCCAGGTTACATGGCTCTCTGTTTCCCGGTTGCCCTGTCTCCCTGTCTTCCTGTCTCCCAGTCTCCCTGTCTCCATGTCTGTCTGTCTCCCTGACTCCCTGTGACCATGTCTCCCTGTCTCCCTGTCTACCTGTATCCCTGTGTCCCTGTCTCCCTGTGTGCCTGTCTCCCTGTGTCCCTGTCTCCCTGTCTCCCTGTGTCCCTGGCTTTCTGGCTCCCATGTTCCCTGTCTCCCTGGCTCCCTGTATCCCTGTCTCCCTGTGTCCCTGTGTTCCTGTATCCCGGTGTCTCTGTCTCCCTTTTTCCCTGTCTCCCTGTGTCCCTGTCTACCTGTGTCCCTGTACTTCTGGCTCCCTGTCTCCCTTTCTTCCTTGCTCCCTGGTTACATGGCTCTCTGTCTCCGTTTCTCCCTGTCTCCATATCTCCCTGTCTGCCTGTCTCCCTGTCTCCCTGTCTCCCTGTCTACCTGTGTCCCTGTGTCCCTGTGTCCCTGTCTCCCTGTCTCCCTGGCGCCTTGGCTCCCAGGCTCCCTGTCTACCTGTGTCCCTGTGTCACTGTGTCACTATGTCCCTATTTCCCTGTGTCACTCTGTCCCTGGATCCTGCCTCTCTGTCTCCCTGTCACCCTGTCTCCCTGTCTCCCTGTCTCCCTGTCTCCCTGTCTACCTGTGTCCCTGTGTCCATGTCTCCCTGTCTCCCTGTCTACCTGTCTCCCTGTCTCCCTGGCTCTCTGGCTCCCTGTCACCCTGTCTCCTTGTCTCACTGTATCCCTGTCTCCCTGTCTCCCTGTCTCCCTGTGTCCCTGTCTCCCTGTGTCCCTGGGTCCCTGTCTCCTTGTATCCCTGGCTCTCTGGCCCTCTGGCTCCCTGTCTCCCTGTCTACCTGTGTCCCTATGTCCATGTCACCCTGTCTCCCTTTCTACCTGTCTCCCTGTGTCTCTGTGTCCCTGTGTCCCTGTGTCCCTGTGTCCCTGTGTCCCTGTCTACCTGTATCCCTGTGTCCCTGTATCCCTGTGTCCCTGTCTCCCTGTCTCCCTGTGTCCCTGTCTCCCTGTCTACCTGTATCCCTGAGTCCCTGTGTCCCTGTGACTCTGTGTCCTTGTCTCCCTGTGTCCCTGTGACTCTGTGTCCCTGTCTCCCTGTCTTCCTGTGTCCCTGTGTCCCTGTCTCCCTGTCTCCCTGTGTCCCTGGCTCTCTGGCTACCTTGCTACCTGGCTCCCTGGTTACATGGCTCTACGTTTCCCTGTCTCCCTGTCTCCCTGTCTCCCTGTCTGCCTGTCTCCCTGTCTCCCTGTCTCCCTGTCTCCCTGTCTACCTGTGTCCCTGTCTACCTGTCTCCCTGTCTTCCTGTCTCCCTGGCTCCTTGGCTCCCAGGCTCCCTGTCTACCTGTGTCCCTGTGTCACTGTGTCACAGTGTCCCTATTTCCCTGTGTCACTCTGTCCCTGGCTCTCTGCCTCTCTGTCTCCCTGTCACCCTGTCTCTCTGTCTCCCTGTCTCCCTGTCTACCTGTGTCCCTGTGTCCATGTCTCCCTGTCTCCCTGTCTACATGTCTCCCTGTCTCCCTGGCTATCTGGCTCCCTGTCACCCTGTCACCTTGTCTCACTGTATCCCTGTCTCCCTGTCTCCCTGTCTCCCTGGGTCCCTGTCTCCCTGTCCCCCTGGGTCCCTGTCTCCTTGTATCCCTGGCTCTCTGGCTCTCTGGCTCCATGTCTCCCTGTCTACCTGTGTCTCTGTGTCCATGTCTCCCTGTCTCCCTGTCTACCTGTCTCCCTGTGTTCCTGTCTCCCTGTGTTCCTGTCTCCCTGTCTACCTGTATCCCTGTGTCCCTGTATCCCTGTCTCCCTGTGTCCCTATGTCTCTGTGTCCCTGTCTCCCTGTCTACCTGTCTCCCTGTGTCCCTGTGTCCCTGTCTTCCTGTCTACCTGTATCCCTGTGTCCCTGTGTCCCTGTGTCCCTGTATCCCTGTGTCCCTGTCTCCCTTGTCCCTGTCTCCCTGTCTCCCTGTGTCCCTGTCTCCCTGTCTACCTGTATCCCTGTGTCCCTGTGTCTCTGTGTCTCTGTGTCCCTGTCTTCCTGTCTTCCTGTGTCCCTGTGTCCCTGTCTCCCTGTCTCCCTGTGTGCCTGGCTCTCTGGCTCCCTTGCTACCTTGCTCCCTGGTTACATGGCTCTACGTTTCCCTGTCTCCCTGTCTCCCTGTCTCCCTGTCTCCCTGTCTCCCTGTCTCCCTGTCCCCCTGTCTCCCTGTCCCCCTGTCTCCCTGTCTCCCTGTCTACCTCTATCCCTGTGTCCCTGTCTCCCTGTCTCCCTGTGTCCCTGTCTTTCGGGACTCCCTCGTACCCTGTCGCCCTGGCTCCCTGTATCCTTGTCTCCCTGTGTCCCTGACTCTCTGGCTCTCTCGTTCCCTGTCTCCCTGTCTCCCTGTGTCCCTGTATCTCTGTGTCCCTGTGTCCCTGTGTCCCTGTATCCCTGTCTCCCTCTCTCCCTGTCTCCCTGTGTCCCTGACTCTCTGGCTCTCTCGTTCCCTGGCTCCCTGTCTCCCTGTCTCCCTGTGTCCTTGTGTCTCTGTGTCCCTGTGTCCCTGTGTCCCTGTGTCCCTATGTCCTGTCTCCCTGTCTCCCTGTGTCCCTGGCTCCCTGGCTCCCTGATTACATGGCTCTCTGTTTCCCTGTCTCCCTGTCTCCCTGTCTCCATGTCTCCCTGTCTTCCTGTGTCCCTGTGTCACTGTGTCGCTGTGTCCCTGTGTCCCTGGCTCTCTGGCTGTCCTCCTCCCTGTCAACCTGTCTCTCTGTCTCCTGTCTCCCTGTCTCCCTGTCTCCCTGTCTCCTTCTCTCCCTGTCTCCCTGTGTCCCTGTCTCCCTGTCTCCCTGTCTACCTGTCTCCCTCTGTCCCTAGCTCTCTGGCTCTCTTTTCCCTGTCTGCCTGTCTCCCTGTCTCCCTGTGTCCCTGTGTCCCTGTCTCCCTGTCTCCCTGTCTCCCTGTCTCCCTGTCTCCCTGTCTCCCTGTCTCCCTGTCTCCCTGTCTCCCTGTCTCCCTGTCTCCCTGTCTCCCTGTCTCCCTGTATCCCTGTCTCTCTGTCTCCCTGTGTCCCTGTCTATCCGGCACCCTGACTCCTTGATTCCCTGGTTCCCTGGCTCTCTGCTTACCTCTCTCCCTGGCTGTCTGGATCCTTGGATCACTAGATCACTGTCTCTGTGGCTCTCTGGCTCCCTGTCTCCCTGTCTCCCAGTGTCCCTGGTTCCCTGGCTCCTGGCTCCCTCTCTCACTGTCTCCCTGTCTACTTGTGTCCCTGTGTCCCTGTGTCACTGTATTCCTGGCTCCCTGGTTCCCTGGATCCCTGGTTACATGGCTCTCTGTTTCCCTGTCTCCCTGTCTCCCTGTCTCCCTGTTTTCCTGTGTCCCTGTGTCACTGTGTCCCTGTGTCCCTGGCTCTCTGGCTCTCTTGCTCCCTGTCACCCTGTCCCCCTTTCTCCCTGTCTCCCTGTCTCCCTGTCTCCCTGTGTCCCTGTCTCCCTGTGTCCCTGTCTCCCTGTCTCCCTGTCTCCCTGTCTACCTGTCTCCCTGTGTCCCTAGCTCTCTTGCAATCCTTCTCCCTGGCTCCCTGGCTCCCTGTGTCCCGTGTCCCTATGTCCCTGTGTCCTTGTGCCCTGGTCTACCTGTGTCCCTGTGTTTCTGTCTCTCTGTCCCCATATCTCCTTGTGTCCCTGTTTCTCCGGCTCCCTGGCTCCCTGGTTCCCTGGTTCCCTGATTCCCTGGCTCTCTGCTTTTCTCTCTCCCCGTCTCTCTATCGCTCTGCCTCCCTCCCTCCTTGTCTCCCCCTGTCGCTGACCCTTGAATAATGGTTTTCTAGTTCTCTGACTGTCTGACTCACTGTCTCCCCAGCTCCCTGGGTGTGTGGCACTGTGGCATTCTGGATCCTTGGATCAGTAGATCACTGTCTCTGTGGCTCTCTGTCTCCCTGTATCCCTGTCTCCTGTCTCCCTGTCTCCCTGTCTCCCTGCCTCCCTGTCTCCGTGGCTCCCTGGCTCCGTGTCTCCCTGTCTCCCTGTCTACCTGTGTCCCTGTGTCCCTGTGTCCCTTGTCCCTGTGTCCCTGTGCCTTGTGTCCCTGGATCCCTGGCTTCCTGGCTCCCTGTGTCCCTGTGTCCCTGTGTCCCTGTGTCCCTGTGTCCCTTTCTCCTTGACTCTCTATCTCCCTGTGTCCCTGTGTCCCTGTGTCCCTGTGTCCCTGTGTCCCTGTCTCCCTGTCTCCCTGTCTACCTGTCTACCTGTCTACCTGTGTCCCTGGCTCTCTGGCTCCCTGGCTCCCTGGCTCTATGGCTCCCTGGCTCCCTGGCTCCCTGGCTCCCTGGCTCCCTGGCTCCCTGGCTCCCTGGCTCCCTGGCTCCCTGGCTCCCTGGCTCCCTGGCTCCCTGGCTCCCTGGCTCCCTGGCTCCCTGGCTCCCTGGCTCCCTGGCTCCCTGGCTCCCTGGCTCCCTGGCTCCCTGGCTCCCTGGCTCCCTGGCTCCCTGGCTCCCTGGCTCCCTGGCTCCCTGGCTCCCTGGCTCCCTGGCTCCCTGGCTCCCTGGCTCCCTGGCTCCCTGGCTCCCTGGCTCCCTGGCTCCCTGGCTCCCTGTCTACCTGTGTCACTGTGTCCCTGTCTCTCCGGCTCCCTGGTCCCTGGTTCCCTGGTTCCCTGGCTCTCTGCTTTCCTTACTCCCTGGCTCTCTATATCTCTGCCTCCCTCCCTCCTTGTCTCCCCCTGTCTCTGACACTTGGATAATGGTTTTCTGGTTCTCTGACTGTCTGGCTCACTGTCTCCCCAGCTCCCTGGGTGTGTGGCACTGTGGCATTCTGGATCCTTGGATCACTAGATCACTGTCTTCCTGTCTCTCTGTCTCCCTGTCTCCCTGTTTCCCTGTCTCACTGTCTCCCTGTCTACTGTGACCCCGTGTCTCTATCTACCTGTGTTCCTGTGTCCCTGTGTCCCTATATCCCTGTCTCCCTGTGTCCCTGGCTCTCTGGCACTATGGCTCCCTGGTTCCCTGGTTACATGGTTTGTGTTTCCCTTTCTCCCTTCTCCCTATGTCCCTGTGTCCCTGTCTCCCTGTCTCCTTGTCTCCCTGTCTCCCTGTCTAACTGTGTCCCTGTCTCCCGGTCTACCTGTATCCCTGTCTCCCGGTCTGCCTGTCTCCCTGTCTCCCTGTCTACCTCTATCCCTGTGTCCATGTCTCCCTGTGTCCCTGGCTTTCTGGCTCCCTCGTTCCCTGTCTCCCTGGCTCACTGTATCCCTGTCTCCCTGTGTCCCTGTATCCCTGTGTCCCTGTCTCCCTTTCTCCCTGTCTCCCTGTATCCCTGGCTCTCTGGATCTCTCGTTCCCTGGCTCCTTGGCTCCCTGTCTCCCTGTGTCCGTGTGTCTCTGTGTCCCTGTGTCCCTGTGTCCCTGGCTCCCTGTATCCCTGTCTCCCTGTGTCCCTGTATCCCTGTGTCCCTGTCTCTCTTTCTCCCTGTCTTCCTGTGTCCCTGGCTCTATGGATCTCTCGTTCCCTGGCTCCCTGGCTCCCTGTCTCCCTGTGTCCCTGTATCTCTGTGTCCCTGTGTCCCTGTGTCCCTGTGTCCCTGTCTTCCTGTCTCCCTGTCTCCCTGTGTCCCTGGCTCCCTCGCTCACTGATTACATGGCTCTCTGTTTCCCTGTCTCCCTGTCTCCATGTCTCCATGTCTCCCTGTTTTCCTGTGTCCCTGTGTCACTGTATTGCTGTGTCCCTGTGTCCCTGGCTCTCTGGCTGTCCTCCTCCCTGTCAACCTGTCTCCCTGTCTCCTGTCTCCTGTCTCCCTGTCTCTCTGTCTCACTGTCTCCTTCTCTCCCTATCTCCCTGTGTCCCTGTCTCCCTGTCTCCCTGTCTACCTGTCTCCCTCTGTCCCTAGCTCTCTGGCTCTCTTTTCCCTGTCTCCCTGTCTCCCTGTCTTCCTGTCTCCCTGTCTCCCTGTCTCCCTGTCTCTCTGTCTCCCTGTATCCCCGTCTCTCCGGCACCCTGACTCCCTGATTCCCTGGTTCCCTGGCTCTCTGCTTACCTCTCTACCTGGCTTTCTGGATCCTTGGATCACTAGATCACTGTCTCTGTGGCTCTCTGTCTCCCTGTCTCCCTGTCTCCCTGTCTCCCTGTCACCCTGTCTCCCTGGCTCCCTGTCTCCCTGGTTCCCTGGCTCCTGGCTCCCTCTCTCACTCTATCAATGTCTACTTGTGTCCCTGTGTCCCTGTGTCACTGTATCCCTGGCTCCCTGGCTCCCTGGCTCCCTGGTTACATGGCTCTCTGTTTCCCTGTCTCTCTGTCTCCTTGTCTCCCTGTCTCCCTGTTTTCCTGTGTCCCTGTGTCACTGTGTCCCGGTCTCCCTGTGTCCCTGTGTCCCTGTCTCCTTGTATCCCGTGCTCTCTGGCTCTCTGGCTCCCTGTCTCCCTGTCTACCTGTGTCCCTGTGTCCATGTCTCCCTGTCTCCCTGTCTACCTGTCTTCCTTTCTCCCTAGCTCTCAGGCTCTCTGGCTCCCTGTCTCCCTGTCTTCCTGTGTCCCTGTGTCCCTGTCTCCATGTCTCCCCGTGTCCCTGGCTCTCTGGCTCCCTTGCTACCTGGCTCCCTGGTTACATGGCTCTACATTTCCCTGTCTCCCTGTCTCCCTGTCTCCCTGTCTCCCTGTCTCCCTGTCTACCTGTATGCCTGTGTCCCTGTGTCCCTGTCTCCCTGTCTCCCTGTCTCCCTGTGTCCCTGGCTTTCTGGCTCCCATGTTCCCTGTCTCCCTGGCTCCCGGTATCCCTGTCTCCCTGTGTCCCTGTGTCCCTGTCTCCCTGGCTCCCTGGCTCCCTGGCTCCTTGGCTCCCAGGCTCCCTGTCTACCTGTGTCCCTGTGTCACTGTGTCACTGTGTCCCTATTTCCCTGTGTCACTCTGTCCCTGGCTCTCTGCCTCTCTGTCTCCCTGTCACCCTGTCTCCCTGTCTCCCTGTCTCCCTGTCTCCCTGTCTCCCAGTCTCCCTGTCTCTCTGTCTCCCTGTATCCCTGTCTCTCCGGCACCCTGACTTCCTGATTCCCTGGTTCCCTGGCTCTCTGCTTACCTCTCTCCCTGGCTTTCTGGATCCTTGGATCACTAGATCACTGTCTCTGTGGCTCTCTGTCTCCCTGTCTCCCTGTCTCCCTGTCTCCCTGTCTCCCTGTCACCCTGTCTCCCTGTCTCCCTGTCTCCATGTCTCCCTGTGTCCCTGGCTCCCTGATTACATGGCTCTCTGTTTCCCTGTCTCCCTGTCTCCATGTTTCCCTGTCTTCATGTGTCCCTGTGTCACTGTGTCGCTGTGTCCCTGTGTCCCCGGCTCTCTGGCTGTCCTCCTCCCTGTCTCCCTGTGTCCCTGTCTCCCTGTCTCCTTGTTTACCTGTCTCCCTCTGTCCCTAGCTCTCTGGCTCACTTTTCCCTGTCTCCCTGTCTCCCTGTCTCCCTGTCTCCCTGTGTCCCGGTCTCTCCGGCACCCTGACTCCCTGATTCCCTGGTTCCCTGGCTCTCTGCTTACCTCTCTCCCTTGCTTTCTGGATCCTTGGATCACTAGATCACTATCTCTGTGGCTCCCTGTCTCTCTGTCTCCCTGTCTCCATGTCTCCCTGTCTCCCTGTCTCCCTGTCTCCCTGTCTCCCTGTCTCCCTGTCTCCCTGTCTCCATGTCTCCCTGTCTCCCTGTCTCCCTGTCTCCCTGTCTCCCTGTCTCCCTGTCTCCCTGTCTCCCTGTCTCGTCTCCCTGGTTCCCTGGCTCCTGGCTCCCTCTCTCACTGTCTCCCTGTCTACTTGTGTCCCTGTGTCCCTGTGTCACTATATGCCTGGCTCCCTGGCTCCCTGGCTCCCTGGCTCCCTGGTCACATGGCTCCCTGTCTCCCTGTCTCCCTGTCTCCCTGTCTCCCTGTTCTATTGTGTCCCTGTGTCCCTGTGTCCCTGTGTCCCTGGCTCTCTGGCTGTCTTGCTCCCTGTCACCCTGTCTCCCTTTCTCCCTGTCTCACTGTCTCCCTGTCTCCCTGTCTCCCTGTCTCCCTGTCTGTCTCCATGTCTCCCTGTCTCCCTGTCTCCCTGTGTCCCTGTCTCCCTCTCTCCCTGTCTCCCTGTGTCCCTGTGTCCCTAGCTCTCTTGCTCTCTGGCTCCCTGGCTCCCTGGCTCCCTGTGTCCCTGTGTCCCTATGTCCCTGTGTCCCTGTGTCCTCGTCTACTTGTGTCCCTGTGTTTCTGTCTCCCTGTCTCCATATCTCCTTGTGTCCCTGTCTCTCCGGCTCCCTGGCTCCCTGGTTCCCTGGTTCCCTGATTCCCTGGCTCTCTGCTTTTCTCTCTCCCTGTCTCTCTATCGCTCTGCCTCCCTCCCTCCTTTGTCCCCCTGTCGCTGACCCTTGGATAATGGTTTTCTGGTTCTCTGACTGTCTGGCTCACTGTCTCCCCAGCTCCCTAGGTGTGTGGCACTGTGGCATTCTGGATCCTTGGATTACTAGATCACTGTCTCTGTGGCTCTCTGTCTCCCTGTATCCCTGTCTACTGTGTCCATGTCTCCCTGTCTCCCTGCCTCCCTGTCTCCGTGGCTCCCTGGCTCCGTGTCTCCCTGTCTCCCTGTCTACCTGTTCACCTGTGTCCTTGTGTCCCTGTGTCCCTGTGTCCTGTGTCCCTGGCTCCCTGGCTTCCTGGTGCCCTGGCTCCCTGGCTCCCTGTGTCCCTGTGTCCCTGTGTCCCTGTCTCCCTGTCTCCCTGACTCCCTATCTCCCTTTTACCAGGCTCTCTGGCTCCCTGGCTCCCTGGCTCCCTGGTTACCTGGCTCTCTGTCTTCCTGTCTTCCTGTCTACATGTCTCCCTGTCTCCCTGTCTACATGTGTCCCTGTGTCATTGGGTCCCTGTGTCCCTGTGTCCCTGTGTCCCTCGATCTCTGGGTCTCTGTCTCCCTGTCTCCCTGTCTCACTATCTCCCTGTCTCCCTGTCTCCCTGTCTCCTGTCTCGCTGTCTCCCTGTGTTCCTGGCTCTCTAGATCTCTGGATCTCTGAATCCCTATCTCCCTGTCTCCCTGTCTCCCTGTCTCCCTGTCTCCCTGTCTACCTGTGTCCCTGTCTCCCTGTCTCCCTGTCTCCCTGTCACCCTGTCTCCCTGTGTCCCTGGCTCTCCGGCACCCTGACTCCCTGATTCCCTGGTTCCCTGGCTCTCTGCTTACCTCTCTCCCTGGCTTTCTGGATCCTTGGATCACTAGATCACTGTCTCTGTGGCTCTCTGCCTCCCTGTTTCCCTGTGTCCCTGTATCCCTGTGTCCCTGTCAACCTTTCTCCCTGTCTCCCTGTGTCCCTGGCTCTCTGGCTCTATCTTTCCCTGGCTCCCTGTCTCCCTGTCTCCCTGTGTCCCAGTGTCTCTGTGTCCCTGTGTCCCTGTGTCCCTGTGTCACTGTCTCCCTGTCTCCCTGTGTCCCTGGCTCCCTGGCTCCATGATTACATGGCTCTCTGTTTCCCTGTCTCCCTGTCTCCATGTTTCCCTGTCTTCCTGTATCCCTGTGTCACTGTGTCACTATTCCCTGGCTCCCTGGCTCTCTGGCTGTCCTCCTCCCTGTCAACCTGTCTCCCTGTCTCCCTGTCTCCCTGTCTCCTTCTCTCCCTGTCTCCCTGTGTCCCTGTCTCCCTGTCTCCCTGTCTACCTGTCTCCACTGTCCCTAGCTCTCTGGCTCTCTTTTCCCTGTCTCCCTGTCTCCCTGTCTCCCTGTCTCCCTGTCTCCCTGTCTCCCTGTCTCCCTGTCTCCCTGTCTCTCTGTCTCCCTGTGTCCCTGGCTCTCCGGCACCCTGACTCCCTGATTCCCTGGTTCCCTGGCTCTCTGCTTACCTCTCTCCCTTGCTTTCTGGATCCTTGGATCACTAGATCACTGTCTCTGTGGCTCTTTGGCTCCCTATCTCCCTGTCTCCCTTTCTCCTTGTCTCCCTGTCTCCCTGTCTCCCTGTCTCCCTGTCTCCCTGTCTCCCTGTCTCGTCTCCCTGCTTCCCTGGCTCCTGGCTCCCTCTCTCACTGTCTCCCTGTCTACTTGTGTCCCTGTGTCCCTGTGTCACTGTATCCCTGGCTCCCTGGCTCCCTGGCTCCCTGGTTACATGGCTCTCTGTCTCCCTGTCTCCCTGTCTCCCTGTCTCCCTGTCTCCCTGTCTCCCTGTTTTCTTGTGTCCCTGTGTCCCTGTGTCCCTGTGTACCTTTCTCCCTGTGTCCCTGTCTCCCTGTCTCCCTGTGTCCCTGTGTCCCTGTATCCCTGTGTCCCTGTATCCCTTTCTCCCTGTCTCCCTGTGTCCCTGGCTCTCTGGCTCTCTCTTTCCCTGGCTCCCTGTCTCCATGTCTCCCTGTGTCCCAGTGTCTCTGTGTCCCTGTGTCCCTGTGTCACTGTCTCCCTGTCTCCCTGTGTCCCTGGCTCCCTGATTACATGGCTCTCTGTTTCCCTGTCTCCCTGTCTCCATGTTTCCCTGTCTTCCTGTGTCCCTGTGTCACTGTGTCGCTGTGTCCCTGTGTCCCTGGCTCTCTGGCTGTCCTCCTCCCTGTCAACCTGTCTCCCTGTCTCCCTGTCTCCCTGTCTCCTTCTCTCCCTGTCTCCCTGTGTCCCTATCTCCCTTTCTCCTTGTCTACCTGTCTCCCTCTGTCCCTAGCTCTCTGGCTCACTTTTCCCTGTCTCCCTGTCTCCCTGTCTCCCTGTCTCCCTGTCTCCCTGTCTCCCTGTGTCCCTGTCTCTCCGGCACCCTGACTCCCTGAATCCCTGGTTCCCTGGCTCTCTGCTTACCTCTCTCCCTTGCTTTCTGGATCCTTGGATCACTAGATCACTGTCTCTGTGGCTCTCTGGCTCTCTGGCTCTCTGGCTCCCTGTCCCCCTGTCTCCCTGTCTCCCTGTCTCCCTGTCTCCCTGTCTCCCTGTCTCCCTGTCTCCCTGTCTCCCTGTCTCCCTGTCTCCCTGTCTCCCTGTCTCCCTGTCTCCCTGTCTCCCTGTCTCGTCTCCCTGGTTCCCTGGCTCCTGGCTCCCATCTCACTGTCTCCCTGTCTATTTGTGTCCCTGTGTCCCTGTGTCACTGTATCCCTGGCTCCCTGGATCCCTGGCTCCCTGGTTACATGGCTCTCTGTCTCCCTGTCTCCCTGTCTCCCTGTCTCCCTGTCTCCCTGTCTCCTGTGTCCCGGTCTCCCTGTCTCCCTGTCTCCCTGGCTCTCTGGCTGTCTTGCTCCCTGTCACCCTGTCTCACTGTCTCCCTGTCTCCCTGTCTCCCTGTCTCCCTGTCTACCTGTCTCCCTGTCTCCCTGTCTCCCTGTCTCCCTGTCTCCCTGTCTTCCTGTCTCCCTGTCTCCCTGTGTCCCTGGCTTCCTGGCTCCCTGGCTTCTGGCTCCCTGGATCCCTCGCTCCCTGGCTCCCTGGCTCCCTGTCTCCCTGTGTCCCTGGCTCTCTGGATCTCTCGTTCCCTGGCTCCTTGACTCCCTGTCTCCCTGTGTCCCTGTGTCCCTGTGTCCCTGTGTCTCTGTGTCCCTGTGTCCCTGTGTCCCTGGCTCCCTGTCTCCCTGTCTCCCTGTGTCCCTGTATCCCTGTGTCCCTGTCTCTCTTTCTCCCTGTCTTCCTGTGTCCCTGGCTCTATGGATCTCTCGTTCCCTGGCTCCCTGGCTCCCTGTCTCCCTGTGTCCCTGTATCTCTGTGTCCCTGTGTCCCTGTGTCCCTGTCTTCCTGTCTCCCTGTCTCCCTGTGTCCCTGGCTCCCTCGCTCACTGATTACATGGCTCTCTGTTTCCCTGTCTCCCTGTCTCCATGTCTCCATGTCTCCCTGTTTTCCTGTGTCCCTGTGTCACTGTATTGCTGTGTCCCTGTGTCCCTGGCTCTCTGGCTGTCCTCCTCCCTGTCAACCTGTCTCCCTGTCTCCTGTCTCCTGTCTCCCTGTCTACCTGTCTCACTGTCTCCTTCTCTCCCTATCTCCCTGTGTCCCTGTCTCCCTGTCTCCCTATCTACCTGTCTCCCTCTGTCCGTAGCTCTCTGGCTCTCTTTTCCCTGTCTCCCTGTCTCCCTGTCTTCCTGTCTCCCTGTCTCCCTGTCTCCCTGTCTCTCTGTCTCCCTGTATCCCCGTCTCTCCGGCACCCTGACTCCCTGATTCCCTGGTTCCCTGGCTCTCTGCTTACCTCTCTACCTGGCTTTCTGGATCCTTGGATCACTAGATCACTGTCTCTGTGGCTCTCTGTCTCCCCGTCTCCCTGTCTCCCTGTCTCCCTGTCTCCCTGTCACCCTGTCTCCCTGGCTCCCTGTCTCCCTGGTTCCCTGGCTCCTGGCTCCCTCTCTCACTCTATCAATGTCTACTTGTGTCCCTGTGTCCCTGTGTCACTGTATCCCTGGCTCCCTGGCTCCCTGGCTCCCTGGTTACATGGCTCTCTGTTTCCCTGTCTCTCTGTCTCCTTGTCTCCCTGTCTCCCTGTTTTCCTGTGTCCCTGTGTCACTGTGTCCCGGGCTCCCTGTGTCCCTGTGTCCCTGTCTCCTTGTATCCCGTGCTCTCTGGCTCTCTGGCTCCCTGTCTCCCTGTCTACCTGTGTCCCTGTGTCCATGTCTCCCTGTCTCCCTGTCTACCTGTCTTCCTTTCTCCCTAGCTCTCAGGCTCTCTGGCTCCCTGTCTCCCTGTCTTCCTGTGTCCCTGTGTCCCTGTCTCCATGTCTCCCCGTGTCCCTGGCTCTCTGGCTCCCTTGCTACCTGGCTCCCTGGTTACATGGCTCTACATTTCCCTGTCTCCCTGTCTCCCTGTCTCCCTGTCTACCTGTATGCCTGTGTCCCTGTCTCCCTGTGTCCCTGTCTCCCTGTCTCCCTGTGTCCCTGGCTTTCTGGCTCCCATGTTCCCTGTCTCCCTGGCTCCCTGTATCCCTGTCTCCCTGTGTCCCTGTGTCCCTGTCTCCCTGGCTCCCTGGCTCCTTGGCTCCCAGGCTCCCTGTCTACCTGTGTCCCTGTGTCACTGTGTCACTGTGTCCCTATTTCCCTGTGTCACTCTGTCCCTGGCTCTCTGCCTCTCTGTCTCCCTGTCACCCTGTCTCCCTGTCTCCCTGTCTCCCTGTCTCCCTGTCTCCCTGTCTCTCTGTCTCCCTGTATCCCTGTCTCTCCGGCACCCTGACTTCCTGATTCCCTGGTTCCCTGGCTCTCTGCTTACCTCTCTCCCTGGCTTTCTGGATCCTTGGATCACTAGATCACTGTCTCTGTGGCTCTCTGTCTCCCTGTCTCCCTGTCTCCCTGTCTCCCTGTCTCCCTGTCACCCTGTCTCCCTGTCTCCCTGTCTCCATGTCTCCCTGTGTCCCTGGCTCCCTGATTACATGGCTCTCTGTTTCCCTGTCTCCCTGTCTCCATGTTTCCCTGTCTTCATGTGTCCCTGTGTCACTGTGTCGCTGTGTCCCTGTGTCCCCGGCTCTCTGGCTGTCCTCCTCCCTGTCAACCTGTCTCCCTGTCTCCCTGTCTCCCTGTCTCCCTGTCTCCCTGTCTCCTTCTCTCCCTGTCTCCCTGTGTCCCTGTCTCCCTGTCTCCTTGTTTACCTGTCTCCCTCTGTCCCTAGCTCTCTGGCTCACTTTTCCCTGTCTCCCTGTCTCCCTGTCTCCCTGTCTCCCTGTGTCCCGGTCTCTCCGGCACCCTGCCTCCCTGATTCCCTGGTTCCCTGGCTCTCTGCTTACCACTCTCCCTTGCTTTCTGGATCCTTGGATCACTAGATCACTATCTCTGTGGCTCCCTGTCTCTCTGTCTCCCTGTCTCCATGTCTCCCTGTCTCCCTGTCTCCCTGTCTCCCTGTCTCCCTGTCTCCCTGTCTCCCTGTCTCCATGTCTCCCTGTCTCCCTGTCTCCCTGTCTCCCTGTCTCCCTGTCTCCCTGTCTCCCTGTCTCGTCTCCCTGGTTCCCTGGCTCCTGGCTCCCTCTCTCACTGTCTCCCTGTCTACTTGTGTCCCTGTGTCCCTGTGTCACTATATGCCTGGCTCCCTGGCTCCCTGGCTCCCTGGCTCCCTGGTCACATGGCTCCCTGTCTCCCTGTCTCCCTGTCTCCCTGTCTCCCTGTTCTACTGTGTCCCTGTGTCCCTGTGTCCCTGTGTCCCTGTGTCCCTGGCTCTCTGGCTGTCTTGCTCCCTGTCACCCTGTCTCCCTTTCTCCCTGTCTCACTGTCTCCCTGTCTCCCTGTCTCCCTGTCTCCCTGTCTCCCTGTCTGTCTCCATGTCTCCCTGTCTCCCTGTCTCCCTGTGTCCCTGTCTCCCTGTCTCCCTGTCTCCCTGTGTCCCTAGCTCTCTTGCTCTCTGGCTCCCTGGCTCCCTGGCTCCCTGTGTCCCTGTGTCCCTATGTCCCTGTGTCCCTGTGTCCTCGTCTACTTGTGTCCCTGTGTTTCTGTCTCCCTGTCTCCATATCTCCTTGTGTCCCTGTCTCTCCGGCTCCCTGGCTCCCTGGTTCCCTGGTTCCCTGATTCCCTGGCTCTCTGCTTTTCTCTCTCCCTGTCTCTCTATCGCTCTGCCTCCCTCCCTCCTTTGTCCCCCTGTCGCTGACCCTTGGATAATGGTTTTCTGGTTCTCTGACTGTCTGGCTCACTGTCTCCCCAGCTCCCTAGGTGTGTGGCACTGTGGCATTCTGGATCCTTGGATTACTAGATCACTGTCTCTGTGGCTCTCTGTCTCCCTGTATCCCTGTCTACTGTGTCCATGTCTCCCTGTCTCCCTGCCTCCCTGTCTCCGTGGCTCCCTGGCTCCGTGTCTCCCTGTCTCCCTGTCTACCTGTTCTCCTGTGTCCTTGTGTCCCTGTGTCCCTGTGTCCTGTGTCCCTGGCTCCCTGGCTTCCTGGTGCCCTGGCTCCCTGGCTCCCTGTGTCCCTGTGTCCCTGTGTCCCTGTGTCCCTGTCTCCCTGACTCCCTATCTCCCTTTTACCAGGCTCTCTGGCTCCCTGGCTCCCTGGCTCCCTGGTTACCTGGCTCTCTGTCTTCCTGTCTTCCTGTCTACATGTCTCCCTGTCTCCCTGTCTACATGTGTCCCTGTGTCATTGGGTCCCTGTGTCCCTGTGTCCCTGTGTCCCTCGATCTCTGGGTCTCTGTCTCCCTGTCTCCCTGTCTCCCTATCTCCCTGTCTCCCTGTCTCCCTGTCTCCTGTCTCGCTGTCTCCCTGTGTTCCTGGCTCTCTAGATCTCTGGATCTCTGAATCCCTATCTCCCTGTCTCCCTGTCTCCCTGTCTCCCTGTCTACCTGTGTCCCTGTCTCCCTGTCTCCCTGTCTCCCTGTCACCCTGTCTCCCTGTGTCCCTGGCTCTCCGGCACCCTGACTCCCTGATTCCCTGGTTCCCTGGCTCTCTGCTTACCTCTCTCCCTGGCTTTCTGGATCCTTGGATCACTAGATCACTGTCTCTGTGGCTCTCTGCCTCCCTGTTTCCCTGTGTCCCTGTATCCCTGTGTCCCTGTCAACCTTTCTCCCTGTCTCCCTGTGTCCCTGGCTCTCTGGCTCTATCTTTCCCTGGCTCCCTGTCTCCCTGTCTCCCTGTGTCCCAGTGTCTCTGTGTCCCCGTGTCCCTGTGTCCCTGTGTCACTGTCTCCCTGTCTCCCTGTGTCCCTGGATCCCTGGCTCCATGATTACATGGCTCTCTGTTTCCCTCTCTCCCTGTCTCCATGTTTCCCTGTCTTCCTGTATCCCTGTGTCACTGTGTCACTATATCCGTGGCTCCCTGGCTCTCTGGCTGTCCTCCTCCCTGTCAACCTGTCTCCCTGTCTCCCTGTCTCCCTGTCTCCTTCTCTCCCTGTCTCCCTGTGTCCCTGTCTCCCTGTCTCCCTGTCTACCTGTCTCCACTGTCCCTAGCTCTCTGGCTCTCTTTTCCCTGTCTCCCTGTCTCCCTATCTCCCTGTCTCCCTGTCTCCCTGTCTCCCTGTCTCTCTGTCTCCCTGTGTCCCTGGCTCTCCGGCACCCTGACTCCCTGATTCCCTGGTTCCCTGGCTCTCTGCTTACCTCTCTCCCTTGCTTTCTGGATCCTTGGATCACTAGATCACTGTCTCTGTGGCTCTTTGGCTCCCTATCTCCCTGTCTCCCTTTCTCCTTGTCTCCCTGTCTCCCTGTCTCCCTGTCTCCCTGTCTCCCTGTCTCCCTGTCTCGTCTCCCTGCTTCCCTGGCTCCTGGCTCCCTCTCTCACTGTCTCCCTGTCTACTTGTCTCCCTGTGTCCCTGTGTCACTGTATCCCTGACTCCCTGGCTCCCTGGCTCCCTGGTTACATGGCTCTCTGTCTCCCTGTCTCCCTGTCTCGCTGTCTCCCTGTCTCCCTGTCTCCCTTTTTTCTTGTGTCCCTGTGTCCCTGTGTCCCTGTGTACCTTTCTCCCTGTGTCCCTGTCTCCCTGTCTCCCTGTGTCCCTGTGTCCCTGTATCCCTGTGTCCCTGTATCCCTTTCTCCCTGTCTCCCTGTGTCCCTGGCTCTCTGGCTCTCTCTTTCCCTGGCTCCCTGTCTCCATGTCTCCCTGTGTCCCAGTGTCTCTGTGTCCCTGTGTCCCTGTGTCACTGTCTCCCTGTCTCCCTGTGTCCCTGGCTCCCTGATTACATGGCTCTCTGTTTCCCTTTCTCCCTGTCTCCATGTTTCCCTGTCTTCCTGTGTCCCTGTGTCACTGTGTCGCTGTGTCCCTGTGTCCCTGGCTCTCTGGCTGTCCTCCTCCCTGTCAACCTGTCTCCCTGTCTCCCTGTCTCCCTGTCTCCTTCTCTCCCTGTCTCCCTGTGTCCCTGTCTCCCTGTCTCCTTGTCTACCTGTCTCCCTCTGTCCCTAGCTCTCTGTCTCCCTGTCTCCCTGTCTCCCTGTCTCCCTGTCTCCCTGTCTCCCTGTCTCCCTGTCTCCCTGTGTCCCTGTCTCTCCGGCACTCTGACTCCCTGAATCCCTGGTTCCCTGGCTCTCTGCTTACCTCTCTCCCTTGCTTTCTGGATCCTTGGATCACTAGATCACTGTCTCTGTGGCTCTCTGGCTCTCTGGCTCTCTGGCTCCCTGTCTCCCTGTCTCCCTGTCTCCTTGTCTCCCTGTCTCCCTGTCTCCCTGTCTCCCTGTCTCCCTGTCTCCCTGTCTCCCTGTCTCGTCTCCCTGGTTCCCTGGCTCCTGGCTCCCTCTCTCACTGTCTCCCTGTCTACTTGTGTCCCTGTGTCCCTGTGTCACTGTATCCCTGGCTCCCTGGCTCCCTGGCTCCCTGGTTACATGGCTCTCTGTCTCCCTGTCTCCCTGTCTCCCTGTCTCCCTGTCTCCCTGTCTCCCTGTCTCCTGTGTCCCTGTCTCCCTGTCTCCCTGTCTCCCTGGCTCTCTGGCTGTCTTGCTCCCTGTCACCCTGTCTCACTGTCTCCCTGTCTCCCTGTCTCCCTGTCTCCCTGTCTCCCTGTCTCCCTGTCTACCTGTCTCCCTGTCTCCCTGTCTCCCTGTCTCCCTGTCTTCCTGTCTCCCTGTCTCCCTGTGTCCCTGGCTTCCTGGCTCCCTGTCTTTCTGGCTCCCTGGATCCCTCGCTCCCTGGCTCCCTGGCTCTCTGTCTTCCTGTCTTCCTGTCTCCCTGTCTCCCTGACTCCCTGTCTACCTGTGTCCCTGTGTCATTGGGTCCCTGTGTCCCTGTGTCCCTGTGTCCCTCGATCTCTGGGTCTCTGACTCCCTGTCTCCCTGTCTCCCTGTCTTCCTGTCTCCCTGTGTCCCTGTCTCCCTGTCTTCCTGTCTCCCTGTCTCCCTGTCTCCCTGTCTCCCTGTCTCCCTGTCTACCTGTCTCCGTCTGGCCCTAGCTCTCTTGCTCTTAGGCTCCCTGGCTCCCTGTGTCCCTGTGTCCCTATGTCCCTCTGTCCCTGTGTCCTTGTCTACTTGTGTCCCTGTGTTTCTGTCTCCCTGTCTACATATCTTCTTGTGTCCCTGTGTCTCCGGCTCCATGGCTCCCTGGTTCCCTGGTTCCCTGGTTCCCTGATTCCCTGACTCTCTGCTTTTCTCTCTCCCTGTCTCTCTATTGCTCTGCCTCCCTCCCTCCTTTCTCCCCCTGTCGCTGACCCTTGGATAATGGTTTTCTGGTTCTCTGACTGTCTGGCTCACTGTCTCCCCAGCTCCCTGGGTGTGTGGCAGTGTGGCATTCTGGATCCTTGGATTACTAGATCACTGTCTCTGTGGCTCTCTGTCTCCCTGTATCCCTGTCTACTGTTTCCATGTCTCCCTGTCTCCCTGCCTCCCTGTCTCCGTGGCTCCCTGGCTCCGTGTCTCCCTCCATCCCTGTCTACCTGTTCTCCTGTGTCCTTGTGTCCCTGTGTCCCTGTGTCCTGTGTCCCTGGCTCCCTGGCTTCCTGGCTCCCTGGCTCCCTGGCTCCCTGGATCCCTCGCTCCCTGGCTCCCTGGCTCCCTGGCTCCCTGGCTCCATGGCTCCCTGTGTCCCTGTGTCCCTGTGTCCCTGTGTCCCTGTCTCCCTGTCTCCCTGTCTCCCTGACTCCCTCTCTCCTTTTTACCAGGCTCTCTGGCTCCCTGGCTCCCTGGCTCCCTGGTTACCTGGCTCTCTGTCTTCCTGTCTTCCTGTCTCCCTGTCTCCCTGTCTACCTGTGTCCCTGTGTCATTGGGTCCCTGTGTCCCTGTGTCCCTGTGTCCCTCGATCTCTGTCTCCCTGTCTCCCTGTCTCCCTGTCTCCCTGTCTCCCTGTCTGCCTGTCTCCCTGTCTCCCTGTCTGTCTGTCTCCTGTCTCGCTGTCTCCCTGTGTTCCTGGCTCTCTTGATCTCTGGATCTCTGAATCCCTATCTCCCTGTCTCCCTGTCTCCCTGTCTCCCTGTCTACCTGTGTCCCTGGCTCTCCGGCACCCTGACTCCCTGATTCCCTGGTTCCCTGGCTCTCTGCTTACCTCTCTCCCTGGCTTTCTGGATCCTTGGATCACTAGATCACTGTCTCTGTGGCTCTCTGGCTCCCTGTGTCCCTGTGTCCCTGTATCCCTCTGTCCCTGTCAACCTTTCTCCCTGTCTCCCTGTGTCCCTGGCTCTCTGGCTCTCTCTTTCCCTGGCTCTCTGTCTCCCTGTCTCCCTGTGTCCCAGTGTCTCTGTGTCCCTGTGTCCCTGAGTCCCTGTGTCACTGTCTCCCTGTCTCCCTGTGTCCCTGGCTCCCTGGCTCCCTGAATACATGGCTCTCTGTTTCCCTGTCTCCCTGTCTCCATGTTTCCCTGTCTTCCTGTGTCCCTGTGTCACTGTGTCGCTGTGTCCCTGTGTCCCTGGCTCTCTGGCTGTCCTCCTCCCTGTCAACCTGTCTCCCTGTCTCCCTGTCTCCCTGTCTCCTTCTCTCCCTGTCTCCCTGTGTGCCTGTCTCCCTGTCTCCCTGTCTACCTGTCTCCCTCTGTCCCTAGCTCTCTGGCTCTCCTTTCCCTGTCTCCCTGTCTCCCTGTCTCCCTGTCTCCCTGTCTCCCTGTCTCCCTGTCTCCCTGTCTCCCTGTCTCCCTGTCTCCCTGTCTCTCTGTCTCCCTGTGTCCCTGTCTCTCCGACACCCTGACTCCCTGATTCCCTGGTTCCCTGGCTCTCTGCTTACCTCTCTCCCTTGCTTTCTGGATCCTTGGATCACTAGATCACTGTCTCTGTGGCTCTCTGGCTGCCTGTCTCCCTGTCTCCCTGTCTCCCTGTCTCCCTGTCTCCCTGTCTCCCTGTCTCCCTGTCTCGTCTCCCTGGTTCCCTGGCTCCTGTCTCCCTCTCTCACTGGCTCCCTGTCTACTTGTGTCCCTGTGTCCCTGTGTCACTGTATCCCTGGCTCCTTGGCTCCCTGGCTCCCTGGTTAAATGGCTCTCTGTCTCCCTGTCTCCCTGTCTCCCTGTCTCCCTGTCTTCCTGTTTTCCTGTGTCCCTGTGTCCCTGTGTCCCTGTGTCCCTGTGTACCTGTGTCCCTCTGTCCCTGGCTCTCTGGCTGTCTTTCTCCCTGTCACCCTGTTTCCCTTTCTCCCTGTCTCACTGTCTCCCTGTCTCCCTGTCTCCCTGTCTCCCTGTCTCCCTGTCTCCCTGTCTCCATGTCTCCCTGTCTCCCTGTCTACCTGTGTCCCTGTCTCCCTCTGTCCCTGTGTCCCTGTCTCCCTGTATCCATGTCTCCACGTCTCCCTGTTCCCTGTGTCCCTGTTTCATTGTGTCCCTGTTTCACTGTCTCCCTGTGTCCCTGTCTCCTTTTTCCCTATCAACCTGTCCACCTGTGTTGCTGTGTACCTGTCTCCCTGTGTCCTTGTTTCACTGTCTCCCCGGCTCTCTGGCTCTCTGGTTCCCTGGCTCCCTGGCTCACTGACTCCCTGGCTCCCTGGCTCCCAGGCTCCCTGGCTCACTGGCTCCCTCCCCCCCCCCCTGGCTCCCTGGCTCCCTGGCTCCCTGGCTCCCTGGCTCTTTGGCTCCCTGTCTCCCTATGTCCCTGGCTCTCAGGCTCCATGGCTCCTTGGTTATATGGCTCTCTCTTTCCCTGTCTCCCTGTCTACCTGTGTCCCTGTCTCCCTGTGTCCCTGTGTCCCTGTCTCCCTGTGTCCCTGTCTTCGTGTCTCCCTGTGTCCCTGTGTCTCTGTGTCCCTGTCTCCCTGTGTCCCTGTCTCCCTGTGTCCCTGTCTCCCTTTTTCCCTATCTACCTGTCTCCCTGTGTCCCTGTGTCCCTGTATCCCTGGCTCCCTGGCCCCCTGGCTCCCTGGCTCCCTTGTTACATGTCTCTCTGTTTCCCTGTCTCCCTGTTTTCCTGGCTCCCTGGCTCCCTGGCTCTCAGTCTACATGTGTCCCTGTCTCCCTGTCTTCCTGTGTCCCTGTCTCCCTGTCTCCCTGTCTCCCTGTGTCCCTGTGTCCCTGTGTCCCTGTCTCCCTGTCTCCCTGACTCCCTATCTCCCTTTTACCAGGCTCTCTGGCTCCCTGGCTCACTGGCTCCCTGGTTACCTGGCTCTCTGTCTTCCTGTCTCCCTGTCTCCCTGTCTCCCTGTCTACCTGTGTCCCTTTGTCATTGGGTCCCTGCGTCCCTGTGTCCCTCGATCTCTGTCTCCCTGTCTCCCTGTTTCCCTGTCTCCCTGTCTCCCTGTCTCCCTGTCTCCTGTCTCGCTGTCTCCTTGTGTTCCTGGCTCTCTTGATCTCTGGATCTCTGAATCCCTATCTCCCTGTCTCCCTGTCTCCCTGTCTCCCTGTCTCCCTGTCTCCCTGTCTCCCTGTCTACCTGTGTCCCTGGCTCTCCGGCACCCTGACTCCGATTCCCTGGTTCCCTGCATCTGCTTACCTCTCTCCCTGGCTTTTGGATCCTTGGATCACTAGATCACTGTCTGTGTGGCTCTCTGGCTCCCTGTGTCCCTGTGTCCCTGTGTCCCTGTATCCCTGTGTCCCTGTCTCCCTGCCTCCCTGTCTCGTCTCCCTGGTTCCCTGGTTCCTGGCTCCCTCTCTCACTGGCTCCCTGTCTACTTGTGTCCCTGTGTCCCTGTGTCCCTGTGTCCATGTCTCCCTGTCTCCCTGTCTACATGTCTCCCTGTCTCCCTGGCTCACTGGCTCCCTGTCTCCCTGTCTTCCTGTGTCCCTGTGTCCCTGTCTCCCTGTCTCCCTGTGTCCCTGGCTCTCTGGCTCCCTTGCTACCTGGCTCCCTGGTTACATGGCTCTACGTTTCCCTGTCTCCCTGTCTCCCTGTCGCCCTGTCTCCCTGTCTCCCTGTCTACCTGTATCCCTGTGTCCCTTTCTCCCTGTGTCCCTGTCTCCCTGTCTCCCTGTGTCCCTGTGTCCCTGTATCCCTGTGTCCCTGTCTCCCTTTCTCCCTGTCTCCCTGTGTCCCTGGCTCTCTGGCTCTCTCTTTCCCTGGCTCCCTGTCTCCCTGTCTCCCTGTGTCCCAGTGTCTCTGTGTCCCTGTGTCCCTGTGTCCCTGTGTCCCTGTGTCCCTGTGTCCCTGTGTCACTGTCTCCCTGTCTCCCTGTTTCCCTGGCTCCCTCGCTCACTGATTACATGGCTCTCTGTTTCCCTGTCTCCCTGTCTCCATGTTTCCCTGTCTTCCTGTGTCCCTGTGTCACTGTGTCGCTGTGTCCCTGTGTCCCTGGCTCTCTGGCTGTCCTCCTCCCTGTCAACCTGTCTCCCTGTCTCCCTGTCTCCCTGTCTCCTTTTCTCCCTGTCTCCCTGTGTCCTTGTCTCCCTGTCTACCTGTCTCCCTCTGTCCCTAGCTCTCTGGCTCTCTTTTCCCTGTCTCCCTGTCTCATTGTCTCCCTGTCTCCCTCTCCCCCTGTCTCCCTGTCTCTCTGTCTCCCTGTCTCCCTGTCTCTCCGGCACCCTGACTCCCTGACTCCATGGTTCCCTGGCTCTCTGCTTACCTCTCTCCCTTGCTTTCTGGACCCTTGGATCACAAGATCACTGTCTCTGTGGCTCTCTGGCTCTCTGGCTCCCTGTCTCCCTGTCTCCCTGTCTCCCTGTCTCCCTGTCTCGTCTCCCTGGTTCCCTAGCTCCTGGCTCCCTCTCTCACTGTCTTCCAGTCTACTTGTGTCCCTGTGTTTCTGTGTCACTGTATCCCTGGCTCCCCGGATCCCTGGCTCCCTGGTTACATGGCTCTCTGTCTCCCATTTCCCTGTCTCCCTGTCTTCCTGTCTTTCTGTCTCCCTGTCTCCCCGTCTCCCTGTCTCCCCGTCTCCCTGTCGCCCTGTCTCCATGTCTTCCTGTCTTCCTGTGTCACTGTGTAGCTGTGTCACTGTGTCCCTGGCTCTCTGGCTGTCCTCCTCCCTGTCAACCTGTCTCCCTGTCTCCTGTATCCCTGTCTCCATATCTCCTTGTGTCCCTGTCTCTCCGGCTCCCTGGCTCCCTGGTTCCCTGGTTCCCTGATTCCCTGGCTCTCTGCTTTTCTCTATTCCTGTCCCTCTATCGCTCTGCCTACCTCCCTCCTTGTCTCCCCCTGTCGCTGACCCCTGGATAATGGTTTTCTGGTTCTCTGACTGTCTGGCTCACTGTCTCCCCAGCTCCCTGGGTGTGTGGCCTTGTGGCCTTCTGGATCCTTGGATCACTAGATCACTCTCTCTGTGGCTCTCTGTCTCCCTGTATCCCTTCTCCTGTCTCCTTGTCTCCCTGTCTCCCTGCCTCCCTGTCTCCGTGGCTCCCTGGCTCCGTGGCTCCCTGTCTCCCTGTCTACCTGTGTCCCTGTGTCCCTGTGTCCCTGTGTCCCTGTGTCCCTGTGTCCCTGTGTCCTGTGTCCCTGGATCCCTGGCTTCCTGGCTCCTTGGCTCCCTGGCTCCCTGGCTCCCTGGCTCCCTGGCTCCCTGGCTCCCTGGCTCCCTGGCTCCCTGGCTTCCTGTGTCCCTGTGTCCCTGTATCCCTGTGTCCCTGTCTCCCTGACTCCCTATCTCCCTGTGTCCCTGGCTCCCTGGCTCCGTGGTTACCTGGCTCACTGTCTTCCTGTCTTCCTGTCTCCCTTCTTCCTGTCTCCCTGTCTACCTGTGTCCCTGTGTCATTGGGTCCCTGTGTCCCTGTGTCTCTGTGTCCCTGGATCTCTGGCTCTCTGTCTCCCTGTCACCCTGTCTCCCTGTCTCCCTGTCTCCCTGTCTCCCTGTTTCCCTGTCTCCCTGTCTCACTGTCTCCCTGTGTTCCTGGCTCTCTTGATCTGTGGATCTCTGGATCCCTATCTCCCCGTCTCCCTGTCTCCCATCTCCCTGTCTACCTGTCTTCCTGTCTCCCTGTCTCCCTGTCTCCCCGTCTCCCTGTCTCCCCGTCTCCCTGTCGCCCTGTCTCCATGTCTTCCTGTCTTCCTGTGTCACTGTGTAGCTGTGTCACCGTGTCCCTGGCTCTCTGGCTGTCCTCCTCCCTGTCAACCTGTCTCCCTGTCTCCTGTCTCCCTGTCTCCCTGTCTCCTTCTCTCCCTGTCACCCTGTGTCACTTTCTCCCTGTCTCCCTGTCTCCCTGTCTCCCTGTCTCCCTGTCTCCCTGTCTCCCTGTCTCCCTGTCTCGCTGTCTCCCTGTGTTCCTGGCTCTCTTGATCTCTGGATCTCTGGATCCCTATCTCCCCGTCTCCCTGTCTCCCTGTCTCCCTGTCTAACTGTGTCCCTGTCTCCCTTTCTCCCTGTCTCCCTGTCACCGTTTCCCTGTGTCCCTCTCTCTACGTCTCCCTGGATCCCTGGTTCCCTGGTTCCCTGGCTCTCTGCTTTCCTCTCTCCCTGGCTCTCTATCCCTCTGCCTCCCTCCCTCCTTGTCTCTCCCTGTCTCTGAGCCCTCGATAATGGTTTTCTGGTTCTCTGACAGTCTGGCTCACTGTCTCCCCAGCTCCCTGGGTGTGTGGCACTGTGGCCTTCTGGATCCTTGGATCACTAGTTCACTGTCTCTGTGTCTCCCTGTCTCGCTGTCTCCCTGTCTCCATGTCTCCCTGTCTCCCGGTCTCCCTGTCTCCATGTCTCCCTGTCACCATGTCTCCCTGTGTCCCTGTCTCCCAGTCTCCCTGTTTCCAAGTTTCCCGGTCTCCCTGTCTCCTTGTCTCCCAGTCTCCCTGTCTCCCTGTCTACCTGTCTCCTTGTCTCCCTGTGTCCCTGTCTCCCTGTCTCCCTGTGTCCCTGGCTCCCTGTATCCCTGGCTCTCTGGCTCCCTGGCTCCCTGACGCCAAGGTTACACGGATCTCTGTTTCCCGGTTGCCCTGTCTCCCTGTCTTCCTGTCTCCCAGTCTCCCTGTCTCCATGTCTGCCTGTCTCCCTGACTCCCTTTGTCCCTGTCTCCCTGTCTCCCTGTCTACCTGTCTCCCTGTCTCCGTGTCTCCCGTCTCCCTGTCTTCGTTTGTCCCTGTCTCCCTGTCTCCCTGTGTCCCTGTGTCCCTGTGTCCCTGTGTACCTGTCTCCCTGTCTACTTGTGTCCATTGCTCTCTGGCTATCTGGCTCCCTGGCTCCCTGGTCATATGGCTCTCTGTTTCCCTGTCTCCCTGTCTCCCAGTCTCCCAGTCTCCCTGTCTCCCTGTCTCCCTGTCTACCTGTCTCCCTGTCTCCCTGTCTACCTTTATCCCTGTGTCCCTGGCTCTATGGCTCTCTGTCTCCCTTGCTCCTTAGCTGTGTGTCTCCCTGTCTCCCTGTCTACTGGTGTCCCTGTGTCCCTGTGTCCCAGTGTCCCTGTGTCCCTGTGTCCCTGTCTCTCTTGCTCCCTGGCTCCGTGGTTCCCTGGTACCCTCATCTCTGCTTTCCTCTCTCCCTGGCTCTCTGTCTCTCTGCCTCCCTCCCTCCTTGTCTCTCCCCGTCTCTGACACCTGGATAATGGTTTTCTGGTTTTCTGACTGTCTGGCTCACTGTCTCCCCAGCTCCCTGGGTGTGTGGCACTGTGGCCTTCTGGATCCTTGGATCACAAGATCACTGTCTCTGTGGCTCTCTGTCTCCCTGTGTCCCTGTGTCCCTGTGTCCCTGTCTCCCTGTGTCCCTGTCTCCTTGTATCCCTGGCTCTCTGGCTCTCTGGCTCCCTGTCTCCCTGTCTACCTGTGTCCCTGTGTCCATGTCTCCCTGTCTCCCTGTCTACATGTCTCCTGTCTCCCTGGCTCTCTGGCTCCCTGTCTTCCTGTGTCCCTGTGTCCCTATGTCCCTGTCTCCCTGTCTCCCTGTGTCCCTGGCTCTCTGTCTCCCGTGCTACCTGGATCCCTGGTTACATGGCTCTACGTTTCCCTGTCTCCCTGTCTCCCTGTCTCCCTGTCGCCCTGTCTCCCTGTTTCCCTGTCTACCTGTATCCCTGTGTCCCTTTCTCCCTGTGTCCCTGTCTCCCTGTCTCCCTGTGTCCCTGTGTCCCTGGCTCTCTGGCTCTCTCTTTCCTTGGCTCCCTGTCTCCATGTCTCCCTGTGTCCCAGTGTCTCTGTGTCCCTGTGTCCCTGTGTCACTGTCTCCCTGTCTCCCTGTGTCCCTGGCTCCCTGATTACATGGCTCTCTGTTTCCCTGTCTCCCTGTCTCCATGTTTCCCTGTCTTCCTGTGTCCCTGTGTCACTGTGTCGCTGTGTCCCTGTGTCCCTGGCTCTCTGGCTGTCCTCCTCCCTGTCAACCTGTCTCCCTGTCTCCCTGTCTCCCTGTGTCCCTGTCTCCCTGTCTCCGTGTCTACCTGTCTCCCTCTGTCCCTAGCTCTCTGGCTCACTTTTCCCTGTCTCCCTGTCTCCCTGTCTCCCTGTCTCCCTGTGTCCCTGTCTCTCCGGCACTCTGACTCCCTGATTCCCTGGTTCCCTGGCTCTCTGCTTACCTCTCTCCCTTGCTTTCTGAATCCTTGGATCACTAGATCACTGTCTCTGTGGCTCTCTGTCTCTCTGGCTCCCAGTCTCCCTGTCTCCCTCTCTCCCTGTCTCCCTGTCTCCCTGTCTCCCTGTCTCCCTGTCTCCCTGTCTCCCTGTCTCCCTGTCTCCCTGTCTCCCTGTCTCCCTGTCTCCCTGTCTCCCTGTCTCCCTGTCTCCCTGTCTCGTCTCCCTGGTTCCCTGGCTCCTGGCTCCCTCTCTCACTGTCTCCCTGTCTACTTGTGTCCCTGTGTCCCTGTGTCACTATATCCCTGGCTCCCTGGCTCCCTGGCTCCCTGGTTACATGGCTCTCTGTCTCCCAGTCTCCCTGTCTCCCTGTCTCCCTGTCTCCCTGTTCTCCTGTGTCCCTGTGTCCATGAGTCCCTGTGTCCCTGTGTCCCTGGCTCTCTGGCTGTCTTGCTCCCTGTCACCCTGTCTCCCTTTCTCCCTGTCTCCCTGTCTCCCTGTCTCCCTGTCTCCCTGTCTCCCTGTCTCCCTGTCTCCCTGTCTCCCTGTCTCCCTGTCTCCCTGTCTCCCTGTCTCCCTGTCTCCCTGTCTCCCTGTCTGTCAACCTGTCTCCCTCTCTCCCTGTCTCCCTGTGTCCCTGTCTCCCTGTCTCCCTGTCTCCCTGTGTCCCTAGCTCTCTTGCTCTCTGGCTCCCTGGCTCCCTGGCTCCCTGTGTCCCTGTTTCCCTATGTCCCTGTGTCCCTGTGTCCTTGTCTACTTGTGTCCCTGTGTTTCTGTCTCCCTGTCTCCATATCTCCTTGTGTCCCTGTCTCTCCGGCTCCCTGGCTCCCTGGTTCCCTGGTTCCCTGATTCCCTGGCTCTCTGCTTTTTTCTCTCCCTGTCTCTCAATCGCTCTGCCTCCTTCCCTCCTTTCTCCCCCTGTCGCTGACCCTTGGATAATGGTTTTCTGGTTCTCTGAATGTCTGGCTCACTGTCTCCCCAGCTCCCTAGGTGTGTGGCACTGTGGCCTTCTGGATCCTTGGATCACTTGATCACTGTCTCTGTGGCTCTCTGTCTCCAGGTATCCCTGTCTACTGTCTCCATGTCTCCCTGTCGCCCTGCCTCCCTGTCTCCGTGGCTCCCTGGCTCCGTGTCTCCCTGTCTCCCTGTCTACCTGTTCTCCTGTGTCCTTGTGTCCCTGTGTCCCTGTGTCCTGTGTCCCTGGCTCCCTGGCTTCCTGGCTCCCTGGCTCCCTGGCTCCCTGGATCCCTCGCTCCCTGGCTCCCTGGCTCCCTGGCTCCCTGGCTCCCTGGCTCCCTGGCTCCCTGGCTCCCTGTGTCCCTGTGTCCCTGTTTCCCTGTGTCCCTGTCTCCCTGACTCCCTATCTCCCTTTTACCAGGCTCTCTGGCTCCCTGATTCCCTGGCTCCCTGATTACCTGGCTCTCTGTCTTCCTGTCTTCCTGTCTCCCTGTCTCCCTCTCTCCCTGTCTACATGTGTCCCTGTGTCATTCGGTCCCTGTGTCCCTGTGTCCCTGTGTCCCTCGATCTCTGGGTCTCTGTCTCCCTGTCTCCCTGTCTCCCTGTCTCCCTGTCTCCCTGTCTCCCTGTCTCCTGTCTCGCTGTCTCCCTGTGTTCCTGGCTCTCTTGATCTCTGGATCTCTGAATCCCTATCTCCCTGTCTCCCTGTCTCCCTGTCTCCCTGTCTACCTGTGTCCCTGTCTCCCTGTCTCCCTCTCTCCCTGTCACCCTGTATCTCTGTGTCCCTGGCTCTCCGGCACCCTGACTCCCTGATTCCCTGGTTCCCTGGCTCTCTGCTTACCTCTCTCCCTGGCTTTCTGGATCCTTGGATCACTAGATCACTGTCTCTGTGGCTCTCTGGCTCCCTGTCTCCGTGTCTCCCTGTGTCCCTGTATCCCTGTGTCACTGTCAACCTTTCTCCCTGTCTCCCTGTGTCCCTGGCTCTCTGGCTCTCTCTTTCCCTGGCTCCCTGTCTCCCTGTCTCCCTGTGTCCCAGTGTCTCTGTGTCCCTGTGTCCCTGAGTCCCTGTGTCACTGTCTCCCTGTCTCCCTGTCTCCCTGTGTCCCTGGCTCCCTGGCTCCATGATTACATGGCTCTCTGTTTCCCTGTCTCCCTGTCTCCATGTTTCCCTGTCTTCCTGTGTCCCTGTGTCACTGTGTCGCTGTGTCCCTGTGTCCCCGGCTCTCTGGCTGTCCTCCTCACTGTCAACCTGTCTCCCTGTCTCCCTGTCTCCCTGTCTCCCTGTCTATCTGTGTCCCTGTCTCCCTGTCTCCCTCTCTTCCTGTCACCCTGTCTCCCTGTGTCCCTGGCTCTCCGGCACCCTGACTCCCTGATTCCCTGGTTCCCTGGCTCTCTGCTTACCTCTCTCCCTGGCTTTCTGGATCCTTGGATCACTATATCACTGTCTCTGTGGCTCTCTGGCTGCCTGTCTCCCTCTCTCCCTGTCTCCCTGTCTCCCTGTCTCCTTGGCTCCCTGTCTCCCTGTCTCCCTGTCTCCCAGTTTACCTGTGTCTCTGTGTCCCTGTGTCCCTGTTTCCTGTGTCCCTGGCTCCCTGGCTTCCTTGCTCCCTGGCTCCTTGGCTCCCTGGCTCCCTGGCTTCCTGGCTCCCCGTCTCCCTGTCTCCCTGTCTCCCTGTCTACCTGTGTTTCTGTGTCCCTGTGTACCTGTGTCCCTGTCTCCCTGTGTCCCTGTCTCCGTGTCTCCCTGTGTCCCTGTGTCTCTGTATCCCTGTCTCCCTGTGTCCCTGTCTCCCTGTGTCCCTCTCTCCCTTTTTCCCTATCTACCTCTCTACCTGTGTCCCTGTGTCTCTGTGTCCCTGTGTCCCTGTTTCCTGTGTCCCTGGCTCCCTGGCTTCCTTGCTCCCTGGCTCCTTGGCTCCCTGGCTCCCTGGCTCCTGGCTCCCCGTCTCCCTGTCTCCCTGTCTCCCTGTCTACCTGTGTTTCTGTGTCCCTGTGTACCTGTGTCCCTGTCTCCCTGTGTCCCTGTCTCCGTGTCTCCCTGTGTCCCTGTGTCTCTGTATCCCTGTCTCCCTGTGTCCCTGTCTCCCTGTGTCCCTCTCTCCCTTTTTCCCTATCTACCTCTCTACCTGTGTCCCTGTGTCCCTGTGTCCCTGTCTCCGTGTTTCCCTGTCTCCCTGGCTCTCTGGCTCTCTGGCTCCCTGGCTCCCTGTCTCCCTGTCTCCCTGTCTCCCTGGCTCCCTGGCTCCCTGGCTCCCTGGCTCCCTGGCTCCCTGGCTCCCTGGCTCCCTGGCTCCCTGGCTCCCTGTCTCCCTGTCTCCCTGTCTCGTCTCCCTGGTTCCCTGGCTCCTGGCTCCCTCTCTCACTGTCTCCCTGTCTACTTGTGTCCCTGTGTCCCTGTGTCACTATATCCCTGGCTCCCTGGCTCCCTGGCTCCCTGGCTCCCTGGTTACATGGCTCTCTGTCTCCCTGTCTCCCTGTCTCCCTGTCTCTCTGTCTCCCTGTTCTCCTGTGTCCCTGTGTCCATGAGTCCCTGTGTCCCTGTGTCCCTGGCTCTCTGGCTGTCTTGCTCCCTGTCACCCTGTCTCCCTTTCTCCCTGTCTCCCTGTCTCCCTGTCTCCCTGTCTCCCTGTCTCCCTGTCTCCCTGTCTCCCTGTCTCCCTGTCTGTCAACCTGTCTCCCTGTCTCCCTGTCTCCCTGTCTCCCTGTGTCCCTGTCTCCCTGTCTCCCTGTCTCCCTGTGTCCCTAGCTCTCTTGCTCTCTGGCTCCCTGGCTCCCTGGCTCCCTGTGTCCCTGTGTCCCTATGTCCCTGTGTCCCTGTGTCCTTGTCTACTTGTGTCCCTGTGTTTCTGTCTCCCTGTCTCCATATCTCCTTGTGTCCCTGTCTCTCCGGCTCCCTGGCTCCCTGGTTCCCTGGTTCCCTGATTCCCTGGCTCTCTGCTTTTTTCTCTCCCTGTCTCTCAATCGCTCTGCCTCCTTCCCTCCTTTCTCCCCCTGTCGCTGACCCTTGGATAATGGTTTTCTGGTTCTCTGAATGTCAGGCTCACTGTCTCCCCAGCTCCCTAGGTGTGTGGCACTGTGGCCTTCTGGATCCTTGGATCACTTGATCACTGTCTCTGTGGCTCTCTGTCTCCAGGTATACCTGTCTACTGTCTCCATGTCTCCCTGATTCCCTGCCTCCCTGTCTCCGTGGCTCCCTGGCTCCGTGTCTCCCTGTCTCCCTGTCTACCTGTTCTCCTGTGTCCTTGTGTCCCTGTGTCCCTGTGTCCTGTGTCCCTGGCTCCCTGGCTTCCTGGCTCCCTGGCTCCCTGGCTCCCTGGCTCCCTGGCTCCCTGGATCCCTCGCTCCCTGGCTCCCTGGCTCCCTGGCTCCCTGGCTCCCTGGCTCCCTGTGTCCCTGTGTCCCTGTGTCCCTGTTTCCCTGTGACCCTGTCACCCTGACTCCCTATCTCCCTTTTACCGGGCTCTCTGGCTCCCTGATTCCCTGGCTCCCTGATTACCTGGCTCTCTGTCTTCCTGTCTTCCTGTCTCCCTGTCTCCCTCTCTCCCTGTCTACATGTGTCCCTGTGTCATTCGGTCCCTGTGTCCCTGTGTCCCTGTGTCCCTCGATCTCTGGGTCTCTGTCTCCCTGTCTCCCTGTCTCCCTGTCTCCCTGTCTCCCTGTCTCCCTGTCTCCTGTCTCGCTGTCTCCCTGTGTTCCTGGCTCTCTTGATCTCTGGATCTCTGAATCCCTATCTCCCTGTCTCCCTGTCTCCCTGTCTCCCTGTCTACCTGTGTCCCTGTCTCCCTCTCTCCCTGTCACCCTGTATCTCTGTGTCCCTGGCTCTCCGGCACCCTGACTCCCTGATTCCCTGTTTCCCTGGCTCTCTGCTTACCTCTCTCCCTGGCTTTCTGGATCCTTGGATCACTAGATCACTGTCTCTGTGGCTCTCTGGCTCCCTGTCTCCGTGTCTCCCTGTGTCCCTGTATCCCTGTGTCACTGTCAACCTTTCTCCCTGTCTCCCTGTCCCTGGCTCTCTGGCTCTCTCTTTCCCTGGCTCCCTGTCTCCCTGTCTCCCTGTGTCCCAGTGTCTCTGTGTCCCTGTGTCCCTGAGTCCCTGTGTCACTGTCTCCCTGTCTCCCTGTCTCCCTGTGTCCCTGGCTCCCTGGCTCCATGATTACATGGCTCTCTGTTTCCCTGTCTCCCTGTCTCCATGTTTCCCTGTCTTCCTGTGTCCCTGTGTCACTGTGTCGCTGTGTCCCTGTGTCCCTGGCTCTCTGGCTGTCCTCCTCACTGTCAACCTGTCTCCCTGTCTCCCTGTCTCCCTGTCTCCCTGTCTATCTGTGTCCCTGTCTCCCTGTCTCCCTCTCTCCCTGTCACCCTGTCTCCCTGTGTCCCTGGCTCTCCGGCACCCTGACTCCCTGATTCCCTGGTTCCCTGGCTCTCTGCTTACCTCTCTCCCTGGCTTTCTGGATCCTTGGATCACTATATCACTGTCTCTGTGGCTCTCTGGCTCCCTGTCTCCCTGTCTCCCTGTCTCCTTGGCTCCCTGTCTCCCTGTCTCCCTGTCTCCCAGTTTACCTGTGTCTCTGTGTCCCTGTGTCCCTGTTTCCTGTGTCCCTGGCTCCCTGGCTTCCTTGCTCCCTGGCTCCGTGGCTCCCTGGCTCCCTGGCTTCCTGACTCCCCGTCTCCCTGTCTCCCTGTCTACCTGTCTACCTGTGTTTCTGTGTCCCTGTGTACCTGTGTCCCTGTCTCCCTGTGTCCCTGTCTCCGTGTCTCCCTGTGTCCCTGTGTCTCTGTATCCCTGTCTCCCTGTGTCCCTGTCTCCCTGTGTCCCTCTCTCCCTTTTTCCCTATCTACCTCTCTACCTGTGTCCCTGTGTCCCTGTGTCCCTGTCTCCGTGTTTCCCTGTCTCCCTGGCTTTCTGGCTCTCTGGCTCCCTGGCTCCGTGGCTCCCTGGCTCCCTGCTCCCTGGCTCCCTGGCTCCCTGGCTCCCTGGCTCCCTGGCTCCCTGGCTCCTTGGCTCCCTGTCTCCCTGTCTACCTGTGTCCCTGTCTCCCTGTCTCCCTGTCTCCCTGTCTCCAGTGTCCCTCTCTCCGTGTCTCCCTGTGTCCCTGTGTCCCTGGCTCTCAGGCTCCATGGCTCCCTGGCTCCCTGGTTATATGGCTCTCTGTCTCCCTGTCTCCCTGTCTCCCTGTCTCCCAGTTTACCAGTGTCTCTGTGTCCCTGTGTCCCTGTGTCCTGTGTCCCTGGCTTCCTGGCTTCCTGGCTCCCTGGCTTCCTTGCTCCCTGGCTCCTTGGCCCCCTGTCTCCCTGTCTCCCTGTCTCCCTGTCTCCCTGTCTCCCTGTCTCCCTGTCTCCCTGTCTCCCTGTCTCCCTGTCTGCTGTCTCCCTGTCTACCTGTCTCCCTGTGCCCCTAGCTCTCTTGCTCTCTGTCTCCCTGTCTCCCTGTCTCCCTGTCACCCTGTATCCCTGTCTCCCTGGTTCCCTGACTCCTGGCTCCCTGTCTCACTGTCTCCCTGTCTACTTGTGTCCCTGTGTCCCTGTGTCACTGTATCCCTGGCTCCCTGGCTCCTTGGCTCCCTGGTTACATGGCTCTCTCTTTCCCTGTCTCCCTGTCTCCCTGTCTCCCTGTTTTCCTGTGTCCCTGTGTCACTGTGTCCCTGTGTCCCTGCGTCCCTGGCTCTCTGGCTGTCTTGCTCCCTGTCACCCTGTCTCCTTTTCTCCCTGTCTCCCTGTCTCCCTGTCTCCCTGTCTCCCTGTCTCCCTGTCTCCCTCTCTGCTGTCTCCCTGTCTCCCTGTCTCCCTGTCTCCCTGTCTCCCTGTGTCCCTGTCTCCCTGTCTCCTTGTCTACCTGTCTCCCTGTGTCCCTAGCTCTCTTTCTCTCTGGCTCCCTGGCTCCCTGTGTCCCTGTGTCCCTATGTCCCTCTGTCCCTGTGTCCTTGTCTACCTGTGTCCCTGTGTTTCTGTCTCCCTGTCTCCATATCTCCTTGTGTCCCTGTCTCTATGTCTCCCTGTCTCCCTGTCTGCTGTCTCACTGTCTACCTGTCTCCCTGTGTCCCTAGCTCTCTTGCTCTCTGGCTCCCTGGCTCCCTGTGTCCCTGTGTCCCTGTGTCCCTGTGTCCCTGTCTCCTGACTCCCTATCTCCCTGTGTCCCTGGCTCCCTGGCTCCGTGGTTACCTGGCTCTCTGTCTTCCTGTCTTCCTGTCTTCCTGTCTCCCTGTCTCCCTGTCTACCTGTGTCCCTGTGTCTTTGGGTCCCTGTGTCCCTGTGTCCCTGTGTCCCTGTGTCCCTGGATCTCTGGCTCTCTGTCTCCCAGTCACCCTGTCTCCCTGTCTCCCTGTCTCCCTGTCTCCCTGTCTCCCTGTCTCCCTGTCTCCCTGTCTCGCTGTCTCCCTGTGTTCCTGGCTCTCTTGATCTCTGGATCTCTGGATCCCTATCTCCCCGTCTCCCTGTCTCTCTGTCTCCCTGTCTACCTGTGTCCCTGTCTCCCTTTCTCCCTGTCTCCCTGTTACCCTGTGTCCCTGTGTCCCTGTCTCTACATCTCCCTGGCTCCCTGGTTCTCTGGTTCCCTGGCTCTCTGCTTTCCTCTCTCTCTGGCTCTCTATCCCTCTGCCTCCCTCCCTCCTTGTCTCCCCCTGTCTCTGAGCCCTCGATAATGATTTCTGGTTCTCTGACTGTCTGGCTCACTGTCTCCCCAGCTCCCTGGGTGTGTGGCACTGTGGCCTTCTGGATCCTTGGATCACTAGTTCACTGTCTCTGTGTCTCCCTGTCTCCCTGTCTCCCTGTCTCCATGTCTCCCTGTCTCCGGGTCTCCCTGTCTCCATGTCTCCCTGTCTCCATGTCTCCCTGTGTCCCTGTCTCCCAGTCTCCCTGTTTCCCATTTTCCCTGTCTCCCTGTCTCCTTGTCTCCCAGTATCCCTGTCTCCCTGTCTACCTGTCTCCCTGTCTCCCTGTGTCCCTGTCTCCCTGTCTCCCTGTCTCCCTGGCTCCCTGTATCCCTGGCTCTCTGGCTCCCTGGCTCCCTGACTTCCAGGTTACATGGCTCTCTGTTTCCCGGTTGCCCTGTCTCCGTGTCTTCCTGTCTCCCAGTCTCCCTGTCTCCATGTCTGCCTGTCTCCCTGACTCCCTGTGTCCCTGTCTCCCTGTCTCCCTGTCTACCTGTCTTCCTCTGTCCCTAGCTCTCTGGCTCTCTTTTCCCTGTCTCCCTGTCTCCTTGTCTCCCTGTCTCCCTGTCCCCCTGTCTCCCTGTCTCTCTGTCTCCCTGTGTCCCTGTCTCTCCGGCACACTGACTCCCTGATTCCCTGGTTCCCTGGCTCTCTGCTTACCTCTCTCCCTTGCTTTCTGGACCCTTGGATCACTAGCTGACTGTCTCTGTGGCTCTCTGGCTCTCTGGCTCCCTGTCTCCCAGTCTCCCTGTCTCCCTGTCTCCCTGTCTCGTCTCCCTGGATCCCTGGCTCCTGGCTCCCTCTCTCACTGTCTCCCTGTCTACTTGTGTCCCTGTGTCCCTGTGTCACTGTATCCCTGGCTCCCTGGCTCTCTGGCTCCCTGGTTACATGGCTCTCTGTCTACCTGTCTCCCTGTCTCCCTGTCTCCCTGTCTCCCTATTTTCCTGTGTCCCTGTGTCCCTGTGTCCCTGTGTCCCTGTGTCCCTGGCTCTCTTGCTGTCTTGCTCCCTGTAACCCTGTCTCCCTTTCTCCCTTTCTCACTGTCTCCCTGTCTCCTTGTCTCCCTGTCTCCCTGTCTCCCTGTCTCCCTGTCTTCCTGTCTCCCTGTCTCCCTGTCTCCCTGTCTCCCTGTCGCCCTGTCTCCATGTCTCCCTGTCTTCCTGTGTCACTGTGTCACTGTGTAGCTGTGTCCCTGTGTCCCTGGCTCTCTGGCTGTCCTCCTCCCTGTCAACCTGTCTCCCTGTCTCCTTCTCTCCCTGTCTCCCTGTGTCGCTGTCTCCCTGTCTCCCTGTCTACCTGTCTGCCTCTGTCCCTAGCTCTCTGACTATCTTTTCCCTGTCTCCCTGTCTCCCTATCTCCCTCTCTCCCTGTCTCCCTGTCTCTCTGTCTCCCTGTGTCCCTGTCTCTCCGGCATCCTGACTCCCTGATTCCCTGGGTACCTGGCTCTCTGCTTACCTCTCTCCCGGGCTTTCTGGATCCTTGGATCACTAGATCACTGTCTCTGTGGCTCTCTGGCTCTCTGTCTCCCTGTCTCCCTGTCACCCTGTCTCCCTGTCTCCCTGGTTCCCTGGCTCCTGGCTCCCTCTCTCACTGTCTCCCTGTCTACTTGTGTCCCTGTGTCCCTGTTTCAATGTATCCCTGGCTCCCTGGCTCCCTGGCTCCCTGGTTACATGGCTCTCTCTTTCCCTGTCTCCCTGTCTCCCTGTCTCCCTGTTTTCCTGTGTCCCTGTGTCACTGTGTCCCTATGTCCCTGTGTCCCTGGCTCTCTGGCTGTCTTGCTCCCTGTCACCCTGTCTCCCTTTCTCCCTGTCTCACTGTCTCCCTGTCTCCCTGTCTCCCTGTCTCCCTGTCTCCCTGTCTCCCTGTCTCCCTGTCTCCCTGTCTCCCTGTCTCCCTGTCTCCCTGTCTCCCTGTCTCCCTGTCTCCCTGTCTCCCTGTCTCCCTGTCTCCCTGTCTCCCTGTCTCCCTGACTGCTGCCTCCCTGTCTACCTGTCTCCCTGTGTCCCTAGCTCTCTTGCTCTCTGGCTCCCTGGCTCCCTGGCTCCCTGTGTCCCTGTGTCCCTATGTCCCTCTGTCCCTGTGTCCTTGTCTACCTGTGTCCCTGTGTTTCTGTCTCCCTGTCTCCATATCTCCTTGTGTCCTGTCTCTCCGGCTCCCTGGCTCCCTGGTTCCCTGTTTCCCTGATTCCCTGGCTCTCTGCTTTTCTCTCTCCCTGTCTCTCTATCGCTCTGCCTCCCTCCCTCCTTGTCTCCCCCTGTCGCTGACCCTTGGATAATGGTTTTCTGGTTCTCTGACTGTCTGGCTCACTGTCTCCCCAGCTCCCTGGGTGTGTGGCACTGTGGCCTTCTGGATCCTTGGATCACTAGATCACTGTCTCTGTGGCTCTCTGTCTCCCTGTATCCCTGTCTCCTGTCTCCCTGTCTCCCTGCCTCCCTGTCTCCGTGGCTCCCTGGCTCCGTGTCTCCCTGTCTCCCTGTCTACCTGTGTCCCTGTGTCCATGTGTCCCTGTGTCCCTGTGTCCCTGTGTCCTGTGTCCCTGGATCTCTGGCTTCCTGGCTCCCTGGCTCCCTGGCTCCCAGTCTCCCTGTCTCCATGTCTCCCTGTCTCCATGTCTCCCTGTGTCCCTGTCTCCCAGTCTCCCTGTTTCCCAGTTTCCCTGTCTCTCTGTCTCCTTGTCTCCCAGTCTCCCTGTCTCCCTTTCTACCTGTCTCCCTGTCTCCCTGTGTCCCTGTCTCCCTGTCTCCCTGTCTCCCTGGCTCCCTGTATCCCTGGCTCTCTGGCTCCCTGGCTCCCTGACTCCCTGGCTCCTTGACTCCCAGGTTACACGGCTCTCTGTTTCCCAGTTGCCGTGTCTCCCTGTCTTCCTGTCTCCCAGTCTCCCTGTTTCCATGTCTGCCTGTCTCCCTGACTCCCTGTGTCCCTGTTTCCCTGTCTCCCTGTCTACCTGTCTCCCTGTCTCCGTGTCTGCCGTCTCCCTGTCTTCGTTTGTCCCTGTCTCCCTGTCTCCCTGTCTCCCTGTCTCCCTGTCTCCCTGTCTACCTGTGTCCCTGTGTCCTTGTGTCCCTGTCTCCCTGTCTCCCTGTGTCCCTGGCTCTCTGGCTCTCTGGCTCCCTGGCTCCCTGGTTATATGGCTCTCTGTTTCCCTGTCTCCCTGTCTCCCAGTCTCCCAGTCTCCCTGTCTCCCTGTCTCCCTGTCTACCTGTCTCCCTGTCTCCCTGTCTACCTTTATCCCTGTGTCCCTGGCTCTATGGCTCTCTGTCTCCCTGGTTCCTTAGCTGCGTGTCTCCCTGTCTCCCTGTCTACTCGTTTCCCTGTGTCCCTGTTCCCTGTGTCCCTGAGTCCCTGTCTCTCTTGCTCCCTGGCTCCGTGGTTCCCTGGTACCCTGGCTCTCGGCTTTCCTCTCTTCCTGGCTCTCTATCTCTCTGCCTCCCTCCCTCCTTGTCTCCCCCCGTCTCTGACCCCTGGATAATGGTTTTCTGGTTTTCTGACTGTCTGGCTCACTGTCTCCCCAGCTCCCTGGGTGTGTGGCACTGTGGCCTTCTGGATCCTTGGATCACAAGATCACTGTCTCTGTGGCTCTCTGTCTCCCTGTGTCCCTGTGTCCCTGTGTCCCTGTCTCCCTGTGTCCCTGTGTCCCTGTATCCCTGTATCCCTGGCTCTCTGGCTCTCTGGCTCCCTGTCTCCCTGTCTACCTGTGTCCCTCTGTCCATGTCTCCCTGTCTCCCTGTCTACATGTCTCCCTGGCTCTCTGGCTCCCTGTCTTCCTGTGTCCCTGTGTCCCTGTGTCCCTGTCTCCCTGTCTCCCTGTGTCCCTGGCTCTCTGGCTCCCTTGCTACCTGGCTCCCTGGTTACATGGCTCTACGTTTCCCTGTCTCCCTGTCTCCCTGTCTCCCTGTCGCCCTGTCTCCCTGTCTACCTGTATCCCTGTGTCCCTTTCTCCCTGTGTCCCTGTCTCACTGTCTCCCTGTGTCCCTGTGTCCCTGTATCCCTGTGTCCCTGTATCCCTTTCTCCCCGTCTCCCTGTGTCCCTGGCTCTCTGGCTCTCTCTTTCCTTGGCTCCCTGTCTCCATGTCTCCCTGTGTCCCAGTGTCTCTGTGTCCCTGTGTCCCTGTGTCCCTGTCTCTCTTGCTCCCTGGCTCCGTGGTTCCCTGGTACCCTGGCTCTCTGCTTTCCTCTCTCCCAGGCTCTCTATCTCTCTGCCTCCCTCCCTCCTTGTCTCCCCCCATCTCTGACCCCTGGATAATGGTTTTCTGGTTTTCTGACTGTCTGGCTCACTGTCTCCCCAGCTCCCTGGGTGTGTGGCATTGTGGCCTTCTGGATCCTTGGATCACAAGATCACTGTCTCTGTGGCTCTCTGTCTCCCTGTGTCCCTGTGTCCCTGTGTCCCTGTCTCCCTGTGTCCCTGTGTCCCTGTCTCCTTGTATCCCTGGCTCTCTGGCTCTCTGGCTCCCTGTCTCCCTGTCTACCTTTATCCCTGTGTCCATGTCTCCCTGTCTCCCTGTCTACATGTCTCCCAGTCTCCCAGTCTCCCTGTCTCCCTGTCTCCCTGTCTACCTGTCTCCCTGTCTCCCTGTCTACCTTTATCCCTGTGTCCCTGGCTCTATGGCTCTCTGTCTCCCTGGTTCCTTAGCTGCGTGTCTACCTGTCTCCCTGTCTACTCGTGTCCCTGTGTCCCTGTGTCCCTGTGTCCCTGAGTCCCTGTCTCTCTTGCTCCCTGGCTCCGTGGTTCCCTGGTACCCTGGCTCTCGGCTTTCCTCTCTCCCTGGCTCTCTATCTCTCTGCCTCCCTCCCTCCTTGTCTCCCCCCGTCTCTGACCCCTGGATAATGGTTTTCTGGTTTTCTGACTGTCTGGCTCACTGTCTCCCCAGCTCCCTGGGTGTGTGGCACTGTGGCCTTCTGCATCCTTGGATCACAAGATCACTGTCTCTGTGGCTCTCTGTCTCCCTGTCTCCCTGTCTCCCTATGTCCCTGTCTCCCTGTGTCCCTGTGTCCCTGTATCCCTGTATCCTTGGCTCTCTGGCTCTCTGGCTCCCTGTCTCCCTGTCTACCTGTGTCCCTGTGTCCATGTCTCCCTGTCTCCCTGTCTACATGTCTCCCTGTCTCCCTGGCTCTCTGGCTACCTGTCTTCCTGTGTCCCTGTGTCCCTGTGTCCCTGTCTCCCTGTCTCCCTGTCTCCCTGTGTCCCTGGCTCTCTGGCTCCCTTGCTACCTGGCTCCCTGGTTACATGGCTCTACGTTTCCCTGTCTCCCTGTCTCCCTGTCGCCCTGTCTCCCTGTCTACCTGTATCCCTGTGTCCCTATCTCCCTGTGTCCCTGTCTCACTGTCTCCCTGTGTCCCTGTGTCCCTGTATCCCTGTGTCCCTGTATCACTTTCTCCCTGTCTCCCTGTGTCCCTGGCTCTCTGGCTCTCTCTTTCCTTGGCTCCCTGTCTCCATGTCTCCCTGTGTCCCAGTGTCTCTGTGTCCCTGTGTCCCTGTGTCCCTGTCTCTCTTGCTCCCTGGCTCCATGGTTCCCTGGTACCCTGGCTCTCTGCTTTCCTCTCTCCCAGGCTCTCTATCTCTCTGCCTCCCTCCCTCCTTGTCTCCCCCCATCTCTGACCCCTGGATAATGGTTTTCTGGTTTTCTGACTGTCTGGCTCACTGTCTCCCCAGCTCCCTGGGTGTGTGGCACTGTGGCCTTCTGGATCCTTGGATCACAAGATCACTGTCTCTGTGGCTCTCTGTCTCCCTGTGTCCCTGTGTCCCTGTGTCCCTGTCTCCCTGTGTCCCTGTGTCCCTGTCTCCTTGTATCCCTGGCTCTCTGGCTCTCTGGCTCCCTGTCTCCCTGTCTACCTTTATCCCTGTGTCCATGTCTCCCTGTCTCCCTGTCTACATGTCTCCCAGTCTCCCAGTCTCCCTGTCTCCCTGTCTCCCTGTCTACCTGTCTCCCTGTCTCCCTGTCTACCTTTATCCCTGTGTCCCTGGCTCTATGGCTCTCTGTCTCCCTGGTTCCTTAGCTGCGTGTCTCCCTGTCTCCCTGTCTACTCGTGTCCCTGTGTCCCTGTGTCCCTGTGTCCCTGAGTCCCTGTCTCTCTTGCTCCCTGGCTCCGTGGTTCCCTGGTACCCTGGCTCTCGGCTTTCCTCTCTCCCTGGGTCTCTATCTCTCTGCCTCCCTCCCTCCTTGTCTCCCCCCGTCTCTGACCCCTGGATAATGGTTTTCTGGTTTTCTGACTGTCTGGCTCACTGTCTCCCCAGCTCCCTGGGTGTGTGGCACTGTGGCCTTCTGGATCCTTGGATCACAAGATCACTGTCTCTGTGGCTCTCTGTCTCCCTGTGTCCCTGTGTCCCTGTGTCCCTGTCTCCCTGTGTCCCTGTGTCCCTGTATCCCTGTATCCCTGGCTCTCTGGCTCCCTTGCTACCTGTCTCCCTGTCTACCTGTGTCCCTGTGTCCATGTCTCCCTGTCTCCCTGTCTACATGTCTCCCTGTCTCCCTGGCTCTCTGGCTCCCTGTCTTCCTGTGTCCCTGTGTCCCTGTGTCCCTGTGTCCCTGTCTCCCTGTCTCCCTGTGTCCCTGGCTCTCTGGCTCCCTTGCTACCTGGCTCCCTGGTTACATGGCTCTACGTTTCCCTGTCTCCCTGTCTCCCTGTCTCCCTGTCGCCCTGTCTCCCTGTCTCCCTGTCTACCTGTATCCCTGTGTCCCTTTCTCCCTGTGTCCCTGTCTCCCTGTCTCCCTGTGTCCCTGTGTCCCTGTATCCCCGTGTCCCTGTATCCCTTTCTCCCTGTCTCCCTGTGTCCCTGGCTCTCTGGCTCTCTCTTTCCTTGGCTCCCTGTCTCCATGTCTCCCTGTGTCCCAGTGTCTCTGTGTCCCTGTGTCCCTGTGTCCCTGTCTCTCTTGCTCCCTGGCTCCGTGGTTCCCTGGTACCCTGGCTCTCGGCTTTCCTCTCTCCCTGGCTCTCTATCTCTCTGCCTCCCTCCCTCCTTGTCTCCCCCGGTCTCTGACCCCTGGATAATGGTTTTCTGGTTTTCTGACTGTCTGGCTCACTGTCTCCCCAGCTCCCTGGGTGTGTGGCACTGTGACCTTCTGGATCCTTGGATCACAAGATCACTGTCTCTGTGGCTCTGTGTCCCTGTCTCCCTGTCTCCCTGTGTCCCTGTCTCCCTGTGTCCCTGTGTCCCTGTGTCCCTGTCTCCCTGTCTCCCTGTGTCCCTGGCTCTCTGGCTCCCTTGCTACCTGGCTCCCTGGTTACATGGCTCTACGTTTCCCTGTCTCCCTGTCTCCCTGTCGCCCTGTCTCCCTGTCTCCTTGTCTACCTGTCTCCCTCTGTCCCTAGCTCTCTGGCTCACTTTTCCCTGTCTCCCTGTCTCCCTGTCTCCCTGTCTCCCTGTCTCCCTGTCTCCATGTGTCCCTGTCTCTCCGGCACCCTGACTCCCTGATTCCCTGGTTCCCTGGCTCTCTGCTTACCTCTCTCCTTTGCTTTCTGGATCCTTGTATCACTAGATCACTGTCTCTGTGGCTCTCTGGCTCTCTGGCTCCCTGTCTCCCTGTCTCCCTGTCTCTTTGTCTCCCTGTCTCCCTGTCTCCCTGTCTCCCTGTCTCCCTGTCTCCCTGTCTCCCTGTCTCCCTGTCTCCCTGTCTCCCTGTCTCCCTGTCTCCCTGTCTCCCTGTCTCGTCTCCCTGGTTCCCTGGCTCCTGGCTCCCTCTCTCACTGTCTCACTGTATACTTGTGTCCCTGTGTCCCTGTGTCACTATATCCCTGGCTCCCTGGCTCCCTGTCTCCCTGTCTCCCTGTTCTCCTGTGTCCCTGTGTCCCTGTGTCCCTGTGTCCCTGGCTCTCTGGCTGCCTTGCTCCCTGTCACCCTGTCTCACACTCTCCCTGTCTCCCTGTCTCCCTGTCTCCCTGTCTCCCGGTCTCCCTGTCTCCCTGTCTCCCTGTCTCCCTGTCTCCCTGTTTCCCTGTGTCCCTGTCTCCCTGTCTCCCTGTCTCCCTGTCTCCCTGTGTCCCTGGCTCTCTGGCTGTCCTCCTCCCTGTCAACCTGTCTCCCTGTCTCCCTGTCTCACTGTCTCCTTCTCTCCCTGTCTCCCTGTGTCCCTGTCTCCCTGTCTCCTTGTCTACCTGTCTCCCTCTGTCCCTAGCTCTCTGGCTCACTTTTCCCTGTCTCCCTGTCTCCCTGTCTCCCTGTCTCCCTGTCTCCCTGTCTCCCTGTGTCCCTGTCTCTCCGGCACCCTGACTCCCTGATTCCCTGGTTCCCTGGCTCTCTGCTTACCTCTCTCCTTTGCTTTCTGGATCCTTGTATCACTAGATCACTGTCTCTGTGGCTCTCTGGCTCTCTGGCTCCCTGTCTCCCTGTCTCCCTGTCTCTTTGTCTCCCTGTCTCCCTGTCTCCCTGTCTCCCTGTCTCCCTGTCTCCCTGTCTCCCTGTCTCCCTGTCTCTCTGTCTCGTCTCCCTGGTTCCCTGGCTCCTGGCTCCCTCTCTCACTGTCTCACTGTATACTTGTGTCCCTGTGTCCCTGTGTCACTATATCCCTGGCTCCCTGGCTCCCTGTCTCCCTGTCTCCCTGTTCTCCTGTGTCCCTGTGTCCCTGTGTCCCTGTGTCCCTGGCTCTCTGGCTGCCTTGCTCCCTGTCACCCTGTCTCACACTCTCCCTGTCTCCCTGTCTCCCTGTCTCCCTGTCTCCCGGTCTCCCTGTCTCCCTGTCTCCCTGTCTCCCTGTCTCCCTGTTTCCCTGTGTCCCTGTCTCCCTGTCTCCCAGTCTCCCTGTCTCCCTGTGTCCCTAGCTCTCTTGCTCTCTGGCTCCCTGGCTCCCTGGCTCCCTGTGTCCCTGTGTCCCTATGTCCCTCTGTCCCTGTGTCCTTGTCTACCTGTGTCCCTGTGTTTCTGTCTCCCTGTCTCCATATCTCCTTGTGTCCCTGTCTCTCCGGCTCCCTGGCTCCCTGGTTCCCTGGTTCCCTGATTCCCTGGCTCTCTGCTTTTCTCTCTCCCTGTCTCTCTATCGTTCTGCCTCCCTCCCTCCTTTCTCCCCCTGTCGCTGACCCTTGGATAATGGTTTTCTGGTTTTCTGACTGTCTGGCTCACTGTCTCCCCAGCTCCCTGGGTGTGTGGCACTGTGGCATTCTGGATCCTTGGATCACTAGATCACTGACTCTGTGGCTCTCTGTCTCCCCGTATCCCTGTCTACTGTCTCCATGTCTCCCTGTCTCCCTGCCTCCCTGTCTCCGTGGCTCCCTGGCTCTGTGTCTCCCTGTCTCCCTGTCTACCTGTTCTCCTGTGTCCTTGTGTCCCTGTGTCCTGTGTCCCTGGCTCCCTGGCTTCCTGGCTCCCTGGCTCCCTTGCTCCCTGGATCCCTCGATCCTTGGCTTCTTGGCTCCCTGGCTCCCTGGCTCCCTGTGTCCCTGTGTCCCTGTGTCCCTGTGTCCCTGTGTCCCTGTGTCCCTGTCTCCCTGACTCCCTATCTCCCTTTTACCAGGCTCTCTGGCTCTCTGGCTCCCTGGCTCCCTGGTTACCTGGCTCTCTGTCTTCCTGTCTTCCTGTCTCCCTGTCTCCCTGTCTCCCTGTCTACCTGTGTCCCTGTGTCACTGTGTCCCTCGATATCTGGGTCTCTGTCTCCCTGTCTCCCTGTCTCCCTGTTCCCTGTCTTCCTGTCTCCCTGTCTCCCTGTCTCCCTCTCTTCCTGTCTCCCTGTCTCCCTGTGTCCCTGGCTCCCTGTCTACCTGTCTCCCTGTGGCCCTAGCTCTCTTGCTCTCTGGCTCCCTGGCTCCCTGGCTCCCTGTGTCCCTGTGTCCCTATATCACTGTGTCCCTGTGTCCTTGTCTACTTTTGTCCGTGTGTTTCTGTCTCCCTGTCTCCATATCTCCTTGTGTCCCTGTCTCTCCGGCTCCCTGGCTCCCTGGTTCCCTGGTTCCCTGATTCCCTGGCTCTCTGCTTTTCTCTCTCCCTGTCTCTCTATCGCTCTGCCTCCCTCCCTCTTTTCTCCCCCTGTCGCTGACCCTTGGATAATGGTTTTCTGGTTCTCTGACTGTCTGGCTCACTGTCTCCCCAGCTCCCTGGTTGTGTGGCACAGTGGCATTCTGGATCCTTGGATCACTAGATCACTGTCTCTGTGGCTCTCTGTCTCCCTGTATCCCTGTCTACTGTCTCCATGTCTCCCTGTCTCCCTGCCTCCCTGTCTCCATGGCTCCCTGGCTCCGTGTCTCCCTGTCTCCCTGTCTACCTGTTCTCCTGTGTCCTTGTGTCCCTGTGTCCCTGTGTCCTGTGTCCCTGGCTCCCTGTCTTCCTGGCTCCCTGGCTACCTGGCTCCCGAGATCCCTCGCTCCCTGGCTCGCTGGCTCCCTGGCTCCCTGTGTCCCTGTGTCCCTGTGTCCCTGTGTCCCTGTCTCCCTGACTCCCTATCTCCCTTTTACCAGGCTCCCTGGCTCCCTGGCTCCCTGGCTCCCTGGTTACCTGGCTCTCTGTCTTCCTGTCTTCCTGTCTCCCTGTCTCCCTGTCTCCCTGTCTACCTGTGTCCCTGTGTCATTGGGTCCCTGTGTCCCTGTGTCCCTGCGTCCCTCGATCTCTGTCTCCCTGTCTCCCTGTCTCCCTGCCTCCCTGTCTCCGTGGCTCCCTGGCTCCATGTCTCCCTGTCTCCCTGTCTACTTGTTCTCCTGTGTCCTTGTGTACCTGTGTCCCTGTGTCCTGTGTCCCTGGCTCCCTGGCTTCCTGGCTCCCTGGCTCCCTGGCTCCCTGGATCCCTCGCTCCCTGGCTCCCTGGCTCCCTGGCTCCCTGCCTCCCTGTGTCCCTGTGTCCCTGTGTCCCTGTCTCCCTGTCTCCCTGACTCCTTATCTCCCTTTTACCAGGCTCACTGGCTCCCTGGCTCCCTGGCTCCCTGGTTACCTGGCTCTCTGTCTTCCTGTCTTCCTGTCTCCCTGTCTCCCTGTCTCCCTGTCTACCTGTGTTTCTGTGTCATTGGGTCCCTGTGTCCCTATGTCCCTGTGTCCCTCGATCTCTGTCTCCCTGTCTCCCTGTCTCCCTGTCTCCCTGTCTCCCTGTCTCCCTGTCTCCCTGTCTCCCTGTCTCCCTGTCTCCCTGTCTCCCTGTCTCCTGTCTCCCTGTCTCGCTGTCTCCCTGTGTTCCTGGCTCTCTTGATCTCTGGATCTCTGAATCCCTATCTCCCTGTCTCCCTGTCTCCCTGTCTCCCAGTCTACCTGTGTCCCTGGCTCTCCGACACCCTGACTCCCTGATTCCCTGGTTCCCTGACTCTCGGCTTACCTCTCTCCCTGGCTTTCTGGATACTTGGATCACTAGATCACTGTCTCTGTGGCTCTCTGGCTCCCTGTGTCCCTGTGTCCCTGTGTCCTGTATCTCTGTGTCCCTGTCAACCTTTCTCCCTGTCTCCCTGTGTCCCTGGCTCTCTGGCTCTCTCTTTCCCTGGCTCCCTGTCCCCCTGTTTCCCTGTGTCCCAGTGTCTCTGTGTCCCTGTGTCCCTGAGTCCCTGTGTCACTGTCTCCCTGTCTCCCTGTGTCCCTGGCTCCCTGGCTCCCTGATTACATGGCTCTCTTTTCCCTGTCTCCCTGTCTCCCTGTCTCCCTGTCACCCTGTCTCCCTGTCTCCCTGTCTCCCTGTCTCCCTGTCTCTCTGTCTCCCTGTGTCCCTGTCTCTCTGGCACCCTGACTCCCTGTCTCGTCTCCCTGGTTCCCTGGCTCCTGGCTCCCTCTCTCACTGGCTCCCTGTCTACTTGTGTCCCTGTGTCCCTGTGTCACTGTATCCCTGGCTCCTTGGCTCCCTGGTTCCCTGGCTTTCTGCTTACCTCTCTCCCTTGCTTTCTGGATCCTTGGATCACTAGATCACTGTCTCTGTGGCTCTCTGGCTCCCTGTCTCCCTGTCTCCCTGTCTCCCTGTCTCCCTGTCTCCCTGTCTCCCTGTCTCCCTGTCTCCCTGTCTCCCTGTCTCCCTGTCTCCCTGTCTCGTCTCCCTGGTTCCCTGGCTCCTGGCTCCCTCTCTCACTGGCTCCCTGTCTACTTGTGTCCCTGTGTCCCTGTGTCACTGTATCCCTGGCTCCTTGGCTCCCTGGCTCCCTGGTTACATGGCTCTCTGTCTCCTTGTCTCCCTGTCTCCCTGTCTCCCTGTCTCCCTGTTTTCCTGTGTCCCTGTGTCCCTGTGTCCCTGTGTCCCTGTGTCCCTGGCTCTCTGGCTGTCTTTCTCCCTGTCACCCTGTCTCCCTTTCTCCCTGTCTCACTGTCTCCCTGTCTCCCTTTCTCCCTGTCTCCCTGTCTCCCTGTCTCCCTGTCTCCCTGTCTCCCTGTCTCCCTCTCTCCCTGTCTCCCTGTCTCCCTGTCTACCTGTGTCCCTGTCTCCCTCTGTCCCTGTGTCCCTGTCTCCCTGTATCCATGTCTCCACATCTCCCTGTTCCCTGTGACCCTGTTTCATTGTGTCCCTGTTTCACTGTCTCCCTGTGTCCCTGTCTCATTTTTCCCTATCAACCTGTCTCCCTGTTTCACTGTCTCCCTGTCTCTCTGGCTCTCTGGTTCCCTGGCTCCCTGGCTCACTGACTCCCTGGCTCCCTGGCTCCCTGGCTCCCTTGCTCCCTGGCTCCCTGGCTCCCTGGCTCCCTGGCTCCCTGGCTCCCTCGCTCCCTGCCTCCCTGGCTCCCTGACTCCCTGGCTCCTTGGCTCCCTGTCTCCCTATCTACCTGTTTCCCTGTCTCCCTGTGTCCCTGTGTCCCTGTCTCCCTGTGTCCCTCTCTCTGTGTCTCCCTGTGTCCCTGTTTCCCTATCTCCCTGTCTCCCTGTGTCCCTGGTTCTCAGGCTCCCTGGCTCCCTGCCTCCCTGGCTCCCTGGCTCCCTGGTCCCTGGCTCCCTGGCTCCCTGTCTCCCTGTCTCCCTGGCTCCCTGCCTTCCTGGCTCCCTGGCTCCCTGTCTACCTGTGTCCCTGTCTCCCTGTCTCCCTGTCTCCCTGTCTCCCTGTCTCCCTGTGTCCCTCTCTCCGTGTCTCCCTGTGTCCCTCTGTCCCTGGCTCTCAGGCTCCATGGCTCCTTGGTTGTATGGCTCTCTGTTTCCCTGTCTCCCTGTCTACCTGTGTCCCTGTCTCCCTGTGTCCCTGTGTCCCTATTTCCCTGTGTCCCTGTCTTCGTGTCTCCCTGTGTCCCTGTGTCTCTGTGTCCTGTCTCCCTGTGTCCCTGTATCCCTGTGTCCCTGTCTCCCTTTTTCCCTATCTACCTGTCTCCCTGTGTCCCTGTGTCCCTGTATCCCTGGCTCCCTGGCTCCCTGGCTCCCTGGCTCCCTGGCTCCCTGGTTACATGTCTCTCTGTTTCCCTGTCTCCCTGTTTTCCTGGCTCCCTGGCTCTCAGTCTACATGTGTCCCTGTCTCCCTGTCTTCCTGTGTCCCTGTGTGCCTGTGTCCCTGTTTCCCTGTCTCCCTGTGTCCCTGTGTCCCTGTGTCCCTGTCTCCCTGTCTCCCTGTCTCCCTGACTCCCTATCTCCCTTTTACCAGGCTCTCTGGCTCCCTGGCTCCCTGGCTCCCTGGTTCCCTGGCTCTCTGTCTTCCTGTCTTCCTGTCTCCCTGTCTCCCTCTCTCCCTGTCTACCTGTGTCCCTGTGTCATTGGGTCCCTGTGTCCCTGTGTCCCTGTGTCCCTCGATCTCTGTCTCCCTGTCTCCCTGTCTCCCTGTCTCCCTGTCTCCCTGTCTCCCTGTCGTCTCCTGTCTCGCTGTCTCCCTGTGTTCCTTTCTCCCTTGATCTCTGGATATCTGAATCCCTATCTCCCTGTCTCCCTGTCTCCCTGTCTCCCTGTCTACCTGTGTCCCTGGCTCTCCGGCAGCCTGACTCCCTGATTCCCTGGTTCCCTGGCTCTCTGCTTACCTCTCTCCCTGGCTTTTTGGATCCTTGGACCACTAGATCACTGTCTCTGTGGCTCTCTGGCACCCTGTGTCCCTGTGTCCCTGTGTCCCTGTATCCCTGTGTCCCTGTCAACCTTTCTCCCTGTCTCCCCGTGTCCCTGGCTCTCTGGCTCTCTCTTTCCCTGGCTCCCTGTCTCCCTGTCTCCCTGTGTCCCAGTGTCTCTGTGTCCCTGTGTCCCTGAGTCCCTGTGTCACTATCTCACTGTCTCCCTGTGTCCCTGGCTCCCTGGCTTCCTGATTACATGGCTCTCTGTTTCCCTGTCTCCCTGTCTCCATGTTTCCCTGTCTTCCTGTGTCCCTGTGTCACTGTGTCGCTGTGTCCCTGTGTCCCTGGCTCTCTGGCTGTCCTCCTCCCTGTCAACCTGTCTCCCTGTCTCCCTCTCTCCCTGTCTCCTTCTCTCCCTGTCTCCCTGTGTGCCTGTCTCCCTGTCTCCCTGTCTACCTGTCTCCCTCTGTCCCTAGCTCTCTGGCTCTCTTTCCCTGTCTCCCTGTCTCCCTGTCTCCCTGTCTCCCTGTCTCCGTGTCTCTCTGTCTCCCTGTGTCCCTGTCTCTCCGGCACCCTGACTCCCTGATTCCCTGGTTCTCTGGCTCTCTGCTTACCTCTCTCCCTTGCTTTCTGGATCCTGGGATCACTAGATCACTGTCTCTGTGGTTCTCTGGCCCCCTGTCTCCCTGTCTCCCTGTCTCCCTGTCTCCATGTCTCGTCTCCCTGGTTCCCTGGCTCCTGGCTCCCTCTCTCACTGGCTCCCTGTCTACTTGTGTCCCTGTGTCCCTGTGTCACTGTATCCCTGGCTCCTTGGCTCCCTGGCTCCCTGGTTACATGGCTCTCTGTCTCCATGTCTCCCTGTCTCCCTGTCTCCCTATCTCCCTGTTTTCCTGTGTCCCTGTGTCCCTGTGTCCCTGTGTCCCTGTGTCCCTGGCTCTCTGGCTGTCTTGCTCCCTGTCACCCTGTCTCCCTTTCTCCCTGTCTCACTGTCTCCCTGTCTCCCTGTCTCCCTATCTCCCTGTCTCCCTGTCTCCCTGTCTCCCTGTCTCCCTGTCTCCCTGTCTCCCTGTCTCCCTGTCTACCTGTGTCCCTGTCTCCCTCTGTCCTTGTGTCCCTGTCTCCCTGTATCCATGTCTCCACGTCTCCCTGTTCCCTGTGTCCCTGTTTCATTGTGTCCGTTTCACTGTCTCCCTGTGTCCCTGTCTCCTTTTTCCCTATCAACCTGTCTACATGTGTCGCTGTGTCCCTGTCTCCCTGTCTCCCTGTTTCACTGTCTCCCTGGATCTCTGGCTCTCTGGTTCCCTGGCTCCCTGGCTCTCTGACTCCCTGGCTCCCTGGCTCCCTGGCTCCCTGGCTCCCTGGCTCCCTGGCTCCCTGGCTCCCTCGCTCCCTGGCACCCTGGCTCCCTGGCTCCCTGGTTCCTTGGCTCCCTGTCTCCCTATCTACCTGTGTCCCTGTCTCCCTGTGTCCCTGTGTCCCTGTCTCCCTGTGTCCCTCTCTCCGTGTCTCCCTGTGGCCCTGTTTCCCTTTCTCCCTGTCTCCCTGTGTCCCTGGCTCTCAGGCTCCATGGCTCCCTGGCTCCCTGGTTATATGGCTCTCTGTTTCCCTGTCTCACTGTCTCCCTGTCTCCCTGTCTCCCTATCTAACTGTGTCCCTATGTGTCTGTCTCCCTGTCTCCATATCTCCCTGTGTCCATGTCTCTCCGGCTCCCTGGCTCCCTGGATTCTGGTTCCCTGATTCCCTAGATCTCTATTTCCTTTCTCCCTGTCTCTATATCTGTCTGCCTCCCTCCCTCCTTGTCTCCCCCTGTCGCTGACCCTTGGATAACGGTTTTCTGGTTCTCTGACTGTCTGGCTCACCTTCTCCCCAGCTCCCTGGGTGTGTGGCACTGTGGCCTTCTAGATGCTTGGATAACTAGATCACTGTCTATGTGCCTCTCTGTCTCCCTGTCTCCCTGTCTCCCTGTCTCCCTGTCTCCCTGTCTCCCTGTCTCCCTGTCTCCCTATCTCCTTGGCTCCCTGTCTCCCTGTCTCCCTGTCTCCCTGTCTCCCTGTCTCCCAGTTTACCTGTGTCTCTGTGTCCCTGTGTCCCTGTGTTCTGTGTCCCTGGCTCACTGGCTTCCTTGCTCCCTGGCTCCTTGGGTCCCTGGCTCCCTGGCTTCCTGGCTCCCCGTCTCCCTGTGTCCCTGTGTCCCTGTGTCCCTGGCTCCCTGGATCCCTGGCTCCCTGCCTCCCTGGCTCCCTGGTTACATGGCTCTCTGTTTCCCTGTCTCCCTGTCTCCCTGGCTCCCTGGCTCTCCGTCTACATGTGTCCCTGTCTCCCTGTCTTCCTGTGTCCCTGTCTCCCTGTTTCCTTGTGTCCCTGGCTCCCTGGCTCCATGGCTCCCTGTCTCCCTTGTCTCTGTGTCCCTGTGTCCCTGTGTCCCTGTGTCCCTTTCTCCCTGTGTCCCTTGCTCCCTGGCTCCCTGGTTACATGGCTCTCTGTTCCCCTGTCACCCGTCTCCCTGTCTCCCTGTGTCCCTGTGTCCCTGTTTCCCTGTGTCCCTGTCTCCCTGTGTCCCTGTCTCCCTGTGTCCCTGGCTCTCTTGGTCTCTCGTCCCCTGGCTAACTGGCTCCATGGCTCCCTGTCTCCCTTGTCTCTGTGTCCATGTGTCCCTGTGTCCCTGTTTCCCTGTGTCCCTGTGTCCCTGTGTCCCTGTCTCCCTCTGTCCCTTGCTCCCTGGCTCCCTGGTTACATGGCTCTCTGTTTCCCTGTCTCCCTTTCTCGCTGTCTCCCTGTCTCCCTGTCTACCTGTGTCCCTGTGTCCCTGTCTCCCTGTGTCCCTGTCTCCCTGTGTCCTTGTCTCTCCGGCTCCCTTGCTCGCTGGTTCCCTTGGTCCCTGGCTCTCTGCTTTCCTCTCTCCCTGGCCTTCTGGATCCTTGGATCACTAGATCACTGCCTCTGTGGCTCTCTGTCTCCCTGTCTCCCTGTCTCTCTGTCTCCCTGTCTCCCTGTCTCTCTGTCTCCCTTTCTCCCTGTCTCCCTGTCTCCCTGTCTCCCTGTCTCCCTGTGTCCCTGTGTCCCTGGCTCCCTGGCTCCGTGGCTCCCTGGCTCCCTGGCTCCCTGGTTACATGGCTCTCTGTTTCCCTTTCTCCCTGTTTCCCTGTCTCCCTGGCTCCCTGGCTCTCCGTCTACATGTTTCCCTGTCTCCCTGTCTTCCTGTGTCCCTGTCTCCCTGTCTCCTTGTGTCCCTGTGTCCCTGTCTCCCTATCTCCATGTCTACCAGTGTCCCTGTGTCCCTGTGTCCCTGTCTCCCTGTGTCCCTTGCTCCCTGGCTCCCTGGTTACATGGCTCTCTGTTTCCCTGTCTCCCCGTCTCCCTGTCTCCCCGTCTCCCTGTCTCCCTGTGTCCCTGTGTTCCTGTTTCCCTGTGTCCCTGTGTCCCTGTCTCCCTGTCTCCCTGTTTCTCTGTCTTTCCGGCTCCCTGGCTCCCTTGTTCCCTGGGTCCCTGGCTCTCTGCTTTCCTATCTCCCTGGCTTTCTGGATCCTTGGTTCACTAGATCACTGTTTCTGTGGCTCTCTGGCTCCCTCTCTCCCTGCTCCCTGTCTCTCTGTCTCTCTGTCTCCCTGTCTCCTTGTCTCCCTGTCTCCCTGTCCCTGTCTCCCTGTCTCCCTGTCTCCCTGTCTACTTGTGTCCCTGTGTCCCTGTATCCCTCTCTCCCTGTGTCCCTGGCTCTCTAGGTCTCTCGTCCCCTGGCTCACTGGCTCCATGGTTCCCTGGCTCCCTTGTCTCTGTGTCCCTGTGTCCCTCTGTCCCTGTGTCGCTGTCTCCCTCTGTCCCTGTCTTCCTGTGTCCCTGTCTCTCCGGCTCCCTGGTTCGCTGGTTCCCTGGGTCCCTGGATCTCTGCTTTCCTCTCTCCCTGGTCTTCTGGATCCTTGGATCACTAGATCACTGTCTCTGTGGCTCTCTGTCTCCCTGTCTCCCTGTCTCCTTGTCTCCCTGTCTCCCTGTCTCCCTGTCTCCCTGTGTCCCTGTCTCCCTGTCTCCCTGTCTCCCTGTGTCCGTGTCTCCCTGTCTCCCTGTGTCCCTGTGTCCCTGTATCCCTGTATCCCTGGCTCCCTGGCTCCCTGGCTCCCTGGCTCCCTGGCTCCCTGGCACCCTGGCTCCCTGTTTACATGGCTCTCTGTTTCCATGTCTCCCTCGCTCTGTGTCTACATGTGTCCCTGTCTCCCTGTCTTCCTGTGTCCCTGTCTCCCTGTCTCCTTGTGTCTCTGTGTCCCTGTGTCCCTGTGTCCCTGTCTCCCTGAGTCCCTTGCTCCCTGGCTCCCTGGTTACATGGCTCTCTGTTTCCCTGTCTCCCCGTCTCCCTGTCTCCCTGTCTCCCTGTGTCCCTGTGTCCCTGTGTCCCTCTGTCCCTGTCTCCCTGTATCCATGTCTCCACGTCTCCCTGTTCCCTGTGTCCCTGTTTCACTATCTCCCTGTGTCCCTGTCTCCCTGTGTCCCTGTCTCCCTTTTTCCCTATCTAGCTGTCTACTTGTGTCCCTGTCTCCCTATCTCCCTGTCTCCTTGTTTCACTGTCTCCCTGGCTCTCTGGCTCTTTGGTTCCCTGGCTCCCTGGCTCACTGACTCCCTGGCTCCCTGGCTCCCTGGCTCCCTGGCTGCCTTGCTCCCTGGCTCCATGGCTCCCTGTCTCCCTGTCTACCTGTGTCCCTGTCTCCCTGTGTCCCTGTGTCCCTGTCTCCCTGTGTCCCTCTCTCCGTATCTCCCTGTGTCCCTGTTTCCCTGTCTCCCTGTCTCCCTGTGTCCCTGGCTCTCAGGCTCCATGGCTCCCTGGCTCCCTGGTTATATGGCTCTCTGTTTCTCTGTCTCCATGTCTCCTTATATCCCAGTCTCTCTGTCTCCTGGTCTCCCTGTCTACTTGTGTCCCTGTGTCCCTCTGTCCCTGTCTCCCTGTCTCCCTGTGTCCCTGGATCTCTAGGTCTCTCGTCCCCTGGCTCCCTGGCTCCCTGGCTCCATGTCTCCCTTGTCTCTGTGTCCCTGTGTCCCTGTGTCCCTGTATTCCTGTGTCCCTGTCTCCCTCTGTCCCTTGCTCCCTGGCTCCCTGGTTACATGGCTCTCTGTTTCCCTGTCTCCCTGTCTCCCTGTCTCCCTGTCTCCCTGTCAACCTGTGTCCCTGTATCCCTGTCTCCCTGTCTCTCTGTTTCCCTGTCTCCCTGTCTCCCTGTCTAGCTGTGTCCCTGTCTCCCTGTCTCCCTGTCTCCCTGTGTCCCTGTATCTGCGGCTCCCTAGCTCGCTGGTTCCCTGGGTCCCTGGCTCTCTGCTTTCCTCTCTCCCTGGCCTTCTGGATCCTTGGATCACTAGATCACTGTCTCTGTGGCTCTCCGTCTCCCTGTCTCCCTCTCTCTCTGTCTCCCTTTCTCCCTGTCTCCCTGTCTCCCTGTCTCCCTGTCTCCCTGTCTCCCTGTCTCCCTGTCTCCCTGTCTCCCTGTCTCCCTGTCTCCCTGTCCCTGTCTCCCTGTGTCCCTGTGTCCCTGTGTCCCTGTGTCCCTGTGTCCCTGTGTCCCTGTGTCCCTGTCTCCCTGTCTCCCTGTCTCCCTGTCTCCTTGTCTCCCTAGCTCTCTGGCTCCCTGGCTGTCTCCCTGTCTCCCTGTCTCCCTGTCTACCTGTGTCCCTCTGTCCCTGTCCCTGTGTCCCTGTGTCCCTGTCTCCCTCTGTCCCTTGCTCCCTGGCTCTCTGGTTACATGGCTCTCTGTTTCCCTGTCTCCCTGTCTCCCTGTCTCCCTGTCTCCCTGTCTACCTGTGTCCCTGTCTCCCTGTCTCCCTGTCTCCCTGTCTCTCTGTCTTCCTGTGTCCCTGTCTCCCTGTTTCCTTGTGTCCCTGGCTCCCTGGCTCCATGGCTCCCTGTCTCCCTTGTCTCTGTGTCCCTGTGTCCCTGTGTCCCTGTGTCCCTTTCTCCCTGTGTCCCTTGCTCCCTGGCTCCCTGGTTACATGGCTCTCTGTCTCCCTGTCTCCCTGTCTCCCTGTCTCCCTGTGTCCCTGTCTCTCCGGCTCACTGGCTCCCTGGTTCCCTGGGTCCCTGGCTCTCTGCTTTCCTCTCTCCCTGGCCTTCTTGTTCCTTTGATCACTAGATCACTGTCTCTGTGGCTCTACGTCTCCCTGTCTCCCTGTCTCTCTGTCTCCCTGTCTACCTGTGTTCCTGTGTCCCTGTCTCCCTGTCTCCCTGTGTCCCTGGCTCTCTGGGTCTCTCGTCCCCTGGCTCCCTGGCTCCATGGCTCCCTGTCTCCCTGTGTCTCTGTGACCCGGTGTCCCTGTGTCCCTGTGTCCCTGTGTCCCTGTCTCCCTCTGTCCCTTGCTCCATGGCTCCCTGGTTACATGGCTCTCTGTTTCCCTGTCTCCCTGTCTCCCTGTCTACCTGTGTCCTTGTGTCCCTGTCGCCCTGTCTCCCTGTCTCCCTGTGTCCTTGTCTCTCCGGCTCCCTGGCTCCGTGGTTCCCTGGGTCCCTGGCTCTCTGCTTTCGTCTCTCCCTGGCCTTCTGGATCCTTGGATCACTAGATCACTGTCTCTGTGACTCTCTGTCTCCCTGTCTCCCTGTCTCTCTGTCTCCTTGTCTCCCTGTCTCCCTTTCTCCCTGTATCCGTGTCTCCCTGTCTCCCTGTCTCCCTGTTTCCGTGTGTCCCTTTATCCCTGGCTCCCTGGCTCCCTGCCTCCCTGGCTGCCTGGCTCCCTGGTTACATGTCTCTCCGTTTCCCTGTCTCCCTGTTTCCCTGTCTCCCTGTCTCCCTGGCTCTCAGTCTACACATGTCCCTGTCTCCCTGTCTTCCTGTGTCCCTGTCTCCCTGTCTACTTGTGTCCCTGTGTCCCTGTGTCCCTGTGTCCCTGTGTCCCTGTCTCCCTGTGTCCCTGTGTCCCTGTGTCCCTGTCTCCCTGTGTCCCTTGCTCCCTGGCTCCCTGGTTACATGGCTCTCTGTTTTCCTGTCTCCCTGTCTCCCTGTCTCCCTGTGTCATTTTGTCCCCGTGTCCTGTGTCCCTGGCTGCCTGGCTTCCTGGCTCCCTGGCTTCCTGGCTCCCTGGCTCCCTGGCTTCCTGGCTCCCTGTCTCCCTCTCTCCCTGTCTCCCTGGCTCCCTGTCTCCCTGTCTCCCTGTCTCCCTGTCTCCCTGTGTCCCTGTCTACCTGTGTCCCTGTCTTCCTGTCTCCCTGTGTCCCTGTCTCCCTCTGTCCCTGTCTTCCTCTGTCCCTTGCTCCCTAGCTCCCAGGTTACATGGCTCTCTGTTTCCCTATCTCCCTTTCTCCCTGTCTCCCTGTCTCGTGTCTAGCTGTGTCCCTGTGTCCCTGTCTCCATGTCTCCCTGTCTCCCTGTGTCCCTGTCGCTCCGGCTCCCTCGCTCGCTGGTTCCCTGGGTCCCTGGCTCTCTGCTTTCCTCTCTCCCTGGCCTTCTGGATCTTTGGATCACTAGATCATTGTCTCTGAGGCTCTCTGTCTCTCTGTCTCCCTGTCTCTCTGTCTCCCTTTCTCCCTGTCTCCCTGTCTCCCTGTCTCCCTGTTTCCCTGTCTCCCTGTCTCCCAGTCTCCCTGTCTCCCTGTCTCCCTGTGTCCCTGTTCCCTGTCTCCCTGTGTCCCTTTGTCCCTGGCTCCCTGGCTCCCTGGCTCCCTGGCTCCCTGGCTCTCTGGCTCCCTGGTTACATGGTTCTCTGTTTCCCTGTCTCCCTGTTTCCCTGTCTCCCTGGCTCCCTGGCTCTCCGGCTACATGTGTCCCTGTCTCCTTGTCTTCCTGTGTTCCTGTCTCCCTGTCTCCTTGTGTCCCTGTGTCCCTGTCTCCATATCTCCGTGTCTCCCAGTGTCCCTGTGTCCCTGTGTCCCTGTGTCCCTGTGTCCCTGTCTCCCTGTGTCCCTTGCTCCCTGGCTCCCTGGTTACATGGCTCTCTGTTTCCCTGTCTCCCCGTCTCCCTGTCTCCCCGTCTCCCTGTCTCCCTGTGTCCCTTTTTTCATGTTTTCCTGTGTCCCTGTGTCCCCGTCTCCCTGTTTCCCTGTCTCTCCGGCTCCCTGGCTCGCTTGTTCCCTCGGTCCCTGGCTCTCTGCTTTCCTCTCTCCCTGGCCTTCTGGATCCTTTGGTCACTAGATCACTGTCTCTCTGGCTCTCTGGCTCCCTGTTTCCCTGTCTCCCTGTCTCCCTGTCCCCCTGTGTCCCTGTGTCCCTGTATCCCTGTCTCCCTGTGTCCCTTTCTCCGTGTCTCCCTGTGTCCCTGTGTCTCTGTGTCCCTGTGTCCCTGTGTCCCTCTCTCCCGGTGTCCAAGTCTTCCTTTTTTTCTATCTACCTGTCTACCTGTGTCCCTGTGTCCCTGTGTCCCTGTCTCCCTTTTTCCCTGTCTCCCTGGCTCTCTGTCTACATGTGTCCCTGTCTCCCTGTTTCCCTGTCTCCCTGTTTCCCTGTTCCCGGCTCTCTGGCTCTCTAGCTCACTGGCTCCTTGGCTCGCTGGCTCCTTGGCTCCCTGGCTCCCTGGCTTCCTGGCTCCCCGTCTCCCTGTCTCCCTGTCTCCCTGTCTACCTGTGTCCCTGTGTCCCTGTGTACCTGTGTCCCTGTCTCCCTGTGTCCCTGTCTCCGTGTCTCCCTGTGTCCCTGTGTCTCTATATCCCTGTCTCCCTGTGTCCCTTTCTCCCTGTGTCCCTCTCTCCCTTTTTCCCTATCTACCTCTCTACCTGTGTCCCTGTGTCCCTGTGTCCCTGTGTCCCTGTTTCCCTGGCTCCCTGGCTCCCTGGTTCCCTGGCTCCCTGGTTACATGTCTCTCTGTTGTCCTGTCTCCCTGTTTTCCTGGCTCCCTGGCTCCCTGGCTCTCAGTCTACATGTGTCCCTGTCTCCCTGTCTTCCTGTGTCCCTGTGTCCCTGTGTCCCTGTCTCCCTGTCTCCCTGTGTCCCTTGCTCCCTGGCTCTGGTTACATGGCTCTCTGTTTCCCTGTCTCCCTGTCTCCCAGTCTCCCTGTCTCCCTGTGTCCCTGTGTCCTGTGTCCCTGGCTCCCTGGCTTCCTAGCTCCCTGGCTCCTTTGCTCCCTGGCTCCCTGGCTTCCTGTCTGCCTGTCTCCCTGTCTCCCTGTCTACCTGTGTCCCTGTCTCCCCGTGTCCTTGTGTCCCTGTCTCCCTGTGTCCCTGTCTTCGTGTCTCCCTGTGTCCCTGTGTCTCTGTGTTCCTGTCTCCCTGTGTCCCTGTCTCACTGTGTCCCTGTCTCCCTTTTTCCCTATCTACCTGTCTCCCTATGTCACTGTGTCCCTGTATCCCTGGCTACCTGGCTCCATGGCTCCCTGGCTCCCTGGTTATATGGCTCTCTGTTTCCCTGTCTCCCTGTCTCCCTGTCTCCCTATCTCCCTGTGTCCCTGTCTCCATATCTCCGTGTCTCCCTGTCTCCCTGTGTCTCTGTGTCCCTGTGTCCCTGTTTCCCTGGCTTCTGTCTCCCTGTGTCCCTGCCTCTCTGGGTCTCTCGTCCCCTGGCTCCCTGACTCCATCGCTCCCTGTCTCCCTGTGTCTCTGTGTCCCTGTGTCCCTGTTTCCCTGCCTTTCTGTGTCCCTTGCTCCCTGACTCCTTGGTTAAATGGCTCTCTGTTTCCCTGTCTCCCTGTCTCCCTGTCTCCCTCTGTCCCTGTGTCCCTGTCTCCCTGTCGCCCTGTCTCCCTGTCTCCCTGTGTCCCTGTCTCTCTGGCTCCCTGGCTCCCTGGTTCCCTGTGTCCCTGGCTCTCTGCTTTCCTCTCTCCCAGGCCTTCTGGATACTTGGATCACTAGATCACTGTCTATGTGGCTCTCTGGCTCTCTGGCTCCCTGTCTCCCTGTCCTCCTGTCTCCCTGTCTCCCTGTCTCCCTGTCTCCCTGTCTCCCTGTCTCCCTGTCTCCCTGTCTCCTTTGTCCCTGTGTTTCTGTATTCCTGGCTCCCTAGCTCCCTGGCTCCCTGGTTAGATGGCTCTCTGTTTCCCTGTCTCCCTGTTTCCCTGTCTCCCTGTCTCCCTGTCTACCTGTGTCCCTGTCTCCCTCTGTCCTTGTGTTCCTATCTCCCTATATCCATGTCTCCATGTCTCTCTGTGGCCCTGTGCCCTGTATCCCTGTCTCCCTGTGTCCCTGTCTCCCTTTTCCCCATCTACCTATCTACCTGTGTCCCTGTGTCCCTGTCTCCCTGTCTCCCTGTTTCACTGTCTCCCTGGCTCTCTGGCTCTCTGGTTCCCTGGCTCCCTGGTTCCCTGGCTCCCTGGCTCCCTGGCTCCCTAGCTCCCTGGCTCCCTGGCTCCCTGGCTCCTTGTCTCCCTGTGTCCCTGTGTCCCTGTGTCCCTGTCTCCCTGTGTCCCTTGCTCCCTAGCTCCCTGGTTACATGGCTCTCTGTTTTCCTGTCTCCCTGTCTCCCTGTCTCCCTGTGTCCCTGTGTCACCGTGTCCTGTGTCCCTGGCTCCCTGGATTCCTGGCTCCCTGGCTCCTTGGCTTCCTGGCTCCCTGGCTTCCTAGCTCCCTGGCTCCTTGGCTCCCTGGCTCCCTGTCTACTTGTGTCCCTGTCTCCTTGTCTCCCTGTGTCCCTGTCTCCCTGTGTCCCTCTCTCCGTGTCTCCCTGTGTCCCTGTTTCCCTGTCTCCCTGTCTCAATGTGTCCCTGGCTCCCTGGCTCCATAGCTCCCTGTCTCCCTGTGTCTCTGTGTCCCTGTGTCCCTGTGTCCCTTTGTCCCTGTTTCCCTATCTCCCTGTGTCCCTTGGTCCCTGGCGCCCTGGTTACATGGCTCTCTGTTTCCCTATCTCCATGTCTCCCTGTCTCCCTGTGTCCCTGTCTCTCCGGCTCCCTGGCTCCCTGGTTCCCTGGGTCCCTGCCTCTCTGCTTTCCTCTTTCCCTGGCCTTCTGGATCCTTGGATCACTAGATCACTGTCTCTGTGGCTCTCTGTCTCCCTGTCTCCCTGTCTCTCTGTCTCCCTGTCTACCTGTGTTCCTGTGTCCCTGTCTCCCTATCTCCCTGTGTCCTTGTGTCCCTGTGTTCCTGTCTCCCTGTCTCCCTGTCTCCCTGTCTCCCTGTCTCCCTATCTCACTGTCTCCCTGTCTCCCTGTCTCCCTGTCTCCCAGTCTCCCTGTCTCCCTGTCTCCCCCTCTCCCTGTCTCTTTGTCTCCCTGTGTCCCTGTGTCCCTGTGCCCCTGTGTCCCTGTGTCCCTGTATCCCTGGCGCCCTGGCTCCCTGGCTCCCTGGTTACATGGCTCTCTCTTTCCCTGTCCCCTGTTACCCTGTCTCCCTGTATCCCTGTCTCCCTGTCTACCTGTGTCCCTGTCTCCCTCTGTCCCTGTGTCCTCGTCTCCCTATATCCATGTCTCCACGTCTCCCTGTTCCCTGTGTCCCTGTTTCACTGTCTCCTTGTGTCCCTGTCTCCCTTTTTCCCTATCTACCTGTCTACCTGTGTCCCTGTATCCCTGTCTTCATTTCTCCCTGTTTCACTGTCTCCCTGGCTCTCTGGCTCTCTGGTTCCCTGGCTCCCTGGCTCTCTGACTCCCTGGCTCCCTGACTCCCTGGCTCCCTGGCTCCCTGGCTCCCTGGCTCCTTGGCTCCCTGTCTCCCTGTATACCTGTCTACGTGTGTCCCTGTCTCCCTGTCTCCCTGTCTCCCTGTCTCCTTGGCTCTCTAGTTCTCTCGTCCCCTGGCTCCCTGGCTCCATGGCTCCCTGTCTCCCTTGTCTCTGTGTCCCTGTGTCTCTGTCTCCCTCTGTCCCTGTGTCCCTCTCTCCCTTGCTCCCTGGCTCCCAGGTTACATGGCTCTCTGTTTCCCTATCTCCCTTTCTCGCTGTCTCCTTGTCTCGTGTCTAGCTGTGTCCCTGTGTCCCTGTGTCCCTGTCTCCCTGTCTCCCTGTGTCCCTGTCGCTCCGGCTCCCTGGCTCGCTGGTTCCCTGGGTCCCCGGCTATCTGCTTTCCTTTCTCCCTGGCCTTCTGGATCCTTGGATCACTAGATCATTGTCTCTGTTGCTCTCTGTCTCCCTTTCTCCCTGTCTCTCTGTCTCCCTTTCTCCCTGTCTCTCTGTCTCCCTGTCTCCCTGTCTCCCTGTCTCCCTGTCTCCCTGTCTCCCTGTCTCCCTGTCTCCCTGTCTCCCTGTCTCCCTGTCTCCCTGTCTCGCTGTCTCCCTGTCTCCCTGTCTCCCTGTCTCCCTGTGTCCCTTTGTCCCTGGCTCCCTGGCTCCCTGGCTTTCTGGCTCCCTGGCTATCTGGCTCCCTGGTTACATGGCACTCTGTTTCCCTGTCTCCCTGTTTCCCTGTTTCCCTGGCTCCCTGGCTCTCCGTCTACATGTGTCCCTGTCTCCCTGTCTTCCTGTGTCCCTGTCTCCCTGTCTCCTTGTGTCCCTGTGTCCCTGTCTCCCTATCTCCGTGTCTCCCAGTGTCCCTGTGTCCCTGTGTCCCTGTATCCCTCTGTCCCTGTCTCCCTGTGTCCCTTGCTCCCTGGCTCCCTGGTTACATGGCTCTCTGTTTCCCTGTCTCCCCGTCTCCCTGTCTCCCCGTCTCCCTGTCTCCCTGTGTCCCTTTGTTCCTGTTTCCCTGTGTCCCTGTGTCCCTGTGTCCCTGTGTCCCTGTGTCCCTGTCTCCCTGTTTCCCTGTCTCTCCGGCTCCCTGGCTCGCTTGTTCCCTGGGTCCCTGGCTCTCTGCTTTCCTCTCTCCCTGGCCTTCTGGATCCTTTGGTCACTAGATAACTGTCTCTCTGGCTCTCTGGCTCTCTGTCTCCCTGTCTACCTGTCTCCCTGTCTCACTGTCTACCTGTCTCCCTGTCTCCCTGTCTCCCTGTCCCCCTGTCTCCCTGTGTCCCTGTCTCCCTGTCTCCCTGTGTCCCTTTCTCCGTGTCTCCTTGTGTCCCTGTGTCTCTGTGTCCCTGTGTCCCTGTGTCCCTCTCTCCCGGTGTCCAAGTCTCCATTTTTTCTATCTACCTGTCTAGCTGTGTCCCTGTGTCCCTGTGTCCCTGTCTCCCTTTTTCCCTGTCTCCCTGGCTCTCTGTCTACATGTGTCCCTGTCTCCCTGTTTCCCTGTCTCCCTGTTTCCCTGTTACTGGCTCTCTGGCTCTCTAGCTCACAGGCTCCTTGGCTCCCTGGCTCCTTGGCTCCCTGGCTCCCTGGCTTCCTGGCTCCCCGTCTCCCTGTCTCCCTGTCTCCCTGTCTACCTGTGTCCCTGTCTCCGTGTCTCCCTGTGTCCCTGTGTCTCTGTATCCCTGTCTCCCTGTGTCCCTGTCTCCCTGTGTCCCTCTCTCCCTTTTTCCCTATCTTCCTCTCTACCTGTGTCCCTTTTTCCCTGTGTCCCTGTGTCCCTGTGTCCCTGTGTCCCTGTTTCCCTGTCTCCCTGGCTCCCTGGCTCCCTGGCTCCGTGGCTACCTAGCTCCCTGGCTCCCTGGCTCCCTGGCTTCCTGGCTCCTTTCCTCCCTGTCTCCCTGACTACCTGTGTCCCTGTCTCCCTGTCTCCCTGTCTCCCTATATCCCTGTGTCCTTCTCTTCGTGTCTCCCTGTGTCCCTGTGTCTCTCTGTCCCTGTCTCCCTGTGTCCCTGTCTCCCTGTGTCCCTGTCTCCCTTTTTCCCTATCTACCTGTCTCCCTGTGTCCCTGTTTCCCTGTCTCCCTGTCTCAATGTGTCCCTGGCTCCCTGGCTCCATGGCTCCCTGTCTCCCTGTGTCTCTGTATCCCTGTGTCCCTGTGTCCCTTTGTCCCTTTTTCCCTATCTCCCTGTGTCCCTTGGTCCCTGGCTCCCTGGTTACATAGCTTTCTGTTTCCCTATCTCCCTGTCTCCCTGTCTCCCTGTGTCCCTGTCTCTCCGGCTCCCTGGCTCCCTGTTTCCCTGGGTCCCTGGTTCTCTGCTTTCCTCTCTCCCTGGCCTTCTGGATCCTTGGATCACTAGATCACTGTCTCTGTGGCTCTCTGTCTCCCTGTCTCCCTGTCTCTCTGTCTCCCTGTCTACCTGTGTTCCTGTGTCCCTGTCTCCCTATCTCCCTGTGTCCCTGTGTCCCTGTTTTCCTGTCTCCCTGTCTCCCTGTCTCCCTGTCTCCCTGTCTCCCTGTCTCCCTGTCTCCCTGTCTCCCTGTCTCCCTGTCTCCCTGTCTCCCTGTCTCCCTGTCTCCCTGTCTCCCTGTCTCCCGCTCTCCCTGTCTCTCTTTCTCCCTGTGTCCCTGTGTCCCTGTGCCCCTGTGTCCCTGTGTCCCTTTATCCCTGGCTCCCTGGCTCCCTGGTTACATGGCTCTCTGTTTCCCTGTCCCCTGTTACCCTGTCTCCCTGTATCCCTGTCTTCCTGTCTACCTGTGTCCCTGTCTCCCTCTGTCCCTGTGTCCTTGTCTCCCTGTATCCATGTCTCCACGTCTCCCTGTTCCCTGTGTCCCTGTTTCACTGTCTCCCTGTGTCCCTGTCTCCCTTTCTCCGTATCTACCTGTCTACCTGTGTCCCTGTATCCCTGTCTCCCTTTCTCCCTGTTTCACTGTCTCCCTGGCTCTCTGGCTCTCTGGTTCCCTGGCTCCCTGACTCTCTGACTCCCTGGCTCCCTGACTCCCTGGCTCCCTGGCTCCCTGCCTCCCTGGCTCCCTGGCTCCTTGGCTCCCTGTCTCCCTGTCTACCTGTCTACTTGTGTCCCTGTCTCCCTGTCTCCCTGTCTCCCTGGCTCTCTAGGTCTCTCGTCCCCTGGCTCCCTGGCTCCATGGTTCGCTGTCTCCCTTGTCTCTGTTTCCCTGTGTCCCTGTCTCCCTCTGTCCCTGACTCCCTCTTTCCCTTGCTCCCTAGCTCCCAGGTTACATGGCTCTATGTTTCCCTATCTCCCTTTCTCGCTGTCTCCCTGTCTCGTGTCTAGCTGTGTCCCTGTGTCCCTGTCTCCCTGTTTCCCTGTCTCCCTGTGTCCCTGTCGCTCCGGCTCCCTGGCTCGCTGGTTCCCTGGGTCCCTGGCTCTCTGCTTTCCTCTCTCCCTGGCCTTCTGGATCTTTGGATAACTAGATCATTGTCTCTGTGGCTCTCTGTCTCCCTTTCTCCCTGTCTCTCTGTCTTCCTTTCTCCCTGTCTCCCTGTCTCCCTGTCTCCCTGTCTCACTGTCTCCCTGTCTCCCTGTCTCCCTGTCTCCCTGTCTCCCTGTCTCCCTGTCTCCCTGTCTCCCTGTGTCCCTGTTCCCTGTCTCCCTGTGTCCCTTTGTCCCTGGCTCCCTGACTCCCTGGCTCCCTGGCTCCCTGGCTCTCTGGCTCCCTGGTTACATGGTTCTCTGTTTCCCTGTCTCCCTGTTTCCCTGTCTCCCTGGCTCCCTGGCTCTCCGTCTATATGTGTCCCTGTCTCCCTGTCTTCCTGTGTCCCTGTCTCCCTGTCTCCTTGTGTCCCTGTGTCCCTGTCTCCATATCTCCGTGTCTCCCAGTGTCCCTGTGTCCCTGTGTCCCTGTGTCCCTGTCTCCCTGTGTCCCTTGCTCCCTGGCTCCCTGGTTACATGGCTCTCTGTTTCCCTGTCTCCCCGTCTCCCTGTCTCCCCGTCTCCCTGTCTCCCTGTGTCCCTTTGTTCCTGTTTTCCTGTGTCCCTGTGTCCCTGTGTCCCCGTCTCCCTGTTTCCCTGTCTCTCCGGCTCCCTGGCTCGCTTGTTCCCTGGGTCCCTGGCTCTCTGCTTTCCTCTCTCCCTGGCCTTCTGGATCCTTTGGTCACTAGATCACTGTCTCTCTGGCTCTCTGGCTCCCTGTTTCCCTGTCTACCTGTCTCCCTGTCTCACTGTCTACCTGTCTCCCTGTCTCCCTGTCTCCCTGTCCCCCTGTCTTCCTGTGTCCCTGTATCCCTGTCTCCCTGTGTCCCTTTCTCCGTGTCTCCCTGTGTCCCTGTGTCTCTGTGTCCCTGTGTCCCTCTCTCCCGGTGTCCAAGTCTCCCTTTTTTTCTATCTACCTGTCTACCTGTGTCCCTGTGTCCCTGTGTCCCTGTGTCCCTGTCTCCCTTTTTCCCTGTCTCCCTGGCTCTCTGTCTACATGTGTCCCTGTCTCCCTGTTTCCCTGTCTCCCTGTTTCCCTGTTCCTGGCTCTCTGGCTCTCTAGCTCACTGGCTCCTTGGCTCGCTGGCTCCTTGGCTCCTTGGCTCCCTGGCTTCCTGGCTCCCCGTCTCCCTGTCTCCCTGTCTCCCTGTCTACCTGTGTCCCTGTGTCCCTGTGTACCTGTGTCCCTGTCTCCCTGTGTCCTTGTCTCCGTGTCTCCCTGTGTCCCTGTGTCTCTGTATCCCTGTCTCCCTGTGTCCCTGTCTCCCTGTGTCCCTCTCTCCCTTTTTCCCTATCTACCTCTCTACCTGTGTCCCTGTGTCCCTGTGTCCCTGTGTCCCTGTTTCCCTGTCTCCCTGGATCTCTGGCTCTCTGGCTCCCTGGCTCCCTGGCTCTCTGGCTCCCTGGCTCCCTGGCTCCCTGGCTCCGTGGCTACCTGGCTCCCTGGCTCCCTGGCTCCCTGGCTTCCTGGCTCCTTTCCTCCCTGGCTCCCTGACTACCTGTGTCCCTGTCTCCCTTTTTCCCTATCTACCTGTCTCCCTGTGTCCCTGTGTCCCTGAATCCCTGGCTCCCTGGCTCCCTGGCTCCCTGGCTCCCTGGTTACATGTCTCTCTGTTGCCCTGTCACCCTGTTTTCCTGGCTCCCTGGCTCCCTGGCTCTCAGTCTACATGTGTCCCTGTCTCCCTGTCTTCCTGTGTCCCTGTGTCCCTGTGTCCCTGTGTCCCTGTCTCCCTGTGTCCCTGTCTCCCTGTGTCCCTGTGTCCCTGTCTCCCTGTCTCCCTGTCTCCCTGTGTCCCTGTCTCCCTGGCTCTGGTTACATGGCTCTCTGTTTCACTGTCTCCCTGTCTCCCTGTCTCCCTGTGTCCCTGTGTCCTGTGTCCCTGGCTCCCTGGCTTCCTAGCTCCCTGGCTCCTTGGCTCCCTGGCTCCCTGGCTTCCTGTCTGCCTGTCTCCCTGTCTCCCTGTCTACCTGTGTCCCTGTCTCCCTGTGTCCTTGTGTCCCTGTCTCCCTGTGTCCCTGTCTTCGTGTCTCCCTGTGTCCCTGTGTCTCTGTGTCCCTGTCTCCCTGTGTCCCTGTCTCACTGTGTCCCTGTCTCCCTTTTTCCCTATCTACCTGTCTCCCTATGTCACTGTGTCCCTGTATCCCTGGCTACCTGGCTCCATGGCTCCCTGGCTCCCTGGTTATATGGCTCTCTGTTTCCCTGTCTCCCTGTCTCCCTGTCTCCCTATCTCCCTGTCTCCCTGTCTCCCTGTCTCCCTGTCTCCCTGTCTCTTTGTGTCCCTGTGTCCCTGTTTCCCTGGCTTCTGTCTCCCTGTGTCCCTGCCTCCCTGGGTCTCTCGTCCCCTGGCTCCCTGACTCCATCGCTCCCTGTCTCCCTGTGTCTCTGTGTCCCTGTGTCCCTGTTTCCCTGCCTTTCTGTGTCCCTTGCTCCCTGGCTCCTTGGTTAAATGGCTCTCTGTTTCCCTGTCTCCCTGTCTCCCTGTGTCCCTGTGTCCCTGTGTTTCTGTCTCCCTGTCTCCCTGTCTCCCTGTCTCCCTGTCTCCCTGTGTCCCTGTCTCTCCAGCTCCCTGGCTCCCTGGTTCCCTAGGTCCCTGGCTCTCTGCTTTCCTCTCTCCCTGGCCTTCTGGATCCTTGGATCACTAGATCACTGTCTATGTGGCTCTCTGGCTCTCTGGCTCCCTGTCTCCCTGTCCTCCTGTCTCCCTGTCTCCCTGTCTCCCTGTCTCCCTGTCTCCCTGTCTCCCTGTCTCCTTTGTCCCTGTGTTTCTGTATTCCTGGCTCCCTAGCTCCCTGGCTCCCTGGTTAGATGGCTCTCTGTTTCCCTGTCTCCCTGTTTCCCTGTCTCCCTGTCTCCCTGTCTACCTGTGTCCCTGTCTCCCTCTGTCCTTGTGCTCCTATCTCCCTGTATCCATGTCTCCATGTCTCTCTGTGGCCCTGTGCCCTGTGTCCCTGTCTCCCTGTGTCCCTGTCTCCCTTTTCCCCTATCTACCTATCTACCTGTGTCCTGTGTCCCTGTCTCCCTGTCTCCCTGTTTCACTGTCTCCCTGGCTCTCTGGCTCTCTGGTTCCCTGGCTCCCTGGTTCCCTGGCTCCCTGGCTCCCTGGCTCCCTAGCTCCCTGGCTCCCTGGCTCCCTGGCTCCTTGTCTCCCTGTGTCCCTGTGTCCCTGTCTCCCTGTGTCCCTTGCTCCCTGGCTCCCTGGTTACATGGCTCTCTGTTTTCCTGTCTCCCTCTCTCCCTGTCTCCCTGTGTCCCTGTGTCACCGTGTCCTGTGTCCCTGGCTCCCTGGATTCCTGGCTCCCTGGCTCCTTGGCTTCCTGGCTCCCTGGCTTCCTAGCTCCCTGGCTCCCTGTCTCCCTGTCTCCCTGTCTACCTGTGTCCATGTCTCCCTGTGTCCCTGTGTCCCTGTCTCCCTGTGTCTCTGTCTTCGTGTGTACCTGTGTCTCTGTGTCCCTGTGTCCCTGTCTCCCTGTGTCCCTGTCTCTCCGGATCCCTGGCTCGCTGGTTCCCTGGGTCCCTGGCTCTCTGCTTTCCTCACTCCCTGGCCTTCTGGATCCTTGAATCACTAGATCACTGTCTCTGTGGCTCTCTTTCTCCCTGTCTCCCTGTCTCTCTGTCTCCCTTTCTCCCTGTCTCCCTGTCTCCCTGTCTCCCTGTCTCCCTGTCTACCTGTGTCCCTGGCTCCCTGTGTCCCTGTGTCCTTGTCTCCCTATGTCCCTGTCTTCGTATCTCCCTGTATCCCTGTGTCTCTGTGTCCCTGACTCCCTGTCTCCCTGTCTCCCTGTTTCCCTGTCTCCCTGTCTCTTTGTGTCCCTGTGTCCCTGTTTCCCTGGCTTCTGTCTCCCTGTGTCCCTGCCTCTCTGGGTCTCTCGTCCCCTGACTCCCTGACTCCATCGCTCCCTGTCTCCCTGTGTCTCTGTGTCCCTGTGTCCCTGTTTCCCTGCCTTTCTGTGTTTCTTGCTCCCTGGCTCCTTGGTTAAATGGCTCTCTGTTTCCCTGTCTCCCTATGTCCCTGTGTCCCTGTGTCCCTGTGTCCCTGTGTCCCTGTGTCCCTGTGTCCCTGTGTCCCTGTCTCCCTGTCTCCCTGTCTCCCTGTCTCCCTGTGTCCCTGTCTCTCCGGCTCCCTGGCTCCCTGGTTCCCTAGGTCCCTGGCTCTCTGCTTTCCTCTCTCCCTGGCCTTCTGGATCCTTGGATCACTAGATCACTGTCTATGTGGCTCTCTGGCTCTCTGGCTCCCTGTCTCCCTGTCCTCCTGTCTCCCTGTCTCCCTGTCTCCCTGTCTCCCTGTCTCCCTGTCTCCCTGTCTCCTTTGTCCCTGTGTTTCTGTATTCCTGGCTCCCTAGCTCCCTGGCTCCCTGGTTAGATGGCTCTCTGTTTCCCTGTCTCCCTGTTTCCCTGTCTCCCTGTCTCCCTGTCTACCTGTGTCCCTGTCTCCCTCTGTCCTTGTGTTCCTATCTCCCTGTATCCATGTCTCCATGTCTCTCTGTGGCCCTGTGCCCTGTGTCCCTGTCTCCCTGTGTCCCTGTCTCCCTGTTTCCCTGTCTCCCTGTTTCCCTGTTCCTGGCTTCTGGCTCTCTAGCTCACTGGCTCCTTGGCTCGCTGGCTCCTTGGCTCCTTGGCTCCCTGGCTTCCTGGCTCCCCGTCTCCCTGTCTCCCTGTCTCCCTGTCTACCTGTGTCCCTGTGTCCCTGTGTACCTGTGTCCCTGTCTCCCTGTGTCCTTGTCTCCGTGTCTCCCTGTGTCCCTGTGTCTCTGTATCCCTGTCTCCCTGTGTCCCTGTCTCCCTGTGTCCCTCTCTCCCTTTTTCCCTATCTACCTCTCTACCTGTGTCCCTGTGTCCCTGTGTCCCTGTGTCCCTGTTTCCCTGTCTCCCTGGATCTCTGGCTCTCTGGCTCCCTGGCTCCCTGGCTCTCTGGCTCCCTGGCTCCCTGGCTCCCTGGCTCCGTGGCTACCTGGCTCCCTGGCTCCCTGGCTCCCTGGCTTCCTGGCTCCTTTCCTCCCTGGCTCCCTGACTACCTGTGTCCCTGTCTCCCTTTTTCCCTATCTACCTGTCTCCCTGTGTCCCTGTGTCCCTGAATCCCTGGCTCCCTGGCTCCCTGGCTCCCTGGTTACATGTCTCTCTGTTGCCCTGTCACCCTGTTTTCCTGGCTCCATGGCTCCCTGGCTCTCAGTCTACATGTGTCCCTGTCTCCCTGTCTTCCTGTGTCCCTGTGTCCCTGTGTCCCTGTGTCCCTGTCTCCCTGTCTCCCTGTGTCCCTGTGTCCCTGTCTCCCTGTCTCCCTGTCTCCCTGTGTCCCTTGCTCCCTGGCTCTGGTTACATGGCTCTCTGTTTCACTGTCTCCCTGTCTCCCTGTCTCCCTGTGTCCCTGTGTCCTGTGTCCCTGGCTCCCTGGCTTCCTAGCTCCCTGGCTCCTTGGCTCCCTGGCTCCCTGGCTTCCTGTCTGCCTGTCTCCCTGTCTCCCTGTCTACCTGTGTCCCTGTCTCCCTGTGTCCTTGTGTCCCTGTCTCCCTGTGTCCCTGTCTTCGTGTCTCCCTGTGTCCCTGTGTCTCTGTGTCCCTGTCTCCCTGTGTCCCTGTCTCACTGTGTCCCTGTCTCCCTTTTTCCCTATCTACCTGTCTCCCTATGTCACTGTGTCCCTGTATCCCTGGCTACCTGGCTCCATGGCTCCCTGGCTCCCTGGTTATATGGCTCTCTGTTTCCCTGTCTCCCTGTCTCCCTGTCACCCTATCTCCCTGTCTCCCTGTCTCCCTGTCTCCCTGTCTCCCTGTCTCCCTGTCTCTTTGTGTCCCTGTGTCCCTGTTTCCCTGGCTTCTGTCTCCCTGTGTCCCTGCCTCTCTGGGTCTCTCGTCCCCTGGCTCCCTGACTCCATCGCTCCCTGTCTCCCTGTGTCTCTGTGTCGCTGTGTCCCTGTTTCCCTGCCTTTCTGTGTCCCTTGCTCCCTGGCTCCTTGGTTAAATGGCTCTCTGTTTCCCTGTCTCCCTGTCTCCCTGTGTCCCTGTGTCCCTGTCTCCCTGTCTCCCTGTCTCCCTGTCTCCCTGTGTCCCTGTCTCTCCGGCTCCCTGGCTCCCTGGTTCCCTAGGTCCCTGGCTCTCTGCTTTCCTCTCTCCCTGGCCTTCTGGATCCTTGGATCACTAGATCACTGTCTATGTGGCTCTCTGGCTCTCTGGCTCCCTGTCTCCCTGTCCTCCTCTCTCCCTGTCTCCCTGTCTCCCTGTCTCCCTGTCTCCCTGTCTCCCTGTCTCCTTTGTCCCTGTGTTTCTGTATTCCTGGCTCCCTAGCTCCCTGGCTCCCTGGTTAGATGGCTCTCTGTTTCCCTGTCTCCCTGTTTCCCTGTCTCCCTGTCTCCCTGTCTACCTGTGTCCCTGTCTCCCTCTGTCCTTGTGTTCCTATCTCCCTGTATCCATGTCTCCATGTCTCTCTGTGGCCCTGTGCCCTGTGTCCCTGTCTCCCTGTGTCCCTGTCTCCCTTTTCCCCTATCTACCTATATACCTGTGTCCCTGTGTCCCTGTCTCCCTGTCTCCCTGTTTCACTGTCTCCCTGGCTCTCTGGCTCTCTGGTTCCCTGGCTCCCTGGTTCCCTGGCTCCCTGGCTCCCTGGCTCCCTAGCTCCCTGGCTCCCTGGCTCCCTGGCTCCTTGTCTCCCTGTGTCCCTGTGTCCCTGTCTCCCTGTGTCCCTTGCTCCCTGGCTCCCTGGTTACATGGCTCTCTGTTTTCCTTCTCCCTGTCTCCCTGTCTCCCTGTGTCCCTGTGTCACCGTGTCCTGTGTCCCTGGCTCCCTGGATTCCTGGCTCCCTGGCTCCTTGGCTTCCTGGCTCCCTGGCTTCCTAGCTCCCTGGCTCCCTGTCTCCCTGTCTCCCTGTCTACCTGTGTCCATGTCTCCCTGTGTCCCTGTGTCCCTGTCTCCCTGTGTCTCTGTCTTCGTGTGTACCTGTGTCTCTGTGTCCCTGTGTCCCTGTCTCCCTGTGTCCCTGTCTCTCCGGATCCCTGGCTCGCTGGTTCCCTGGGTCCCTGGCTCTCTGCTTTCCTCACTCCCTGGCCTTCTGGATCCTTGAATCACTAGATCACTGTCTCTGTGGCTCTCTTTCTCCCTGTCTCCCTGTCTCTCTGTCTCCCTTTCTCCCTGTCTCCCTGTCTCCCTGTCTCCCTGTCTCCCTGTCTACCTGTGTCCCTGGCTCCCTGTGTCCCTGTGTCCTTGTCTCCCTATGTCCCTGTCTTCGTATCTCCCTGTATCCCTGTATCTCTGTGTCCCTGTCTCCCTGTCTCCCTGTCTCCCTGTTTCCCTGTCTCCCTGTCTCTTTGTGTCCCTGTGTCCCTGTTTCCCTGGCTTCTGTCTCCCTGTGTCCCTGCCTCTCTGGGTCTCTCGTCCCCTGACTCCCTGACTCCATCGCTCCCTGTCTCCCTGTGTCTCTGTGTCCCTGTGTCCCTGTTTCCCTGCCTTTCTGTGTTTCTTGCTCCCTGGCTCCTTGGTTAAATGGCTCTCTGTTTCCCTGTCTCCCTGTGTCCCTGTGTCCCTGTGTCCCTGTCTCCCTGTCTCCCTGTCTCCCTGTCTCCCTGTCTCCCTGTCTCCCTGTGTCCCTGTCTCTCCGGCTCCCTGGCTCCCTGGTTCCCTAGGTCCCTGGCTCTCTGCTTTCCTCTCTCCCTGGCCTTCTGGATCCTTGGATCACTAGATCACTGTCTATGTGGCTCTCTGGCTCTCTGGCTCCCTGTCTCCCTGTCCTCCTCTCTCCCTGTCTCCCTGTCTCCCTGTCTCCCTGTCTCCCTGTCTCCCTGTCTCCTTTGTCCCTGTGTTTCTGTATTCCTGGCTCCCTAGCTCCCTGGCTCCCTGGTTAGATGGCTCTCTGTTTCCCTGTCTCCCTGTTTCCCTGTCTCCCTGTCTCCCTGTCTACCTGTGTCCCTGTCTCCCTCTGTCCTTGTGTTCCTATCTCCCTGTATCCATGTCTCCATGTCTCTCTGTGGCCCTGTGCCCTGTGTCCCTGTCTCCCTGTGTCCCTGTCTCCCTTTTCCCCTATCTACCTATATACCTGTGTCCCTGTGTCCCTGTCTCCCTGTCTCCCTGTTTCACTGTCTCCCTGGCTCTCTGGCTCTCTGGTTCCCTGGCTCCCTGGTTCCCTGGCTCCCTGACTCCCTGGCTCCCTAGCTCCCTGGCTCCCTGGCTCCCTGGCTCCTTGTCTCCCTGTGTCCCTGTGTCCCTGTCTCCCTGTGTCCCTTGCTCCCTGGCTCCCTGGTTACATGGCTCTCTGTTTTCCTGTCTCCCTGTCTCCCTGTCTCCCTGTGTCCCTGTGTCACCGTGTCCTGTGTCCCTGGCTCCCTGGATTCCTGGCTCCCTGGCTCCTTGGCTTCCTGGCTCCCTGGCTTCCTAGCTCCCTGGCTCCCTGTCTCCCTGTCTACCTGTGTCCCTGTCTCCCGGTGTCCCTGTGTCCCTGTCTCCCTGTGTCTCTGTCTTCGTGTGTACCTGTGTCTCTGTGTCCCTGTGTCCCTGTCTCCCTGTGTCCCTGTCTCTCCGGATCCCTGGCTCGCTGGTTCCCTGGGTCCCTGGCTCTCTGCTTTCCTCACTCCCTGGCCTTCTGGATCCTTGAATCACTAGATCACTGTCTCTGTGGCTCTCTTTCTCCCTGTCTCCCTGTCTCTCTGTCTCCCTTTCTCGCTGTCTCCCTGTCTCCCTGTCTCCCTGTCTCCCTGTCTACCTGTGTCCCTGGCTCCCTGTGTCCCTGTGTCCTTCTCTCCCTATGTCCCTGTCTTCGTATCTCCCTGTATCCCTGTGTCTCTGTGTCCCTGTCTCCCTGTCTCCCTGTCTCCATGTTTCCCTGTCTTCCTGGCTCTCTGGCTCTCTGGCTCTCTGGCTCCCTGGCTCCCAGGCTCCCTGGCTCCTTGGCTCCCTGTCTCCCTGTCTACTTGTGTCCCTGTCTCCTTGTCTCCCTGTGTCCCTCTCTCCCTGTGTCCCTCTCTCCGTTTCTCCCTGTGTCCCTGTTTCCCTGTCTCCCTGTCTCAATGTGTCCCTGGCTCCCTGGCTCCATGGCTCCCTGTCTCCTTGTGTCTCTGTGTCCCTGTGTCCCTGTGTCCCTTTGTCCCTGTTTCCCTATCTCCCTGTGTCCCTTGGTCCCTGGCTCCCTGGTTACATGGCTCTCTGTTTCCCTATCTCCCTGTCTCCCTGTCTCCCTGTGTCCCTGTCTCTCCGGCTCCCTGGCTCCCTGGTTCCCTGGGTCCCTGCCTCTCTGCTTTCCTCTTTCCCTGGCCTTCTGGATCCTTGGATCACTAGATCACTGTCTCTGTGGCTCTCTGTCTCCCTGTCTCCCTGTCTCTCTGTCTCCCTGTCTACCTGTGTTCCTGTGTCCCTGTCTCCCTATCTCCCTGTGTCCCTGTGTCCCTGTGTTCCTGTCTCCCTGTCTCCCTGTCTCCCTATCTCACTGTCTCCCTGTCTCCCTGTCTCCCTGTCTCCCTGTCTCCCTGTCTCCCTGTCTCCCTGTCTCCCAGTCTCCCTGTCTCCCTGTCTCCCCCTCTCCCTGTCTCTCTGTCTCCCTGTGTCCCTGTGTCCCTGTGCCCCTGTGTCCCTGTGTCCCTGTATCCCTGGCTCCCTGGCTCCCTGGCTCCCTGGTTACATGGCTCTCTGTTTCCCTGTCCCCTGTTACCCTGTCTCCCTGTATCCCTGTCTCCCTGTCTACCTGTGTCCCTGTCTCCCTCTGTCCCTGTGTCCTTGTCTCCCTGTATCCATGTCTCCACGTCTCCCTGTTCCCTGTGTCCCTGTTTCAATGTCTCCTTGTGTCCCTGTCTCCCTTTTTCCCTATCTACCTGTCTACCTGTGTCCCTTTATCCCTGTCTCCCTTTCTCCCTGTTTCACTGTCTCCCTGGCTCTCTGGCTCTCTGGTTCCCTGGCTCCCTGGCTCTCTGACTCCCTGGCTCCCTGACTCCCTGGCTCCCTGGCTCCTAGGCTCCCTGTCTCCCTGTATACCTGTCTACTTGTGTCCCTGTCTCCCTGTCTCCCTGTCTCCCTGTCTCCCTGGCTCTCTAGTTCTCTCGTCCCCTGGCTCCCTGGCTCCATGGCTCCCTGTCTCCCTTGTCTCTGTGTCCCTGTGTCCCTGTCTCCCTCTGTCCCTGTCTCCCTCTCTCCCTTGCTCCCTGGCTCCCAGGTTACATGGCTCTCTGTTTCCCTATATCCCTTTCTCGCTGTCTCCTTATCACGTGTCTAGGTGTGTCCCTGTATCCCTGTGTCCCTGTCTCCCTGTCTCCCTGTGTCCCTGTCGCTCCGGCTCCCTGGCTCGCTGGTTCCCAGGGTCCCCGGCTCTCTGCTTTCTTCTCTCCCTGGCCTTCTGGATCCTTGGATCACTAGATCATTGACTCTGTGGCTCTCTGTCTCCCTGTCTCCCTGTCTCCCTGTCTCCCTGTCTCCCTGTCTCCCTGTCTCCCTGTGTCCCTTTGTCCCTGGCTCCTGGCTCCCTGGCTTTCTGGCTCCCTGGCTATCTGGCTCCCTGGTTACATGGCACTCTGTTTCCCTGTCTCCCTGTTTCACTGTTTCCCTGGCTCCCTGGCTCTCCGTCTACATGTGTCCCTGTCTCCCTGTCTCCCTGTCTCCCTGTCTCCCTGTCTCCCAGTCTCCCTGTCTCCCTGTCTCCCTATCTCCGTGTCTCCCAGTGTCCCTGTGTCCCTGTGTCCCTGTATCCCTGTGTCCCTTGCTCCCTGGCTCCCTGGTTACATGGCTCTCTCTTTCCCTGTTCCCCGTCTCCCTGTCTCCCCGTCTCCCTGTCTCCCTGTGTCCCTTTGTTCCTGTTTCCCTGTGTCCCTGTGTCCCTGTGTCCCTGTCTCCCTGTCTCCCTGTTTCCCTGTCTCTCCGGCTCCCTGGCTCGCTTGTTCCCTGGGTCCCTGGCTCTCTGCTTTCCTCTCTCCCTGGCCTTCTGGATCCTTTGGTCACTAGATCACTGTCTCTCTGGCTCTCTGGCTCCCTGTCTCCATGTCTACCTGTCTCCCTGTCTCACTGTCTACCTGTCTCCCTGTCTCCCTGTCCCCCTGTCTCCCTGTGTCCCTGTCTCCCTGTCTCCCTGTGTCCCTTTCTCCGTGTCTCCCTGTGTTCCTGTGTCTCTGTGTCCCTGTGTCCCTGTGTCCCTCTCTCCCGGTGTCCAAGTCTCCATTTTTTCTATCTACCTGTCTACCTGTGTCCCTGTGTCCCTGTGTCCCTGTCTCCCTTTTTCCCTGTCTCCCTGGCTCTCTGTCTACATGTGTCCCTGTCTCCCTGTTTCCCTGTCTCCCTGTTTCCCTGTTCCTGGCTCTCTGGCTCTCTAGCTCACTGGCTCCTTGGCTCCCTGGCTCCTTGGCTCCCTGGCTCCCTGGCTTCCTGGCTCCCCGTCTCCCTGTCTCCCTGTCTCCCTGTCTACCTGTGTCCCTGTGTCCCTGTGTACCTGTGTCCCTGTCTCCCTGTGTCCCTGTCTCCGTGTCTCCCTGTGTCCCTGTGTCTCTGTATCCCTGTCTCCCTGTGTCCCTGTCTCCCTGTGTCCCTCTCTCCCTTTTTCCCTATCTTCCTCTCTACCTGTGTCCCTTTTTCCCTGTGTCCCTGTGTCCCTGTGTCCCTGTGTCCCTGTTTCCCTGTCTCCCTGGCTCCCTGGCTCTCTGGCTCCCTGGCTCCCTGCCTCCCTGGCTCCATGGCTACTTGGCTCCCTGGCTCCCTGGCTCCCTGGCTTCCTGGCTCCTTTCCTCCCTGTCTCCCTGACTACCTGTGTCCCTGTCTCCCTGTCTCCCTGTCTCCCTATATCCCTGTGTCCTTCTCTTCGTGTCCTCCTGTGTCCCTGTGTCCCTGGCTCTCAGGCTCCATGGCTCCGTGGCTCCCTGGTTATATGGCTCTCTGTTTCCCTGTCTCCCTGTCTACCTGTGTCCCTGTCTCCCTGTGTCCCTGTGTCCCTGTCTCCCTGTGTCCCTGTCTTCGTGTCTCCCTGTGTCCCTGTGTCTCTCTCTCCCTGTCTCCCTGTGTCCCTGTCTCCCTGTGTCCCTGTCTCCCTTTTTCCCTATCTACCTGTCTCCCTGTGTCCCTGTGTCCCTGAATCCCTGGCTCCCTGGCTCCCTGGCTCCCTGGCTCCCTGGTTACATGTCTCTCTGTTGCCCTGTCTCCCTGTTTTCCTGGCTCCCTGGCTTCCTGGCTCTCAGTCTACCTGTGTCCCTGTCTCCCTGTCTTCCTGTGTCCCTGTGTCCCTGTCTCCCTGTGTCCCTGTCTCCCTGTGTCCCTGTGTCCCTGTGTCCCTGTCTCCCTGTCTCCCTGTGTCCCTGTCTCCCTGTCTCCCTGTGTCCCTTGCTCCCTGGCTCTGGTTACATGGCTCTCTGTTTCTCTGTCTCCCTGTCTCCCTGTCTCCCTGTCTCCCTGTGTCCATGTGTCCTTTGTCCCTGGCTCCCTGGCTTCCTAGCTCCCTGGCTCCTTGGCTCCCTGGCTCCCTGGCTTCCTGTCTCCCTGTCTCTTTGTGTCCCTGTGTCCCTGTTTCCCTGGCTTCTGTCTCCCTGTGTCCCTGCCTCTCTGGGTCTCTCGTCCCCTGGCTCCCTGACTCCATGGCTCCCTGTCTCCCTGAGTCTCTGTGTCCCTGTGTCCCTGTTTCCCTGCCTTTCTGTGTCCCTTGCTCCCTGGCTCCTTGGTTAAATGGTTTTCTGTTTCCCTGTCTCCCTGTCTCCCTGTGTCCCTGTGTCCCTGTGTCCCTGTCTCCCTGTCTCCCTGTCTCCCTGTCTCCCTGTGTCCCTGTCTCTTCGGATCCCTGGCTCCCTGGTTCCCTGGGTCCCTGGCTCTCTGCTTTCCTCTCTCCCTGGCCTTCTGGATCCTTGGATCACTAGATCACTGTCTATGTGGCTCTCTGGCTCTCTGGCTCCCTGTCTCCCTGTCCTCCTGTCTCCCTGTCCTCCTGTCTCCCTGTCTCCCTGTCTCCCTGTAACCCTGTCTCCCTGTCTCCCTGTCTCCCTGTCTCCCTGTCTACCTGTGTCCCTGTGTCCCTGTGTCCCTGTCTCCCTTTTTCCCTGTCTCCCTGGCTCTCTGTCTACATGTGTCCCTGTCTCCCTGTTTCCCTGTCTCCCTGTTTCCCTGTTCCTGGCTCTCTGGCTCTCTAGCTCACTGGCTCCTTGGCTCGCTGGCTCCTTGGCTCCTTGGCTCCTTGGCTCCCTGGCTTCCTGGCTCCCCATCTCCCTGTCTCCCTGTCTCCCTGTCTACCTGTGTCCCTGTGTCCCTGTGTACCTGTGTCCCTGTCTCCCTGTGTCCCTGTCTCCGTGTCTCCCTGTGTCCCTGTGTCTCTGTATCCCTGTCTCCCTGTGTCCCTGTCTCCCTGTGTCCCTCTCTCCCTTTTTCCCTATCTACCTCTCTACCTGTGTCCCTGTGTCCCTGTGTCCCTCTGTCCCTGTTTCCCTGTCTCCCTGGATCTCTGGCTCTCTGGCTCCCTGGCTCCCTGGCTCCCTGGCTCCCTGGCTCCCTGGCTCCCTGGCTCCCTGGCTCCCTGGCTCCCTGGCTCCGTGGCTACCTGGCTCCCTGGCTCCCTGGCTCCCTGGCTTCCTGGCTCCTTTCCTCCCTGTCTCCCTGACTACCTGTGTCCCTGTCTCTCTTTTTCCCTATCTACCTGTCTCCCTGTGTCCCTGTGTCCCTGAATCCCTGGCTCCCTGGCTCCCTGGCTCCCTGGCTCCCTGGTTACATGTCTCTCTGTTGCCCTGTCTCCCTGTTTTCCTGGCTCCGTGGCTCCCTGGCTCTCAGTCTACATGTGTCCCTGTCTCCCTGTCTTCCTGTGTCCCTGTGTCCCTGTCTCCCTGTGTCCCTGTCTCCCTGTGTCCCTGTGTCCCTGTGTCCCTGTCTCCCTGTCTCCCTGTGTCCCTTGCTCCCTGGCTCTGGTTACATGGCTCTCTGTTTCCCTGTCTCCCTGTCTCCCTGTCTCCCTGTCTCCCTGTCTCCCTGTCTCCCTGTGTCCCTGTGTCCCTGTCTCCCTGTCTCCCTGTGTCCCTTGCTCCCTGGCTCTGGTTACATGGCTCTCTGTTTCCCTGTCTCCCTGTCTCCCTGTCTCCCTGTCCCCCTGTGTCCCTGTGTCCTGTGTCCCTGGCTCCCTGGCTTCCTAGCTCCCTGGCTCCTTGGCTCCCTGGCTCCCTGGCTTCCTGTCTGCCTGTCTCCCTGTCTACCTGTGTCCCTGTCTCCCTGTGTCCTTGTGTCCCTGTCTCCCTGTGTCCCTGTCTTCGTGTCTCCCTGTGTCCCTGTGTCTCTGTGTCCCTGTCTCCCTGTGTCCCTGTCTCCCTGTGTCCCTGTCTCCCTGTGTCCCTGTCTCCCTTTTTCCCTATCTACCTGTCTCCCTATGTCACTGTGTCCCTGTATCCCTGGCTACCTGGCTCCATGGCTCCCTGGCTCCCTGGCTCCCTGGTTATATGGCTCTCTGTTTCCCTGTCTCCCTGTCTCCCTGTCTCCCTATCTCCCTGTCTCCCTGTCTCCCTGTCTCTTTGTGTCCCTGTGTCCCTGTGTCCCTGTTACCCTGGCTTCTGTCTCCCTGTGTCCCTGCCTCTCTGGGTCTCTCGTCCCCTGGCTCCCTGACTCCATCGCTCCCTGTCTCCCTGTGTCTCTGTGTCCCTGTGTCCCTGTTTCCCTGCCTTTCTGTGTCCCTTGCTCCCTGGCTCCTTGGTTAAATGGCTCTCTGTTTCCCTGTCTCCCTGTGTCCCTGTGTCCCTCTGTCCCTGTGTCCCTGTCTCCCTGTCTCCCTGTGTCCCTGTCTCTCCGGCTCCCTGGCTCCCTGGTTCCCTGTGTCCCTCGCTCTCTGCTTTCCTCTCTCCCTGGCCTTCTGGATCCTTGGATCATTAGATCACTGTCTATGTGGCTCTCTGGCTCTCTGGCTCCCTTTTTCCCTGTCCTCCTGTCTCCCTTTCTCCCTGTCTCCCTGTCTCCCTGTCTCGCTGTCTCCTTTGTCCCTGTGTCCCTGTATTCCTGGCTCCCTAGCTCCCTGGCTCCCTGGTTAGATGGCTCTCTGTTTCCCTGTCTCCCTGTTTCCCTGTCTCCCTGTCTCCCTGTCTACCTGTGTCCCTGTCTCCCTCTGTCCCTGTGTTCCTATCTCCCTGTATCCATGTCTCCATGTCTCCCTGTGGCCCTGTGCCCTGTGTCCCTGTCTCCCTGTCTCCATGTTTCCCTGTCTCTCCGGCTCCCTGGCTCGCTTGTTCCCTGGGTCCCTGGCTCTGTGCTTTCCTCTCTCCCTGGCCTTCTGGATCCTTGGGTCACTAGATCACTGTCTCTCTGGCTCTCTGGCTCCCTGTCTCCCTGTCTACCTGTCTCCCTGTGTCCCTGTGTCCCTGTGTCCCTTTCTCCGTGTCTCCCTGTGTCCCTGTGTCTCTGTGTCCCTGTCTCCCTGTGTCCCTCTCTCCCGGTGTCCAAGTCTCCCTTTTTTTCTATCTACCTGTCTCTGACTGTCTTGCTCCCTGTCACCCTTTCTCCCTGTGTCCCTGTGTCCCTGTGTCCCTGTGTCCCTGTTTCCCTGTCTCCCTGGCTCTCTGTCTACATGTGTCCCTGTCTCCCTGTTTCCCTGTCTCCCTGTTTCCCTGTTCCTTTCTCTCTGGCTCTCTAGCTCCCTGGCTCCCTGGCTCGCTGGCTCCCTGGCACACTGGCTCACTGGCTCCATGGCTCACTGGCTCCCTGGCTCCCTGGCTCCCTGGCTCCCTGGCTCCCAGTGTACCTCTCTCCGGGTCTCCCTGTGTCCCTGTTTCCCTGTCCATGTCTCCCTGTGTCCCTGGCTCTCAGGCTCCATGGCTCCCTGGCTCCCTGGTTATATGGCTCTCTGTTTCCCTGTCTCCCTGTCTCCCTGTCTCCCTGTCTCCCTGTCTATTGTGTCCCTGTCTCCCTGTCTCCCTGTCTCCCTGTGTCCCTGGCTCTCTAGGTCTCTTGTCCCCTGGCTCACCGGCTCCATGGTTCCCTGGCTCCCTTGTCTCTGTGTCCCTGTGTGCCTGTGTCCCTGTGTTGCTGTCTCCCTCTGTCCCTTGCTCCCTCGCTCCCTGGTTACATGGCTCTCTGGTTCCCTGTCTCCCTGTCTCCCTATATGCCTGTCTCCCTGTCTCCCTGTCTACTTGTGTCCCTGTCTCCCTGTCTCCCTGTCTCCCTGTCTCCCTGGCTCTCTAGGTCTCTCGTCCCCTGGCTCCCTGGCTCCATGGCTCCCTGTCTCCCTTGTCTCTGTGTCCATGTGTCCCTGTGTCCCTGTGTCCCTGTCTCCCTCTGTCCCTTGCTCCCTGGCTCCCTGGTTACATGGCTCTCTGTTTCCCTGTCTTCCTTTCTCGCTGTCTCCCTGTCTCCCTGTCTACCTGTGTCACTGTCTCCCTGTCTCCCTGTCTCCCTGTCTCCCTGTCTCCCTGTCTCTCCGGCTCCCTGGCTCGCTGGTTCCCTGGGTCCCTGGCTCTCTGCTTTCCTCTCTCCCTGGCCTTCTGGATCCTTGGATCACTAGATCACTGTCTCTGTGGCTCTCTGTCTCCCTGTCTCCCTGTCTCTCTGTCTCCCTTTCTCCCTGTCTCCCTGTCTCCCTGTCTCTCTGTCTCCCTGTCTCCCTGTCTCCCTGTCTCCCTGTCTCCCTGTCTCCCTGGCTCCCTGGCTCCGTGGCTCCCTGGCTCCCTGGCTCCCTGCTTACATGGCTCTCTGTTTCCCTGTCTCCCTGTTTCCCTGTCTCCCTGGCTCCCTGGCTCTCCGTCTACATGTGTCCCTGTCTCCCTGTCTTCCTGTGTCCCTGTCTCCCTGTCTCCTTGTGTCCCTGTGTCCCTGTCTCCCTATCTCCGTGTCTCCCAGTGTCCCTGGGTCCCTGTGTCCCTGTGTCCCTCTGTCCCTGTGTCCCTGTCTCCCTGTGTCCCTTGCTCCCTGGCTCCCTGGTTACATGGCTCTCTGTTTCCCTGTCTCCCCGTCTCCCTGTCTCCCCGTCTCCCTTTCTCCCTGTGTCCCTGTGTTCCTGTTTCCCTGTGTCCCTGTCTCCCTGTCTCCCTGTCTCCCTGTCTCCCTGTTTCCCTGTCATTCCGGCTCCCTGGCTCCCTTGTTCCCTGGGTCCCTGGCTCTCTGCTTTCCTATCTCCCTGGTCTTCTGGATCCTTTGTTCACTAGATCACTGTTTCTGTGGCTCTCTGGCTCCCTCTCTCCCTGCTCCCTGTCTCCCTATCTCTCTGTCTTTCTGTCTCCCTGTCTCCCTGTCTTCCTGTCCCTGTCTCCCTGTCTCCCTGTCTCCCTGTCTCCCTGCCTCCCTGTCTCCCTGTCTCCCTGTCTCCTTGTATCCCTGTCTCCCTGTCTCCCTGTCTCCATGTCTCCCTGTCTCCCTGTGTCCCTGTATCCCTGACTCCCTCTCTCCCTGGCTCCCTGGTTAAGTGGCTCTCTGTTTCCCTCTCTCCCTGTTTCCCTGTCTCCCTGTCTCCCTGGCTCCTTGTCTCCCTGTCTCCATGTCTACCTGTGTCTCTGTTTCCCTGTGTCACTGTGTCCTGTGTCCCTGGCTCCCTGGCTTCCTGGTTCCCTGGATCCTTGGCTCCCTGGCTCCCTGGCTTCCTGGCTCCTTGTCTCCCTTTCTCCCTGTCTCCATGTCTACCTGTGTCCCTGTGTCCCTGTGTCCCTATGTCCCTGTGTCCCTGTCTCCCTGTGTCCCTTTCTCCGTGTCTCCCCGTGTCCCTTTGTCCCTCCCTCCCGGTGTCCAAGTCTCCCTTTTTCCCTATCTACCTGTCTACCTGTGTCCCTGTGTACCTGTGTCCCTGTCTCCCTGGCTCTCTGTCTAGATGTGTCCCTGTCTCCCTGTTTCCCTGTCTCCCTGTTTCCCTGTTCCTGGCTCTCTGGCTCTCTAGCTCCCTGGCTCCCTGGCTCCCTGGCTCCCTGGCTCCCTGGCTCCCTGGCTCCCTGGCTCCCTGGCTCCCTGGCTCCCTGGCTCCCTGGCTCCTTGGCTCCCGGTCTCCCTGTCTACCTGTGTCCCTGTCTCCCTGTGTCCCTGTCTCCCTGTCTCCCTGTGTCCCTCTCTCCGTGTCTCCCTGTGTCCCTGTTTCCCTGTCTCCCTGTCTCCCTGTCTCCCTGGCTCTCAGGCTCCATGGCTCCCTGGCTCCCTGGTTATATGGCTCTCTGTTTCCCTGTCTCCCTGTCTCCCTGTCTCCCTGTCTCCCTGTCTCCCTGTCTCCCTGTCTCCCTGTCTCCCTGTCTCTCCGGCTCCCTGGCTCGCTGGTTCCCTGGGTCCCCGGCTCTCTGCTTTCCTCTCTCCCTGGCCTTCTGGATCCTTGGATCACTAGATCATTGACTCTGTGGCTCTCTGTCTCCCTTTCTCCCTGTCTCTCTGTCTCCCTTTCTCCCTGTCTCCCTGTCTCCCTGTCTCCCTCTCTCCCTGTGTCCCTTTGTCCCTGGCTCCTGGCTCCCTGGCTTTCTGGCTCCCTGGCTATCTGGCTCCCTGGTTACATGGCACTCTGTTTCCCTGTCTCCCTGTTTCACTGTTTCCCTGGCTCCCTGGCTCTCCGTCTACATGTGTCCCTGTCTCCCTGTCTTCCTGTGTCCCTGTCTCCCTGTCTCCTTGTGTCCCTGTGTCCCTGTCTCCCTATCTCCGTGTCTCCCAGTGTCCCTGTGTCCCTGTGTCCCTGTATCCCTGTGTCCCTTGCTCCCTGGCTCCCTGGTTACATGGCTCTCTCTTTCCCTGTTCCCCGTCTCCCTGTCTCCCCGTCTCCCTGTCTCCCTGTGTCCCTTTGTTCCTGTTTCCCGGTGTCCCTGTGTCCCTGTGTCCCTGTCTCCCTGTCTCCCTGTTTCCCTGTCTCTCCGGCTCCCTGGCTCGCTTGTTCCCTGGGTCCCTGGCTCTCTGCTTTCCTCTCTCCCTGGCCTTCTGGATCCTTTGGTCACTAGATCACTGTCTCTCTGGCTCTCTGGCTCCCTGTCTCCATGTCTACCTGTCTCCCTGTCTCACTGTCTACCTGTCTCCCTGTCTCCCTGTCCCCCTGTCTCCCTGTGTCCCTGTCTCCCTGTCTCCCTGTGTCCCTTTCTCCGTGTCTCCCTGTGTTCCTGTGTCTCTGTGTCCCTGTGTCCCTGTGTCCCTCTCTCCCGGTGTCCAAGTCTCCATTTTTTCTATCTACCTGTCTACCTGTGTCCCTGTGTCCCTGTGTCCCTGTCTCCCTTTTTCCCTGTCTCCCTGGCTCTCTGTCTACATGTGTCCCTGTCTCCCTGTTTCCCTGTCTCCCTGTTTCCCTGTTCCTGGCTCTCTGGCTCTCTAGCTCCCTGGCTCCCTGGCTCCCTGGCTCCCTGGCTCCCTGGCTCCCTGGCTCCCTGGCTCCCTGGCTCCTTGGCTCCCGGTCTCCCTGTCTCCCTGTCTACCTGTGTCCCTGTGTCCCTGTGTACCTGTATCCCTGTGTCCCTCTCTCCGTGTCTCCCTGTGTCCCTGTTTCCCTGTCTCCCTGTCTCCCTGTCTCCCTGGCTCTCAGGCTCCATGGCTCCCTGGCTCCCTGGTTATATGGCTCTTTGTTTCTCTGTCTCCCTGTCTCCCTATATCCCTGTCTCTCTGTCTCCCTGTCTCCCTGTCTACTTGTGTCCATGTGTCCCTCTTTCCCTGTCTCCCTGTCTCCCTGTGTCCCTGGATCTCTAGGTCTCTCTTCCCCTGGCTCACTGGCTCCATGGCTCCCTGTTTCCCTTGTCTCTGTGTCCCTGTTTCCTTGTGTCCCTGTGTCCCTCTCTCCCGGTGTCCAAGTCTCCCTTTTTTTCTATCTACCTGTCTACCTGTGTCCCTGTGTCCCTGTCTCCCTTTTTCCCTGTCTCCCTGGCTCTCTGTCTACATGTGTCCCTGTCTCCCTGTTTCCCTGTCTCCCTGTTTCCCTGTTCCTGGCTCTCTGGCTCTCTAGCTCCCTGGCTCCCTGGCTCCCTGGCTCCCTGGCTCCCTGGCTCCCTAGCTCCCTCGTTCCCTGGCTCCCTGTCTCCCTGTCTACCTGTGTCCCTGTCTCCCTGTGTCCCTGTCTCCCTGTCTCCCTGTGTCCCTCTCTCCGTGTCTCCCTGTGTCCCTGTTTCCCTGTCCCTGTCTCCCTGTGTCCCTGGCTCTCAGGCTCCATGGCTCCCTGGCTCCATGGTTATATGGCTCTCTGTTTCACTGTCTCCCTGTCTCCCTGTCTCCCTGTCTCCCTGTCTCCCTGTCTCCCTATCTCCCTGTCTCCCTCTCTCCCTGTCTACTTGTATCCCTGTGTCCCTGTCTCTCTGTCTCCCTGTGTCCCTGGCTCTCTAGTTCTCTCGTCCCCTGGCTCACTGGCTCCATGGTTCCCTGGCTCCCTTGTCTCTGTGTCCCTGTGTCACTGTGTCCCTGTGACGCTGTCTCCCTCTGTCCCTTGCTCCCTCGCTACCTGGTTATATGGCTCTCTGGTTCCCTGTCTCCCCGTCTCCATGTCTCCCTGTCTACCTGTGTCCCTGTCTCCCTCTCTCCCTGTCTTCCTGTGTCCCTGTCTCTCCGGCTCCCTGGCTCGCTGGTTCCCTGGGTCCCTGGCTCTCTGCTTTCCTCTCTCCCTGGTCTTCTGGATCCTTGGATCACTAGATCACTGTCTCTGTGGCTCTCTGTCTCCCTGTCTCCCTGTCTCCCTATCTCCCTGTCTCCCTGTCTCCCTGTCTCCCTGTCTCCCTGTCTCCCTGTCTCCCTGTCTCCCTGTCTCCCTGTCTCCCTGTCTCCCTGTCTCCCTGTCTCCCTGTGTCCCTGTATCCCTGTATCCCTGTATCCCTGGCTCCTTGGCTCCCTGGCTCCCTGGCTCCCTGGCACCCTGGCTCCCTGTTTACATGGCTCTCTCTTTCCCTGTCTCCCTGTTTCCCTGTCTCCCTCGCTCTCTGTCTACATGTGTCCCTGTCTCCCTGTCTTCCTGTGTCCCTGTCTCCCTGTCTCCTTGTGTCCCTGTGTCCCTGTGTCCCTGTCTCCCTGTCTCCGTGTCTCCCAGTGTCCCTGTGTCCCTGTGTCTCTGTGTCCCTGTGTCGCTGTGTCCCTCTCTCCCGGTGTCCAAGTCTCCCTTTTTCCCTATCTACCTGTCTACCTGTGTCCCTGTGTACCTGTGTCCCTGTGTCCCTGTTTCCCTGTCTCCCTGGCTCTCTGTCTACATGTGTCCCTGTCTCCCTGTTTCCTGTCTCCCTGTTTCCCTGTTCCTGGCTCTCTGGCTCTATAGCTCCCTGGCTCCCTGGCTCCCTGGCTCCCTGGCTCCCTGGCTCCCTGGCTCCCTGGCTCCCTGTCTCCCTGGCTCCCTGGCTCCTTGGCTCCCTGTCTCCCTGTCTACCTGTGTCCCTGTCTCCCTGTGTCCCTGTCACCCTGTCGCCTTGTCTCCCTCTCTCCGTGTCTCCCTGTGTCCCTGTTTCCCTGTCCCTGTCTCCCTGTGTCTCTGGCTCTCTAGGTCTCTCGTCCCCTGGATCACTGGCTCCATGGCTCCCTGGCTCCCTTGTCTCTGTGTCCCTGTGTCCCTGTGTCCCTGTGTCGCTGTCTCCCTCTGTCCCTAGCTCCCTCGCTCCCTGGTTACATGGCTCTCTGCTTCCCTGTCTCCCTGTCTCCCTGTCTCCCTGTCTACCTGTGTCCCTGTGTCCCTGTCTCCCTCTCTCCCTGTCTTCCTGTGTCCCTGTCTCTCCGGCTCCCTGGCTCGCTGGTTCCATGGGTCCCTGGCTCTCTGCTTTCCTCTCTCCCTGGTCTTCTGGATCCTTGGATCACTAGATCACTGTCTCTGTGGCTCTCTGTCTCCCTGTCTCCCTGTCTCCTTGACTCCCTGTCTCCCTGTCTCCCTGTCTCACTGTGTCCCTGTCTCCCTGTCTTTCTGTGTCCCTGTGTCCCTGTGTCCCTGTCTCCCTGTCTCCCTGTCTCCCTGTGTCCCTGTGTCCCTGTCTCCCTGTCTTTCTGTGTCCCTGTGTCCCTGTGTCCCTGTCTCCCTGTCTCCCTGTCTCCCTGTCTCCCTGTGTCCCTGTGTCCCTCTCTCCCTGTCTCCCTTTGTCCCTGTGTCCCTGGCTCCCTGGCTCCGTGGCTCCCTGGCTCCCTGGCTCCCTGGTTACATGGCTCTCTGTTTCCCTGTCTCCCTGTTTCCCTGTCTCCCTGGCTCCCTGGCTCTCCGTCTACATGTGTCCCTGTCTCCCTGTCTTCCTGTGTCCCTGTCGCCCTGTCTCCTTGTGTCCCTGTGTCCCTGTCTCCCTATCTCCGTGTCTCCCAGTGTCCCTGTGTCCCTGTGTCCCTGTGTCCCTCTGTCCCTGTGTCCCTGTCTCCCTGTGTCCCTTGCTCCCTGGCTCCCTGGTTACAGGGCTCTCTGTTTCCCTGTCTCCCCGTCTCCCTGTCTCCCCGTCTCCCTGTCTCCCTGTGTCCCTGTGTTCCTGTTTCCCTGTGTCCCTGTCTCCCTGTCTCCCTGTCTCCCTGTTTCCCTGTCTTTCCGGCTCCCTGGCTCCCTTGTTTCCTGGGTCCCTGGCTCTCTGCTTTCCTATCTCCCCGGTCTTCTGGATCCTTGGTTCACTAGATCACTGTTTCTGTGGCTCTCTGGCTCCCTCTCTCCCTGCTCCCTGTCTCCCTGTCTCTCTGTCTCCCTGTCTCCCTGTCTCCCTGTCTTCCTGTCCCTGTCTCCCTGTCTCCCTGTCTCCCTGCCTCCCTGTCTCCCTGTCTCCCTGTCTCATTGTATCCCTGTCTCCCTGTCTCCCTGTCTCCATGTCTCCCTGTCTCCCTGTGTCCCTGTATCCCTGGCTCCCTCTCTCCCTGGCTCCCTGGTTAAATGGCTCTCTGTTTCCCTCTCTCCCTGTTTCCCTGTCTCCCTGTCTCCCTGTCTCCCTGTCTCCCTGTCTCCCCGTCTACCTGTGTCTCTGTTTCCCTGTGTCACTGTGTCCGGTGTCCCTGGCTCCCTGGCTTCATGGTTCCCTGGATCCTTAGTTCCCTGGCTCCCTGGCTTCCTGGCTCCTTGTCTCCCTTTCTCCCTGGCTCCATGTCTACCTGTGTCCCTGTCTCCCTGTGTCCCTATGTCCCTGTGTCCCTGTCTCCCTGTGTCCCTTTCTCCGTGTCTCCCTGTGTCCCTGTGTCTCTGTGTCCCTGTGTCCCTGTGTCCCTCTCTCCCGGTGTCCAAGTCTCCCTTTTTCCCTATCTACCTGTCTACCTGTGTCCCTGTGTCCCTGTGTCCCTGTCTCCCTGGCTCTCTGTCTAGATGTGTCCCTGTCTCCCTGTTTCCCTGTCTCCCTGTTTCCCTGTTCCTGGCTCTCTTGCTCTCTAGCTCCCTGGCTCCCGGGCTCCCTGGCTCCCTGGCTCCCTGGCTCCCTGGCTCCCTGGCTCCCTGGCTCCCTGGCTCCCTGGCTCCCTGGCTCCTTGGCTCCCGGTCTCCCTGTCTACCTGTGTCCCTGTCTCCCTGTGTCCCTGTGTCCCTGTCTCCCTGTGTCCCTCTCTCCGTGTCTCCCTGTGTCCCTGTTTCCCTGTCTCATTGTCTCCCTGTCTCCCTGGCTCTCAGGCTCCATGGCTCCCTGGCTCCCTGGTTATATGGCTCTTTGTTTCTCTGTCTCCCTGTCTCCCTATATCCCTGTCTCTCTGTCTCCCTGTCTCCCTGTCTACTTGTGTCCCTGTGTCCCTCTTTCCCTGTCTCCCTGTCTCCCTGTGTCCCTGGATCTCTAGGTCTCTCGTCCCCTGGCTCACTGGCTCCATGGCTACCTGTCTCCCTTGTCTCTGTGTCCCTGTTTCCTTGTGTCCCTGTGTCCCTCTCTCCCGGTGTCCAAGTCTCCCTTTTTTTCTATCTACCTCTCTACCTGTATCCCTGTGTCCCTGTCTCCCTTTTTCCCTGTCTCCCTGCCTCTCTGTCTACATGTGTCCCTGTCTCCCTGTTTCCCTGTCTCCCTGTTTCCCTGTTCCTGGCTCTCTGGCTCTCTAGCTCCCTGGCTCCCTGGCTCCCTGGCTCCCTGGCTCCCTGGCTCCCTGGCGCCCTAGCTCCCTCGTTCCCTGGCTCCCTGTCTCCCTGTCTACCTGTGTCCCTGTCTCCCTGTGTCCCTGTGTCCCTGTCTCCCTGTGTCCCTCTCTCCGTGTCTCCCTGTGTCCCTGTTTCCCTGTCCCTGTCTCCCTGTGTCCCTGGCTCTCAGGCTCCATGGCTCCCTGGCTCCCTGGTTATATGGCTCTCTGTCTCCCTGTCTCCCTATCTCCCTGTCTCCCTGTCTCCCTGTCTCCCTGTCTCCCTGTCTCCCTGTCTCCCTGTCTCCCTGTCTCCCTGTCTCCCTGTCTCCCTGTGTCCCTGTGTCCCTGTATCCCTGTATCCCTGGCTCCCTGGCTCCGTTGCTCCCTGGCTCCCTGACACCCTGGCTCCCTGTTTACATGGCTCTCTCTTTCCCTGTCTCCCTGTTTCCCTGTCTCCCTCGCTCTCTGTCTACATGTGTCCCTGTCTCCCTGTCTTCCTGTGTCCCTGTCTCCCTGTCTCCTTGTGTCCCTGTGTCCCTGTGTCCCTGTCTCCCTGTCTCCGTGTCTCCCAGTGTCCCTGTGTCCCTGTGTCCCTGAGTCCCTTGCTCCCTGGCTCCCTGGTTACATGGCTCTCTGTTTCCCTCTCTCCCCGTCTCCCTGTCTCCCTGTGTCCCTGTGTCCCTGTGTCCCTGTCTCCCTGTATCCATGTGTCCACGTCTCCATGTTCCCTGTGTCCCTGTTTCACTGTCTCCCTGTGTCCCTGTCTCCCTTTTTCCCTATCTACCTGTCTACTTGTATCCCTGTATCCCAGTCTCCCTGTCTCACTGTTTCACTGTCTCCCTGGCTCTCTGGATCTCTGGTTCCCTGGCTCCCTGGCTCACTGACTCCCTGGCTCCTTGGCTCCCTAGCTCCTTGACTCCCTGTCTCCCTGTCTACCTGTGTCCCTGTCTCCCTGTGTCCCTGTGTCCCTTTCTCCCTGTGTCCCTCTCTCCAGGTGTCTCCCTGTGTCCCTGTTTCCCTGTCTCCCTGTCTCCCTGTGTCCCTGGCTCTCAGGCTCCATGGCTCCCTGGCTACCTGGTTATATGGCTCTCTGTTTCTCTGTCTCCCTGTCTCCCTATATCCCTGTCTCTATGTCTCCCTGACTCCCTTTCTACTTGTGTCCCTGTGTCCCTGTCTCCCTGTCTCCCTGTGTCCCTGGCTCTCTAGGTCTCTCGTCCCCTGGCTCCCTGGCTCCATGGCTCCCTGTGTCCCATGTCTCTGTGTCCCTGTGTCACTCTGTCCCTGTCTCCCTCTGTCCCTTGCTCCCTGGCTCTCTGGTTACATGGCTCTCTGTTTCCCTGTCACCCCGTCTCCCTGTCTCCCTGTCTCCCTGTGTCCCTGTGTCCCTGTCTCCCTGTCTCCCTGTCTCCCTGTGTTCCTGTCTCTCCGGCTCCCTGGCTCGCTGGTTTTCTGGGTCCCTGGCTCTCTGCTTTCCTCTCTCCCTGGCCTTCTGGATCCTTGGATCACTAGATCACTGTCTTGTGGCTCTCTGTCTCCCTGTCTCCCTGTCTCCCTGTCTCCCTGTCTCCCTGTCTCCCTGTCTCCCTGTCTCCCTGTCTCCCTGTCTCCCTGTCTCCCTGTCTCCCTGTCTCCCTGTCTCCCTGTCTCCCTGTCTCCCTGTGTCCCTGTCTCCCTGTGTCCCTGTCTCCCTGTCTCCCTGTCTCCCTGTATCCCTGTGTCCCTGTGTCCCTGTGTCCCTGTCTCCCTGTGTCCCTGTGTCCCTGTGTCCCTGGCTCGCTGGATCCCTGTCTCCCTGGCTCCCTGGCTCCCTGGCTCCCTGGTTACATGGCTCTCTGTTTCCCTGTCTCCCTGTTTCCCTATCTCCCTGTCTCCCTGGCTCTCAGTCTACATGTGTCCCTGTCTCCCTGTCTTCCTGTGTCCCTGTCTCCTTCTGTCCCTGTGTCCCTGTCTCCCTGTCTCCGTGTCTCCCAGTGTCCCTGTGTCCCTGTTTCCCTGTGTACCTGTGTCCCTGTGTCCCTATCTCCCTGTGTCCCTTGCTCCCTGGCTCCCTGGTTACATGGCTCTCTGTTTCCCTGTCTCCCCCTCTCCCTGTCTCCCTGTGTCCCTGTGTCCCTGTTTCCCTGTGTCCCTGTGTCCCTGTCTCCCTGTCTCCCTGTTTCCCTGTCTCTCCGGCTCCCTGGCTCCCTTGTTCCCTGGGTCCCTGGCTCTCTGCTTTCCTCTCTCCCTGGCCTTCTGGATCCTTGGGTCACTAGACCACTGATTCTGTGGCTCTCTGGCTCCCTTTCTCCCTGTCTCCCTGTCTCCCTGTCTCTCTGTCTCCCTGTCTCCCTGACTCCCTGTCTACCTATCTCCCTGTCTCCCTGTCCCCTGTGTCCCTGTGTCCCTGTATCCCTGGCTCCCTGGCTCCCTGGCTCCCTGGCTCCAATGCTCCCTGGTTAAATGGCTCTCTGTTTCCCTGTCTCCCTGTTTCCCTGTCACCCTGTCTGCCTGGCTCCCTGTCTCCCTGTCTCCCCGTTTACATGTGTCTCTGTGTCCCTGTGTCCCTGTGTCCTGTGTCCCTGGCTCCCTGAATTCCTGGTTCCCTGGATCCTTGGCTCCCTGGCTCCCTGGCTTCCTGGCTCCCTGTCTCCCTTTCTCCCTGTCTCCCTGTCTACCTGTGTCCCTGTGTCCCTGTGTCCCTCTCTCCCGGTGTCCAAGTCTCCGTTTTTCCCTATCTACCTGTCTTCCTCTCTCCCTGTGTCCCTGTGTTCCTGTCTCCCTGTTTCCCTGTCTCCCTGGCTCTCTGTCTACATGTGTCCCTATCTCCCTGTTTCCCTGTCTCCCTGTTTCCCTGTCTCCCTGGCTCTCTGGCACTCTAGCTCCCTGGCTCCCTGGCTCGCTGGCTCCCTGGCTCCCTGGCTCCCTGGCTCCCTGGCTCCCTGTCTCCCTGGCTCCCTGGCTCCCTGGCTCCTTGGCTCCCTGTCTCCCTGTCTACCTGTGTCCCTGTCTCCATGTGTCCCTGTGTCCCTGTGTCCCTCTCTCCGTGTCTCCCTGTGTCCCTGTTTACCTGTTCCTGTCTCCCTGTGTCCCTGGCTCTCAGGCTCCATGGCTCCCTGGCTCCCTGGTTATATGGCTCTCTGATTCCCTGTCTCCCTGTCTCCCTGTCTCCCTGTCTCCCTATCTCCCTGTCTCCCTGTCTCCCTGTCTCCCTGTCTACTTTTGTCCCTGTGTCCCTGTCTCCCTGTCTCCCTGTGTCCCTGGCTCTCTAGGTCTCTCGTCACCTGGCTCACTGGCTCCATGGCTCCCTGTCTCCCTTGTCTCTGTGTCCATGTGTCCCTGTGTCCCTGTGTCCCTGTCTCCCTCTTTCCCTTGATCCCTGGCTCCCTGGTTACTTGGCTCTCTGTTTCCCTGTCTCCCTTTCTCGCTGTCTCCCTGTCTCGCTGTCTACCTGTGTCTCTGTGTCCCTGTCTCCCTGTCTCCCTGTCTCCCTGTGTCCCTGTCTCTCCGGCTCCCTGGCTCGCTGGTTCCCTGGGTCCCTGGCTCTCTGCTTTCCTCTCTCCCTGGCCTTCTGGATCCTTGGATCACTAGATCACTGTCTCTGGGGCTCTCTGTCTCCCTGTCTCCCTGTCTCTCTGTCTCCCTTTCTCCCTGTCTCCCTGTCTCCCTGTCTCACTTTCTCCCTGTCTCCCTGTGTCCCTCTCTCCCTGTCTCCCTGTGTCCCTGTGTCCCTGGCTCCCTGGCTCCGTGGCTCCGTGGCTCCCTGGCTCCCTGGCTCCCTGCTTACATGGCTCGCTGTTTCCCTGTCTCCCTGTTTCCCTGTCTCCCTGGCTCTCTGGCTCTCTAGCTCCCTGGCTCCCTGGCTCCCTGGCTCCCTGGCTCCCTGGCTCCCTGGCTCCCTGGCTCCCTGGCTCCCTGGCTCCCTGGCTCCCTGGCTCCTTGGCTCCCTGTCTCCCTGTCTACCTGTGTCCCTGTCTCCCTGTGTCCCTGTGTCCCTGTCTCCCTGTGTCCCTCTCTCCGTGTCTCCCTGTGTCCCTGTTTCCCTGTCCCTGTCTCCCTGTGTCCCTGGCTCTCAGGCTCCATGGCTCCCTGGCTCCCTGGTTATATGGCTCTCTGTCTCCCTGTCTCCCTATCTCCCTGTCTCCCTGTCTCCCTGTCTCCCTGTCTCCCTGTCTCCCTGTCTCCCTGTCTCCCTGTCTCCCTGTCTCCCTATGTCCCTGGCTCTCTAGGTCTCTCGTCCCCTGGCTCACTGGCTCCATGGCTCCCTGTCTCCCTTGTCTCTGTGTCCATGTGTCCCTGTGTCCCTGTGTCCCTGTCTCCCTCTTTCCCTTGATCCCTGGCTCCCTGGTTACTTGGCTCTCTGTTTCCCTGTCTCCCTTTCTCGCTGTCTCCCTGTCTCCCTGTCTACCTGTGTCTCTGTGTCCCTGTCTCCCTGTCTCCCTGTCTCCCTGTGTCCCTGTCTCTCCGGCTCCCTGGCTCGCTGGTTCCCTGGGTCCCTGGCTCTCTGCTTTCCTCTCTCCCTGGCCTTCTGGATCCTTGGATCACTAGATCACTGTCTCTATGGCTCTCTGTCTCCCTGTCTCCCTGTCTCTCTGTCTCCCTTTCTCCCTGTCTCCCTGTCTCCCTGTCTCCCTGTCTCACTGTCTCCCTGTGTCCCTGTGTCCCTCTCTCCATGTCTCCCTGTGTCCCTGTGTCCCTGGCTCCCTGGCTCCGTGGCTCCGTGGCTCCCTGTCTCCCTGGCTCCCTGCTTACATGGCTCTCTGTTTCCCTGTCTCCCTGTTTCCCTGTCTCCTTGGCTCCCTGGCTCGCCGTCTCCATGTGTCCCTGTCTCCCTGTCTTCCTGTGTCCCTGTCTCCCTGTCTCCTTGTGTCCCTGTGTCCCTGTCTCCCTATCTCCGTGTCTCCCAGTGTCCCTGTGTCCCTGTCTCCCTGTGTCCCTTGCTCCCTGGCTCCCTGGTTACATGGCTCTCTGTTTCCCTGTCTCCCCGTCTCCCTGTCTCCCCGTCTCCCTGTCTCCCTGTGTCCCTGTGTTCCTGTTTCCCTGTGTCCCTGTGTCCCTGTGTCCCTGTCTCCCTGTTTCCCTGTCTTTCCGGCTCCCTGTCTCCCTTGTTCCCTGGGTCCCTGGCTCTCTGCTTTCCTATCTCCTGGTCTTCTGGATCCTTGGTTCACTAGATCACTGTTTCTGTGGCTCTCTGGCTCCCTCTCTCCCTGCTCCCTGTCTCCCTGTCTCTCTGTCTCCCTGTCTCCCTTTCTCCCTGTCTTCCTGTCCCTGTCTCCCTGTCTCCCTGTCTCCCTGTCTCCCTGTCTCCCTATCTCCCTGTGTCCCTGTATCCCTGGCTCCCTCGCTCCCTGGCTCTATGGTTAAATGGCTCTCTGTTTCCCTGTCGCCCTGTTTCCCTGTCTCCCTTTCTCCCTGGCTCCCTGTCTCCCGGTCTCCCTGTCTACCTGTGTCTCGGTGTCCCTGTGTCCCTGTGTCCTGTGTCCCTGGCTCCCTGACTTCCTTGTTCCCTGGATCCTTGGCTCCCTGGCTCCCTGGCTTCCTGGCTCCTTGTCTCCCTTTCTCCCTGTCTCCCTGTCTACCTGTGTCCCTGTCTCCCTGTGTCCCTGTGTCCCTGTCTCCCTGTCTCCCTGTGTCCCTTTCTCCGTGTCTCCCTGTGTCCCTGTGTCTCTGTGTCCCTGTGTCCCTGTGACCCTCTCTCCCGGTGTCCAAGTCTCCCTTTTTCCCTATCTACCTGTCTACCTGTGTCCCTCTGTACCTGTGTCCCTGTCTCCCTGTTTCCCTGTCTCCCAGTTTCCCTGTTCCTGGCTCTCTGGCTCTCTAGCTCCCTGGCTCCCTAGCTCCCTGGCTCCCTGGCTCCCTGGCTCCCTAGCTCCCTAGCTCCCTGGCTCCCTGGCTCCCTGGCTCCCTGGTTACATGGCTCTCTGTTTCCCTGTCTCTCTGTCTCCCTGTCTCCCTGTTTCCCTGTGTCCCTGTGTCCCTGTGTCCCTGTCTCCCTGTCTCCCTGTGTCCCTGTCTCTGCGGCTCCCTGGCTCGCTGGTTCCCTGGGTCCCTGGCTGTCTGCTTTCCTCTCTCCCTGGCCTTCTGGATCCTTGGATCACTAGATCACTGTCTCTGTGGCTCTCTGTCTCCCTGTCTCCCTGTCTCTCTGTCTCCCTTTCTCCCTGTCTCCCTGTCTCCCTGTCTCCCTGTCTCTTTGTCTCCCTGTCTCCCTGTCTCCCTGTCTCCCTGTCTCCCTGTCTCCCTGTCTCCATGTGTCCCTGTGTCCCTGGCTCCCTGGATCCCTGGCTCCCTGGCTCCCTGGCTCCCTGGCTCCCTGGCTCCCTGGCTCCCTGGTTACATGGCTCTCTGTTTCCCTGTCTCCCTGTTTCCCTGTCTCCCTGGCTCCCTGGCTCTCCGTCTACATGTGTCCCTGGCTCCCTGTCTTCCTGTGTCCCTGTCTCCCTGTCTCCTTGTGTCCCTGTGTCCCTGTCGCCCTGTCTCCGTGTCTCCCAGTGTCCCTGTCTCCCTGTTTCCCTGTGTCCCTGTGTCCCTGTCTCCCTGTCTCCCTGTCTCCCTGTGTCCCTTGCTCCTTGGCTCCCTGGTTACATGGCTCTCTGTTTCCCTTTCTCCCCGTCTCCCTGTGTCCCTGTGTCCCTGTTTCCCTGTGTCCCTGTGTCCCTGTCTACCTGTCTCCCTGTTTCCCTGTCTCTCCGGCTCCCTGGCTCCCTTGTTCCCTGGGTCCCTGGCTCTCTACTTTCCTCTCTCCCTGGCCTTCTGGATCCTTGGCTCACTAGATCACTGTCTTTGTGGCTCTCTGGCTCCCTGTCTCCCTGTCTACCTGTCTCCCTGTCTCTCTGTCTCCCTGTCTCCCTGACTCCCTGTCTCCCTGTCTCCCTGTGTCCCTGTGTCCCTGACTCCCTGTCTCCCTGTCTCCCTGTCTACCTGTCTCCTTGTGTCCCTGTGTCCCTGTATCCCTGGCTCCCTGGCTCCCTGGCTCCTTGGCTCCCTGGTTAAATGGCTCTCTGTTTCCCTGTCTCCCTGTTTCCCTGTCTCCCTGTCTCCCTGGCTCCATGTCTCCCTGTCTCCCCGTCTACCTCTGTCTCTGTGTCCCTGTGTCCCTGTGTCCTGTGTCCCTGGCTCCCTGACTTCCTTGTTCCCTGGATCCTTGGCTCCCTGGCTCCCTGGCTTCCTGGCTCCTTGTCTCCCTTTCTCCCTGTCTCCCTGTCTACCTGTGTCCCTGTCTCCCTGTGTCCCTGTCTCCCTGTCTCCCTGTCTCCCTGTGTCCCTTTCTCCGTGTCTCCCTGTGTCCCTGTGTCTCTGTGTCCCTGTGTCCCTGTGTCCCTCTCTCCCGGTGTCCAAGTCTCCCTTTTTCCCTATCTACCTGTCTACCTGTGTCCCTCTGTACCTGTGTCCCTGTCTCCCTGTTTCCCTGTCTCCCAGTTTCCCTGTTCCTGGCTCTCTGGCTCTCTAGCTCCCTGGCTCCCTAGCTCCCTGGCTCCCTGGCTCCCTGGCTCCCTAGCTCCCTGGCTCCCTGGCTCCCTGGCTCCCTGGCTCCCTGGTTACATGGCTCTCTGTTTCCCTGTCTCTCTGTCTCCCTGTCTCCCTGTTTCCCTGTGTCCCTGTGTCCCTGTGTCCCTGTCTCCCTGTCTCCCTGTGTCCCTGTCTCTGCGGCTCCCTGGCTCGCAGGTTCCCTGGGTCCCTGGCTGTCTGCTTTCCTCTCTCCCTGGCCTTCTGGATCCTTGGATCACTAGATCACTGTCTCTGTGGCTCTCTGTCTCCCTGTCTCCCTGTCTCTCTGTCTCCCTTTCTCCCTGTCTCCCTGTCTCCCTGTCTCCCTGTCTCCCTGTCTCTTTGTCTCCCTGTCTCCCTGTCTCCCTGTCTCCCTGTCTCCCTGTCTCCCTGTCTCCATGTGTCCCTGTGTCCCTGGCTCCCTGGATCCCTGGCTCCCTGGCTCCCTGGCTCCCTGGCTCCCTGGCTCCCTGGCTCCCTGGTTACATGGCTCTCTGTTTCCCTGTCTCCCTGTTTCCCTGTCTCCCTGGCTACCTGGCTCTCCGTCTACATGTGTCCCTGGCTCCCTGTCTTCCTGTGTCCCTGTCTCCCTGTCTCTTTGTGTCCCTGTGTCCCTGTCGCCCTGTCTCCGTGTCTCCCAGTGTCCCTGTCTCCCTGTTTCCCTGTGTCCCTGTGTCCCTGTCTCCCTGTCTCCCTTTCTCCCTGTGTCCCTTGCTCCTTGGCTCCCTGGTTACATGGCTCTCTGTTTCCCTTTCTCCCCGTCTCCCTGTGTCCCTGTGTCCCTGTTTCCCTGTGTCCCTGTGTCCCTGTCTACCTGTCTCCCTGTTTCCCTGTCTCTCCGGCTCCCTGGCTCCCTTGTTCCCTGGGTCCTTGGCTCTCTACTTTCCTCTCTCCCTGGCCTTCTGGATCCTTGGCTCACTAGATCACTGTCTTTGTGGCTCTCTGGCTCCCTGTCTCCCTGTCTACCTGTCTCCCTGTCTCTCTGTCTCCCTGTCTCCCTGACTCCCTGTCTCCCTGTCTCCCTGTGTCCCTGTGTCCCTGACTCCCTGTCTCCCTGTCTCCCTGTCTACCTGTCTCCCTGTGTCCCTGTGTCCCTGTATCCCTGGCTCCCTGGCTCCCTGGCTCCTTGGCTCCCTGGTTAAATGGCTCTCTGTTTCCCTGTCTTTCTGTTTCCCTGTCTCCCTGTCTCCCTGGCTCCATGTCTCCCTGTCTCCCCGTCTACCTCTGTCTCTGTGTCCCTGTGTCCCTGTGTCCTGTGTCCCTGGCTCCCTGGCTTCCTGGTTCCCTGGATCCTTGGCTCCCTGGCTCCCTGGTTTCCTGGCTCCCTGTCTCCCTTTCTCCCTGTCTCCCTGTCTACCTGTGTCCCTGTCTCCCTGTGTCCCTGTGTCCCTGTCTCTCTGTGTCCCTTACTCCGTGTCTCCCTGTGTCCCTGTGTCTCTGTGTCCCTGTGTCCCTGTGTCCCTCTCTCCCGGTGTCCAAGTCTCCCTTTTTCCCTATCTACCTGTCTACCTGTGTTCCTGTGTCCCTGTGTTCCTGTCCCTCTCTTTCCCTGTCACCCTGGCTCTCTGTCTACATGTGTACCTGTCTCCCTGTTTCCCTGTCTCCCAGGCTCTCTGGCTCTCTAGCTCCCTGGCTCCCTGGCTCCCTGGTTCACTGGCTCCCTGGCTCCCTGGCTCCCTGGCTCCCTGGCTCCCTGGCTCCCTGGCTCCCTGGCTCCCTGGCTCCCTGGCTCCCTGGCTCCCTGGCTCCTTGGCTCCCTGTCTACCTGTGTCCCTGTCTCCCTGTGTCCCTGTGTCCCTGTGTCCTTCTCTCCGTGTCTCTCTGTGTCCCTGTTTACCTGTCCCTGTCTCCCTGTGTCCCTGGCTCTCAGGCTCCATGGCTCCCTCGCTCCCTGGTTATATAGCTCTCTGTTTCCCTGTCTCCCTGTCTCCCTGTCTCCCTGTCTCCCTGTCTCCCTATCTCCCTGTCTCCCTGTCTCCCTGTCTCCCTGTCTACTTGGGTCCCTGTGTCCCTGTGTCCCTGTCTCCCTGTGTCCCTGGCTGTCTAGGTCTCTCGTCCCCTGGCTCACTGGCTCTATGGCTCCCTGGCTCCCTTGTCTCTGTGTCCCTGTGTCCCTGTGTCCCTGTCTCCCTGTGTCCCTGTGTCCCTGTCTCCCTCTGTCCCTTGATCCCTGGCTCCCTGGTTACATGGCTCTCTGTTTCCCTGTCTCCCTTTCTCGCTGTCTCCCTGTCTCCCTGTCTACCTGTGTCCCTGTGTCCCTGTCTCCCTGTCTCCCTGTCTCCCTGTGTCCCTGTATCTCCGGCTCCCTGGCTCGCTGGTTCCCGGGTCCCTGGCTCTCTGCTTTCCTCTCTCCCTGGCCTTCTGGGTCCTTGGATCACTAGATCACTGTCTCTGCGGCTCTCTGTCTCCCTGTCTCCCTGTCTCTCAGTCTCCCTTTCTCCCTTTCTCCCTGTCTCCCTGTCTCCCTGTCTCCCTGTCTCCCTGTCTCCCTGTGTCCCTGTCTCCCTGTGTCCCTGTGTCCCTGTCTCCCTGTCTCCCTGTGTCCCTGTTTCCCTGGCTCCCTGGCTCCCTGGCTCCCTGGCTCCCTGGCTCCCTGGCTCCCTGGCTCCCTGGCTCCCTGGCTCCCTGGCTCCCTGGCTCCCTGGCTCCCTGGCTCCCTGGCTCCCTGGCTCCCTGGCTCCCTGGTTACATGGCTCTCTGTTTCCCTGTCTCCCCGTCTCCCTGTCTCCACGTCTCCCTGTCTCCCTGTGTCCCTGTGTTCCTGTCTCCCTGTCTTCCTGTCTCCCTGACTGCCTGTCTCCCTGTCTTCCTGTCTCCCTGTCTCCCTGTCTCCCTGTCTCCCTGTCTCCCTGTCTCCCTGTCTCCCTGTGTCCCTGTATCCCTGGCTCACTCGGTCCCTGACTCCCTGGTTAAATGGCTCTCTGTTTCCCTGTCTCCCTGTTTCCCTGTCTCCCTGTCTTCCCGTCTACCTGTCTCTGTGTCCCTGTGTCCCTGTGTCCTGTGTCCCTGGTTCCCTGGCTTCCTGGTTCCCTGGATCCTTGGCTCCCTGGCTCCCTGGCTTCCTGGCTCCTTGTCTCCCTTTCTCCCTGTCTCCCTGTCTACCTGTGTCCGTGTGTCCCTGTGTCCCTGTGTCCCATTCTCCCTGTGTCCCTTTCTCCGTGTCTCCCTGTGTCCCTGTGTCTCTGTGTCCCTGTGTCCCTCTCTCCCGGTGTCCAAGTCTCCCTTTTTCCCTATCTCCCTGTCTACCTGTGTCCCTCTGTACCTGTGTCCCTGTCTCCCTGTTTCCCTGTCTCCCTGTTTCCCTGTTCCTGGCTCTCTAGCCCCCTGGCTCCCTGGCTCCCTGGCTCCCTGGCTCCCTGGCTCCCTGGCTCCCTGGCTCCCTGGCTCCCTGGCTCCCTGGCTCCCTGGCTCCCTGGCTCCCTGGCTCCCTGGCTCCCTGGCTCCCTGGCTCCCTGGCTCCCTGTCTCCCTGTCTACCTGTGTCCCTGTCTCCATGTGTCCCTGTCTCCCTGTCTCCCTGTCTCCCTGTGTCCCTGTCTCCCTGTGTCCCTCTCTCCGTGTCTCCCTGTGTCCCTGTTTCCCTGTCCCTGTATCCCTGTGTCCCTGGCTCTCAGGCTCCATGGCTCCCTGGCTCCCTGGTTATATGGCTCTCTGTTTCCCTGTCTCCCTGTGTCCCTGTCTCCCTGTCTCCCTGTCGCCCTGTCTCCCTGTCTACTTGTGTCCCTGTGTCCCTGTCTCCCTGTCTCCCTGTGTCCCTGGCTCTCTAGGTCTCTCGTCCCCTGGCTCACAGGCTCCATGAATCCCTGGCTCCCTTGTCCCTGTGTCCCTGTGTCCCTGTGTCCCAGTGTCGCTGTCTCCCTCTGTCCCTTTCTCCCACGCTCCCTGGTTACAGGACTCTCTGCTTCCCTGTCTCCCTGTCTCCCTGGATCTCTGTCTACATGTGTCCCTGTCTCCCTGTTTCCCTGTCTCCCTGTTCCCTGTTCCTGGCTCTCTGGCTCTCTAGCTCCCTGGCTCCCTGGCTCCCTGGCTCCCTGGCTCCCTGGCTCCCTGGCTCCCTGGCTCCCTGGCTCCCTGGCTCCCTGGCTCCCTGGCTCCTTGGCTCCCTGTCTCCCTGTCTACCTGTGTCCCTTTCTCCCTGTGTCCCTGTCTCCCTGTCTCCCTTTGTCCCTCTCTCCGTGTCTCCCTGTGTCCCTGTTTCCCTGTCCCTGTCTCCCTGTGTCCCTGGCTCTCAGGCTCCATGGCTCCCTGGCTCCCTGGTTATATGGCTCTCTGTTTCCCTGTCTCCCTGTCTCCCTGTCTCCCTGTCTCCCTGTCTACTTGTGTCCCTGTGTCCCTGTATCCCTGTCTCCCTGTGTCCCTGGCTCTCTAGGTCTCTCGTCCCCTGGCTCACTGGCTCCATGGTTCCCTGGCTCCCTTGTCTCTGTGTCCCTGTGTCCCTGTGTCCTTGTGTCCCTGTCTCCCTCTTTCCCTTGATCCCTGGCTCCCTGGTTACTTGGCACTCTGTTTCCCTGTCTCCCTTTCTCGCTGTCTCCCTGTCTCCCTGTCTACCTGTGTCTCTGTGTCCCTGTCTCCCTGTCTCCCTGTCTCCCTGTGTCCCTGTCTCTCCGGCTCCCTGGCTCGCTGGTTCCCTGGGTCCCTGGCTCTCTGCTTTCCTCTCTCCCTGGCCTTCTGGATCCTTGGATCACTAGATCACTGTCTCTGTGGCTCTCTGTCTCACTGTCTCCCTGTCTCTCTGTCTCCCTTTCTCCCTGTCTCCCTGTCTCCCTGTCTCACTGTCTCCCTGTCTCCCTGTGTCCCTGTGTCCCTCTCTCCCTGTCTCCCTGTGTCCCTGTGTCCCTGGCTCCCTGGCTCCGTGGCTCCGTGGCTCCCTGGCTCCCTGGCTCCCTGCTTACATGGCTCTCTGTTTCCCTGTCTCCCTGTTTCCCTGTCTCCTTGGCTCCCTGGCTCGCCGTCTACATGTGTCCCTGTCTCCCTGTCTTCCTGTGTCCCTGTCTCCCTGTCTCCTTGTGTCCCTGTGTCCCTGTCTCCCTATCTCCGTGTCTCCCAGTGTCCCTGTGTCCCTGTGTCCCTGTCTCCCTGTGTCCCTTGCTCCCTGGCTCCCTGGTTACATGGCTCTCTGTTTCCCTGTCTCCCCGTCTCCCTGTCTCCCCGTCTCCCTGTCTCCCTGTGTCCCTGTGTTCCTGTTTCCCTGTGTCCCTGTGTCCCTGTGTCCCTGTCTCCCTGTTTCCCTGTCTTTCCGGCTCCCTGTCTCCCTTGTTCCCTGGGTCCCTGGCTCTCTGCTTTCCTATCTCCCTGGTCTTCTGGATCCTTGGTTCACTAGATCACTGTTTCTGTGGCTCTCTGGCTCCCTCTCTCCCTGCTCCCTGTCTCCCTGTCTCTCTGTCTCCCTGTCTCCTTTTCTCCCTGTCTTCCTGTCCCTGTCTCCCTGTCTCCCTGTCTCCCCGTCTCCCTGTCTCCCTGTGTCCCTGTGTCCCTGTGTCCCTGTCTCCCTGTATCCATGTGTCCACGTCTCCATGTTCCCTGTGTCCCTGTTTCACTGTCTCCCTGTGTCCCTGTCTCCCTTTTTCCCTATCTACCTGTCTACTTGTGTCCCTGTATCCCAGTCTCCCTGTCTCACTGTTTCACTGTCTCCCTGGCTCTCTGGATCTCTGGTTCCCTGGCTCCCTGGCTCACTGACTCCCTGGCTCCTTGGCTCCCTAGCTCCTTGACTCCCTGTCTCCCTGTCTACCTGTGTCCCTGTCTCCCTGTGTCCCTGTGTCCCTTTCTCCCTGTGTCCCTCTCTCCAGGTGTCTCCCTGTGTCCCTGTTTCCCTGTCTCCCTGTCTCCCTGTGTCCCTGGCTCTCAGGCTCCATGGCTCCCTGGCTACCTGGTTATATGGCTCTCTGTTTCTCTGTCTCCCTGTCTCCCTATATCCCTGTCTCTATGTCTCCCTGACTCCCTTTCTACTTGTGTCCCTGTGTCCCTGTCTCCCTGTCTCCCTGTGTCCCTGGCTCTCTAGGTCTCTCGTCCCCTGGCTCCCTGGCTCCATGGCTCCCTGTGTCCCATGTCTCTGTGTCCCTGTGTCACTCTGTCCCTGTCTCCCTCTGTCCCTTGCTCCCTGGCTCTCTGGTTACATGGCTCTCTGTTTCCCTGTCACCCCGTCTCCCTGTCTCCCTGTCTCCCTGTGTCCCTGTGTCCCTGTCTCCCTGTCTCCCTGTCTCCCTGTGTTCCTGTCTCTCCGGCTCCCTGGCTCGCTGGTTCCCTGGGTCCCTGGCTCTCTGCTTTCCTCTCTCCCTGGCCTTCTGGATCCTTGGATCACTAGATCACTGTCTTGTGGCTCTCTGTCTCCCTGTCTCCCTGTCTCCCTGTCTCCCTTTCTCCCTGTCTACCTGTCTCCCTGTCTCCCTGTCTCCCTGTCTCCCTGTCTCCCTGTCTCCCTGTGTCCCTGTCTCCCTGTGTCCCTGTCTCCCTGTGTCCCTGTCTCCCTGTCTCCCTGTCTCCCTGTATCCCTGTGTCCCTGTGTCCCTGTGTCCCTGTCTCCCTGTGTCCCTGTGTCCCTGTGTCCCTGGCTCGCTGGATCCCTGTCTCCCTGGCTCCCTGGCTCCCTGTCTCCCTGGTTACATGGCTCTCTGTTTCCCTGTCTCCCTGTTTCCCTATCTCCCTGTCTCCCTGGCTCTCAGTCTACATGTGTCCCTGTCTCCCTGTCTTCCTGTGTCCCTGTCTCCTTCTGTCCCTGTGTCCCTGTCTCCCTGTCTCCGTGTCTCCCAGTGTCCCTGTGTCCCTGTTTCCCTGTGTACCTGTGTCCCTGTGTCCCTATCTCCCTGTGTCCCTTGCTCCCTGGCTCCCTGGTTACATGGCTCTCTGTTTCCCTGTCTCCCCCTCTCCCTGTCTCCCTGTGTCCCTGTGTCCCTGTTTCCCTGTGTCCCTGTGTCCCTGTCTCCCTGTCTCCCTGTTTCCCTGTCTCTCCGGCTCCCTGGCTCCCTTGTTCCCTGGGTCCCTGGCTCTCTGCTTTCCTCTCTCCCTGGCCTTCTGGATCCTTGGGTCACTAGACCACTGTCTCTGTGGCTCTCTGGCTCCCTTTCTCCCTGTCTCCCTGTCTCCCTGTCTCTCTGTCTCCCTGTCTCCCTGACTCCCTGTCTACCTATCTCCCTGTCTCCCTGTCCCCTGTGTCCCTGTGTCCCTGTATCCCTGGCTCCCTGGCTCCCTGGCTCCAATGCTCCCTGGTTAAATGGCTCTCTGTTTCCCTGTCTCCCTGTTTCCCTGTCACCCTGTCTGCCTGGCTCCCTGTCTCCCTGTCTCCCCGTTTACATGTGTCTCTGTGTCCCTGTGTCCCTGTGTCCTGTGTCCCTGGCTCCCTGAATTCCTGGTTCCCTGGATCCTTGGCTCCCTGGCTCCCTGGCTTCCTGGCTCCCTGTCTCCCTTTCTCCCTGTCTCCCTGTCTACCTGTGTCCCTGTGTCCCTGTGTCCCTCTCTCCCGGTGTCCAAGTCTCCGTTTTTCCCTATCTACCTGTCTTCCTGTCTCCCTGTGTCCCTGTGTTCCTGTCTCCCTGTTTCCCTGTCTCCCTGGCTCTCTGTCTACATGTGTCCCTATCTCCCTGTTTCCCTGTCTCCCTGTTTCCCTGTCTCCCTGGCTCTCTGGCACTCTAGCTCCCTGGCTCCCTGGCTCGCTGGCTCCCTGGCTCCCTGGCTCCCTGGCTCCCTGTCTCCCTGGCTCCCTGGCTCCCTGGCTCCCTGGCTCCTTGGCTCCCTGTCTCCCTGTCTACCTGTGTCCCTGTCTCCCTGTGTCCCTGTGTCCCTGTGTCCCTCTCTCCGTGTCTCCCTGTGTCCCTGTTTACCTGTTCCTGTCTCCCTGTGTCCCTGGCTCTCAGGCTCCATGCCTCCCTGGCTCCCTGGTTATATGGCTCTCTGATTCCCTGTCTCCCTGTCTCCCTGTCTCCCTGTCTCCCTATCTCCCTGTCTCCCTGTCTCCCTGTCTCCCTGTCTACTTTTGTCCCTGTGTCCCTGTCTCCCTGTCTCCCTGTGTCCCTGGCTCTCTAGGTCTCTCGTCACCTGGCTCACTGGCTCCATGGCTCCCTGTCTCCCTTGTCTCTGTGTCCATGTGTCCCTGTGTCCCTGTGTCCCTGTCTCCCTCTTTCCCTTGATCCCTGGCTCCCTGGTTACTTGGCTCTCTGTTTCCCTGTCTCCCTTTCTCGCTGTCTCCCTGTCTCGCTGTCTACCTGTGTCTCTGTGTCCCTGTCTCCCTGTCTCCCTGTCTCCCTGTGTCCCTGTCTCTCCGGCTCCCTGGCTCGCTGGTTCCCTGGGTCCCTGGCTCTCTGCTTTCCTCTCTCCCTGGCCTTCTGGATCCTTGGATCACTAGATCACTGTCTCTGGGGCTCTCTGTCTCCCTGTCTCCCTGTCTCTCTGTCTCCCTTTCTCCCTGTCTCCCTGTCTCCCTGTCTCACTTTCTCCCTGTCTCCCTGTGTCCCTCTCTCCCTGTCTCCCTGTGTCCCTGTGTCCCTGGCTCCCTGGCTCCCTGCTTACATGGCTCGCTGTTTCCCTGTCTCCCTGTTTCCCTGTCTCCCTGGCTCTCTGGCTCTCTAGCTCCCTGGCTCCCTGGCTCCCTGGCTCCCTGGCTCCCTGGCTCCCTGGCTCCCTGGCTCCCTGGCTCCCTGGCTCCCTGGCTCCCTGGCTCCCTGGCTCCCTGGCTCCTTGGCTCCCTGTCTCCCTGTCTACCTGTGTCCCTGTCTCCCTGTGTCCCTGTGTCCCTGTGTCCCTCTCTCCGTGTCTCCCTGTGTCCCTGTTTACCTGTTCCTGTCTCCCTGTGTCCCTGGCTCTCAGGCTCCATGGCTCCCTGGCTCCCTGGTAATATGGCTCTCTGTTTCCCTGTCTCCCTGTCTCCCTGTCTCCCTGTCTCCCTATCTCCCTGTCTCCCTGTCTACTTTTGTCCCTGTGTCCCTGTCTCCCTGTCTCCCTATGTCCCTGGCTCTCTAGGTCTCTCGTCCCCTGGCTCACTGGCTCCATGGCTCCCTGTCTCCCTTGTCTCTGTGTCCATGTGTCCCTGTGTCCCTGTGTCCCTGTCTCCCTCTTTCCCTTGATCCCTGGCTCCCTGGTTACTTGGCTCTCTGTTTCCCTGTCTCCCTTTCTCGCTGTCTCCCTGTCTCCCTGTCTACCTGTGTCTCTGTGTCCCTGTCTCCCTGTCTCCCTGTCTCCCTGTGTCCCTGTCTCTCCGGCTCCCTGGCTCGCTGGTTCCCTGGGTCCCTGGCTCTCTGCTTCCCTCTCTCCCTGGCCTTCTGGATCCTTGGATCACTAGATCACTGTCTCTATGGCTCTCTGTCTCCCTGTCTCCCTGTCTCTCTGTCTCCCTTTCTCCCTGTCTCCCTGTCTCCCTGTCTCCCTGTCTCACTGTCTCCCTGTCTCCCTGTGTCCCTGTGTCCCTCTCTCCATGTCTCCCTGTGTCCCTGTGTCCCTGGCTCCCTGGCTCCGTGGCTCCGTGGCTCCCTGTCTCCCTGGCTCCCTGCTTACATGGCTCTCTGTTTCCCTGTCTCCCTGTTTCCCTGTCTCCTTGGCTCCCTGGCTCGCCGTCTACATGTGTCCCTGTCTCCCTGTCTTCCTGTGTCCCTGTCTCCCTGTCTCCTTGTGTCCCTGTGTCCCTGTCTCCCTATCTCCGTGTCTCCCAGTGTCCCTGTGTCCCTGTCTCCCTGTCTCCCTGTGTCCCTTGCTCCCTGGCTCCCTGGTTACATGGCTCTCTGTTTCCCTGTCTCCCCGTCTCCCTGTCTCCCCGTCTCCCTGTCTCCCTGTGTCCCTGTGTTCCTGTTTCCCTGTGTCCCTGTGTCCCTGTGTCCCTGTCTCCCTGTTTCCCTGTCTTTCCGGCTCCCTGTCTCCCTTGTTCCCTGGGTCCCTGGCTCTCTGCTTTCCTATCTCCTGGTCTTCTGGATCCTTGGTTCACTAGATCACTGTTTCTGTGGCTCTCTGGCTCCCTCTCTCCCTGCTCCCTGTCTCCCTGTCTCTCTGTCTCCCTGTCTCCCTTTCTCCCTGTCTTCCTGTCCCTGTCTCCCTGTCTCCCTGTCTCCCTGTCTCCCTGTCTCCCTATCTCCCTGTGTCCCTGTATCCCTGGCTCCCTCGCTCCCTGGCTCTATGGTTAAATGGCTCTCTGTTTCCCTGTCGCCCTGTTTCCCTGTCTCCCTTTCTCCCTGGCTCCCTGTCTCCCTGTCTCCCTGTCTACCTGTGTCTCGGTGTCCCTGTGTCCCTGTGTCCTGTGTCCCTGGCTCCCTGACTTCCTTGTTCCCTGGATCCTTGGCTCCCTGGCTCCTTGGCTTCCTGGCTCCTTGTCTCCCTTTCTCCCTGTCTCCCTGTCTCCCTGTGTCCCTTTCTCCGTGTCTCCCTGTGTCCCTGTGTCTCTGTGTCCCTGTGTCCCTGTGTCCCTCTCTCCCGGTGTCCAAGTCTCCCTTTTTCCCTATCTACCTGTCTACCTGTGTCCCTCTGTACCTGTGTCCCTGTCTCCCTGTTTCCCTGTCTCCCAGTTTCCCTGTTCCTGGCTCTCTGGCTCTCTAGCTCCCTGGCTCCCTAGCTCCCTGGCTCCCTGGCTCCCTGGCTCCCTAGCTCCCTGGCTCCCTGGCTCCCTGGCTCCCTGGCTCCCTGGTTACATGGCTCTCTGTTTCCCTGTCTCTCTGTCTCCCTGTCTCCCTGTTTCCCTGTGTCCCTGTGTCCCTGTGTCCCTGTCTCCCTGTCTCCCTGTGTCCCTGTCTCTGCGGCTCCCTGGCTCGCTGGTTCCCTGGGTCCCTGGCTGTCTGCTTTCCTCTCTCCCTGGCCTTCTGGATCCTTGGATCACTAGATCACTGTCTCTGTGGCTCTCTGTCTCCCTGTCTCCCTGTCTCTCTGTCTCCCTTTCTCCCTGTCTCCCTGTCTCCCTGTCTCCCTGTCTCTTTGTCTCCCTGTCTCCCTGTCTCCCTGTCTCCCTGTCTCCCTGTCTCCCTGTCTCCATGTGTCCCTGTGTCCCTGGCTCCCTGGATCCCTGGCTCCCTGGCTCCCTGGCTCCCTGGCTCCCTGGCTCCCTGGCTCCCTGGTTACATGGCTCTCTGTTTCCCTGTCTCCCTGTTTCCCTGTCTCCCTGGCTCCCTGGCTCTCCGTCTACATGTGTCCCTGGCTCCCTGTCTTCCTGTGTCCCTGTCTCCCTGTCTCCTTGTGTCCCTGTGTCCCTGTCGCCCTGTCTCCGTGTCTCCCAGTGTCCCTGTCGCCCTGTCTCCGTGTCTCCCAGTGTCCCTGTCTCCCTGTTTCCCTGTGTCCCTGTGTCCCTGTCTCCCTGTCTCCCTGTCTCCCTGTGTCCCTTGCTCCTTGGCTCCCTGGTTACATGGCTCTCTGTTTCCCTTTCTCCCCGTCTCCCTGTGTCCCTGTGTCCCTGTTTCCCTGTGTCCCTGTGTCCCTGTCTACCTGTCTCCCTGTTTCCCTGTCTCTCCGGCTCCCTGGCTCCCTTGTTCCCTGGGTCCCTGGCTCTCTACTTTCCTCTCTCCCTGGCCTTCTGGATCCTTGGCTCACTAGATCACTGTCTTTGTGGCTCTCTGGCTCCCTGTCTCCCTGTCTACCTGTCTCCCTGTCTCTCTGTCTCCCTGTCTCCCTGACTCCCTGTCTCCCTGTCTCCCTGTGTCCCTGTGTCCCTGACTCCCTGTCTCCCTGTCTCCCTGTCTACCTGTCTCCCTGTGTCCCTGTGTCCCTGTATCCCTGGCTCCCTGGCTCCCTGGCTCCTTGGCTCCCTGGTTAAATGGCTCTCTGTTTCCCTGTCTCCCTGTTTCCCTGTCTCCCTGTCTCCCTGGCTCCATGTCTCCCTGTCTCCCCGTCTACCTCTGTCTCTGTGTCCCTGTGTCCCTGTGTCCTGTGTCCCTGGCTCCCTGGCTTCCTGGTTCCCTGGATCCTTGGCTCCCTGGCTCCCTGGTTTCCTGGCTCCCTGTCTCCCTTTCTCCCTGTCTCCCTGTCTACCTGTGTCCCTGTCTCCCTGTGTCCCTGTGTCCCTGTCTCCCTGTGTCCCTTACTCCGTGTCTCCCTGTGTCCCTGTGTCTCTGTGTCCCTGTGTCCCTGTGTCCCTCTCTCCCGGTGTCCAAGTCTCCCTTTTTCCCTATCTACCTGTCTACCTGTGTTCCTGTGTCCCTGTGTTCCTGTCCCTCTCTTTCCCTGTCACCCTGGCTCTCTGTCTACATGTGTACCTGTCTCCCTGTTTCCCTGTCTCCCAGGCTCTCTGGCTCTCTAGCTCCCTGGCTCCCTGGCTCCCTGGTTCACTGGCTCCCTGGCTCCCTGGCTCCCTGGCTCCCTGGCTCCCTGGCTCCCTGGCTCCCTGGCTCCCTGGCTCCCTGGCTCCCTGGCTCCTTGGCTCCCTGTCTACCTGTGTCCCTGTCTCCCTGTGTCCCTGTGTCCCTGTGTCCTTCTCTCCGTGTCTCTCTGTGTCCCTGTTTACCTGTCCCTGTCTCCCTGTGTCCCTGGCTCTCAGGCTCCATGGCTCCCTCGCTCCCTGGTTATATAGCTCTCTGTTTCCCTGTCTCCCTGTCTCCCTGTCTCCCTGTCTCCCTGTCTCCCTATCTCCCTGTCTCCCTGTCTCCCTGTCTCCCTGTCTACTTGGGTCCCTGTGTCCCTGTGTCCCTGTCTCCCTGTGTCCCTGGCTGTCTAGGTCTCTCGTCCCCTGGCTCACTGGCTCTATGGCTCCCTGGCTCCCTTGTCTCTGTGTCCCTGTGTCCCTGTGTCCCTGTCTCCCTGTGTCCCTGTGTCCCTGTCTCCCTCTGTCCCTTGATCCCTGGCTCCCTGGTTACATGGCTCTCTGTTTCCCTGTCTCCCTTTCTCGCTGTCTCCCTGTCTCCCTGTCTACCTGTGTCCCTGTGTCCCTGTCTCCCTGTCTCCCTGTCTCCCTGTGTCCCTGTCTCTCCGGCTCCCTGGCTCGCTGGTTCCCGGGTCCCTGGCTCTCTGCTTTCCTCTCTCCCTGGCCTTCTGGGTCCTTGGATCACTAGATCACTGTCTCTGCGGCTCTCTGTCTCCCTGTCTCCCTGTCTCTCAGTCTCCCTTTCTCCCTTTCTCCCTGTCTCCCTGTCTCCCTGTCTCCCTGTCTCCCTGTCTCCCTGTCTCCCTGTGTCCCTGTCTCCCTGTGTCCCTGTGTCCCTGTGTCCCTGTCTCCCTGTGTCCCTGTTTCCCTGGCTCCCTGGCTCCCTGGCTCCCTGGCTCCCTGGCTCCCTGGCTCCCTGGCTCCCTGGCTCCCTGGCTCCCTGGCTCCCTGGCTCCCTGGCTCCCTGGCTCCCTGGCTCCCTGGTTACATGGCTCTCTGTTTCCCTGTCTCCCTCTTTCCCTGTCTCCCTGGCTCCCTGGCTCTCCGTCTACATGTGTCCCTGTCTCCCTGTCTTCCTGTGTCCCTGTCTCCCTGTCTCCTTGTGTCCCTGTGTCCCTGTCTCCCTGTCTCTGTGTCTCCCAGTGTCCCTGTGTCCATGTGTCCCTGTGTCCCTGTGTCCCTGTCTCCCTGTGTCCCTTGCTCCCTGGCTCCCTGGCTCCCTGGTTACATGGCTCTCTGTTTCCCTGTCTCCCCGTCTCCCTGTCTCCACGTCTCCCTGTCTCCCTGTGTCCCTGTGTTCCTGTCTCCCTGTCTTCCTGTCTCCCTGACTGCCTGTCTCCCTGTCTTCCTTTCTCCCTGTCTCCCTGTCTCCCTGTCTCCCTGTCTCCCTGTCTCCCTGTGTCCCTGTATCCCTGGCTCACTCGGTCCCTGGCTCCCTGGTTAAATGGCTCTCTGTTTCCCTGTCTCCCTGTTTCCCTGTCTCCCTGTCTTCCCGTCTACCTGTCTCTGTGTCCCTGTGTCCCTGTGTCCTGTGTCCCTGGTTCCCTGGCTTCCTGGTTCCCTGGATCCTTGGCTCCCTGGCTCCCTGGCTTCCTGGCTCCTTGTCTCCCTTTCTCCCTGTCTCCCTGTCTACCTGTGTCCGTGTGTCCCTGTGTCCCTGTGTCCCATTCTCCCTGTGTCCCTTTCTCCGTGTCTCCCTGTGTCCCTGTGTCTCTGTGTCCCTGTGTCCCTCTCTGCCGGTGTCCAAGTCTCCCTTTTTCCCTATCTCCCTGTCTACCTGTGTCCCTCAGTACCTGTGTCCCTGTCTCCCTGTTTCCCTGTCTCCCTGTTTCCCTGTTCCTGGCTCTCTAGCCCCCTGGCTCCCTGGCTCCCTGGCTCCCTGGCTCCCTGGCTCCCTGGCTCCCTGGCTCCCTGGCTCCCTGGCTCCCTGGCTCCCTGGCTCCCTGGCTCCCTGGCTCCCTGGCTCCCTGGCTCCCTGGCTCCCTGTCTACCTGTGTCCCTGTCTCCATGTGTCTCTGTCTCCCTGTCTCCCTGTCTCCCTGTGTCCCTGTCTCCCTGTGTCCCTCTCTCCGTGTCTCCCTGTGTCCCTGTTTCCCTGTCCCTGTATCCCTGTGTCCCTGGCTCTCAGGCTCCATGGCTCCCTGGCTCCCTGGTTATATGGCTCTCTGTTTCCCTGTCTCCCTGTGTCCCTGTCTCCCTGTCTCCCTGTCTCCCTGTCTCCCTGTCTACTTGTGTCCCTGTGTCCCTGTCTCCCTGTCTCCCTGTGTCCCTGGCTCTCTAGGTCTCTCGTCCCCTGGCTCACAGGCTCCATGAATCCCTGGCTCCCTTGTCCCTGTGTCCCTGTGTCCCTGTGTCCCAGTGTCGCTGTCTCCCTCTGTCCCTTTCTCCCACGCTCCCTGGTTACAGGACTCTCTGCTTCCCTGTCTCCCTGTCTCCCTGGATCTCTGTCTACATGTGTCCCTGTCTCCCTGTTTCCCTGTCTCCCTGTTCCCTGTTCCTGGCTCTCTGGCTCTCTAGCTCCCTGGCTCCCTGGCTCCCTGGCTCCCTGGCTCCCTGGCTCCCTGGCTCCCTGGCTCCCTGGCTCCCTGGCTCCCTGGCTCACTGGCTCCCAGGCTCCCTGGCTCCCTGGCTCCCTGGCTCCTTGGCTCCCTGTCTCCCTGTCTACCTGTGTCCCTTTCTCCCTGTGTCCCTGTCTCCCTGTCTCCCTTTGTCCCTCTCTCCGTATCTCCCTGTGTCCCTGTTTCCCTGTCCCTGTCTCCCTGTGTCCCTGGCTCTCAGGCTCCATGGCTCCCTGGCTCCCTGGTTATATGGCTCTCTGTTTCCCTGTCTCCCTGTCTCCCTGTCTCCCTGTCTCCCTGTCTCCCTGTCTCCCTGTCTCCCTGTCTACTTGTGTCCCTGTGTCCCTGTATCCCTGTCTCCCTGTGTCCCTGGCTCTCTAGGTCTCTCGTCCCCTGGCTCACTGGCTCCATGGTTCCCTGGCTCCCTTGTCTCTGTGTCCCTGTGTCCCTGTGTCCTTGTGTCCCTGTCTCCCTCTTTCCCTTGATCCCTGGCTCCCTGGTTACTTGGCTCTCTGTTTCCCTGTCTCCCTTTCTCGCTGTCTCCCTGTCTCCCTGTCTACCTGTGTCTCTGTGTCCCTGTCTCCCTGTCTCCTTGTCTCCCTGTGTCCCTGTCTCTCCGGCTCCCTGGCTCGCTGGTTCCCTGGGTCCCTGGCTCTCTGCTTTCCTCTCTCCCTGGCCTTCTGGATCCTTGGATCACTAGATCACTGTCTCTGTGGCTCTCTGTCTCACTGTCTCCCTGTCTCTCTGTCTCCCTTTCTCCCTGTCTCCCTGTCTCCCTGTCTCACTGTCTCCCTGTCTCCCTGTGTCCCTGTGTCCCTCTCTCCCTGTCTCCCTGTGTCCCTGTGTCCCTGGCTCCCTGGCTCCGTGGCTCCGTGGCTCCCTGGCTCCCTGGCTCCCTGCTTACATGGCTCTCTGTTTCCCTGTCTCCCTGTTTCCCTGTCTCCTTGGCTCCCTGGCTCGCCGTCTACATGTGTCCCTGTCTCCCTGTCTTCCTGTGTCCCTGTCTCCCTGTCTCCTTGTGTCCCTGTGTCCCTGTCTCCCTATCTCCGTGTCTCCCAGTGTCCCTGTGTCCCTGTGTCCCTGTCTCCCTGTGTCCCTTGCTCCCTGGCTCCCTGGTTACATGGCTCTCTGTTTCCCTGTCTCCCCGTCTCCCTGTCTCCCCGTCTCCCTGTCTCCCTGTGTCCCTGTGTTCCTGTTTCCCTGTGTCCCTGTGTCCCTGTCTCCCTGTCTCCCTGTTTCCCTGTCTTTCCGGCTCCCTGTCTCCCTTGTTCCCTGGGTCCCTGGCTCTCTGCTTTCCTATCTCCCTGGTCTTCTGGATCCTTGGTTCACTAGATCACTGTTTCTGTGGCTCTCTGGCTCCATCTCTCCCTGCTCCCTGTCTCCCTGTCTCTCTGTCTCCCTGTCTCCTTTTCTCCCTGTCTTCCTGTCCCTGTCTCCCTGTCTCCCTGTCTCCCTGTCTCCCTGTCTCCCTGTCTCCCTGTCTCCCTGTCTCCCTATCTCCCTGTGTCCCTGTATCCCTGGCTCCCTCGCTCCCTGGCTCCATGCTTAAATGGCTCTCTGTTTCCCTTTCGCCCTGTTTCCCTGTCTCCCTTTCTCCCTGGCTCCCTGTCTCCCTGTCTCCCTGTCTACCTGTGTCTCGGTGTCCCTGTGTCCCTGTGTCCTGTGTCCCTGGCTCCCTGACTTCCTGGTTCCCTGGATCCTTGGCTCCCTGGCTCCCTGGCTTCCTGGCTCCTTGTCTCCCTTTCTCCCTGTCTCCCTGTCTACCTGTGTCCCTGTCTCCCTGTGTCCCTGTGTCGCTGTCTCCCTGTGTCCCTTTCTCCGTGTCTCCCTGTGTCCCTGTGTCTCTGTGTCCCTGTGTCCCTGTGTCCCTCTCTCCCGGTGTCCAAGTCTCCCTTTTTCCCTATCTACCTGTCTACCTGTGTCCCTGTGTACCTGTGTCCCTGTCTCCCTGGCTCTCTGTCTAGATGTGTCCCTGTCTCCCTGTTTCCCTGTCTCCCAGTTTCCCTGTTCCTGGTTCTCTGGCTCTCTAGCTTCCTGGCTCCCTAGCTCCCTGGCTCCCTGGCTCCCTGCCTCCCTGGCTCCCTGGCTCCCTGGCTCCCTGGCTCCCTGGCTCCCTGGCTCCCTGGCTCCTTGGCTCCCTGTCTCCCTGTCTACCTGTGTCCCTGTCTCCCTGTGTCCCTGTCTCCCTGTCTCCCTGTCTCCTTCTCTCCGTGTCTCCCTGTGTCCCTGTTTCCCTGTTCCTGTCTCCCTGTGTCCCTGGCTCTCTGGCTCCATGGCGCCCTGGCTCCCTGGTTATATGGCTCTCTGTTTCCCTGTCTCCCTGTCTCCCTGTCTCCCTGTCTCCCTGTCTCCCTGTCTCCCTGTCTACTTGTGTCGCTGTGTCCCTGTCTCCCTGTCTCCCTGTGTCCCTGGCTCTCTAGGTCTCTCGTCCCCTGGCTCACTGACTCCCTGGCTCCCTGGCTCCCTGGCTCCCTGGCTCCCTGTCTCCTTGGCTCCCTGGGTCCTTGGCTCCCTGTCTCCCTGTCTACCTGTGTCCCTGTCTCCCTGTGTCCCTGTGTCCCTGTCTCCCTGTGTCCCTCTCTCTGTGTCTCCCTGTGTCCCTGTTTCCCTGTCTCCCTGTCTCCCAGTGTCCCTGGCTCTCAGGCTCCATGGCTCCCTGGCTCCCTGGTTATATGGCTCTCTGTTTCTCTGTCTCCCTGTCTCCCTATATCCCTGTCTCTCTGTCTCCCTGTCTCCCTGTCTACTTGTGTCCCTGTGTCCCTCTGTCCCTGTCTCCCTGTCTCCCTGTGTCCCTGGATCTCTAGGTCTCTCGTCCCCTGGCTCCCTGGCTCCATGGCTCCCTGTCTCCCTTGTCTCTGTGTCCCTCTGTCCCTGTGTCCCTGTGTTCCTGTGTCCCTGTCTCCCTCTGTCCCTTGCTCCCTGGCTCCCTGGTTACATGGCTCTCTGTCTCCCTGTCTCCCTGTCTCCCTGTTTCCCTGTGTCCCTGTGTCCCTGTGTCCCTGTGTCCCTGTTTCCCTGTGTCCCTGTGTCCCTGTCTACCTGTCTCCCTGTTTCCCTGTCTCTCCGGCTCCCTGGCTCCCTTGTTCCCTGGGTCCCTGGCTCTCTGCTTTCCTCTCTCCCTGGCCTTCTGGATCCTTGGCTCACTAGATCACTGTCTCTGTGGCTCTCTGGCTCCCTGTCTCCCTGTCTCCCTGTCTCCCTGTCTCTCTGTCTCCCTGTCTCCCTGACTCCCTGTCTCCCTGTCTCCCTGTGTCCCTGTGTCCCTGACTCCCTGTCTCCCTGTCTCCCTGTCTCCCTGTCTCCCTGTGTCCCTGTGTCCCTGTATCCCTGGCTCCCTGGCTCGCTGGCTCCTTCGCTCCCTGGTTAAATGGCTCTCTGTTTCCCTGTCTCCCTGTTTCCCTGTTTCCCTGTCTCCCTGTTTCCCTGTCTCCCTGTCTCCCCGTCTACCTCTGTCTCTGTGTCCCTGTGTCCCTGTGTCCTGTGTCCCTGGCTCCCTGGCTTCCTGGTTCCCTGGATCCTTGGCTCCCTGGCTCCCTGGCTTCCTGGCTCCCTGTCTCCCTTTCTCCCTGTCTCCCTGTCTACCTGTGTCCCTGTCTCCCTGTGTCCCTGTGTCCCTGTCTCCCTGTGTCCCTTACTCCGTGTCTCCCTGTGTCCCTGTGTCTCTGTGTCCCTGTGTCCCTGTGTCCCTCTCTCCCGGTGTCCAAGTCTCCCTTTTTCCCTATCTCCCTGTCTACCTGTGTCCCTCTGTACCTGTGTCCCTGTCTCCCTGTTTCCCTGTCTCCCTGTTTCCCTGTTCCTGGCTCTCTAGCCCCCTGGCTCCCTGGCTCCCTGGCTCCCTGGCTCCCTGGCTCCCTGTCTCCCTGGCTCCCTGGCTCCCTGGCTCCCTGGCTCCCTGGCTCCCTGGCTCCCTGGCTCCCTGGCTCCCTGGCTCCCTGGCTCCCTGGCTCCCTGGCTCCCTGGCTCCCTGGCTCCCTGGCTCCCTGTCTCCCTGTCTCCCTGTCTCCCTGGCTCCCTGGCTCCCTGGCTCCTTGGCTCCCTGGCTCCCTGTCTACCTGTGTCCCTGTCTCCATGTGTCCCTGTCTCCCTGTCTCCCTGTGTTTCTCTCTCCGTGTCTCCCTGTGTCCCTGTTTCCCTGTCCCTGTATCCCTGTGTCCCTGGCTCTCAGGCTCCATGGCTCCCTGGCTCCCTGGTTATATGGCTCTCTGTTTCCCTGTCTCCCTGTCTCCCTGTCTCCCTGTCTCCCTGTCTCCCTGTCTACTTGTGTCCCTGTGTCCCTGTCTCCCTGTCTCCCTGTGTCCCTGGCTCTCTAGGTCTCTCGTCCCCTGGCTCACAGGCTCCATGAATCCCTGGCTCCCTTGTCCCTGTGTCCCTGTGTCCCTGTGTCCCAGTGTCGCTGTCTCCCTCTGTCCCTTTCTCCCACGCTCCCTGGTTACAGGACTCTCTGCTTCCCTGTCTCCCTGTCTCCCTGGATCTCTGTCTACATGTGTCCCTGTCTCCCTGTTTCCCTGTCTCCCTGTTCCCTGTTCCTGGCTCTCTGGCTCTCTAGCTCCCTGGCTCCCTGGCTCCCTGGCTCCCTGGCTCCCTGGCTCCCTGGCTCCCTGGCTCCTTGGCTCCCTGTCTCCCTGTCTACCTGTGTCCCTTTCTCCCTGTGTCCCTGTCTCCCTGTCTCCCTGTGTCCCTCTCTCCGTGTCTCCCTGTGTCCCTGTTTCCCTGTCCCTGTCTCCCTGTGTCCCTGGCTCTCAGGCTCCATGGCTCCCTGGCTCCCTGGTTATATGGCTCTCTGTTTCCCTGTCTCCCTGTCTCCCTGTCTCCCTGTCTCCCTGTCTCCCTGTCTACTTGTGTCCCTGTGTCCCTGTATCCCTGTCTCCCTGTGTCCCTGGCTCTCTAGGTCTCTCGTCCCCTGGCTCACTGGCTCCATGGTTCCCTGGCTCCCTTGTCTCTGTGTCCCTGTGTCCCTGTGTCCTTGTGTCCCTGTCTCCCTCTTTCCCTTGATCCCTGGCTCCCTGGTTACTTGGCTCTCTGTTTCCCTGTCTCCCTTTCTCGCTGTCTCCCTGTCTCCCTGTCTACCTGTGTCTCTGTGTCCCTGTCTCCCTGTCTCCCTGTCTCCCTGTGTCCCTGTCTCTCCGGCTCCCTGGCTCGCTGGTTCCCTGGGTCCCTGGCTCTCTGCTTTCCTCTCTCCCTGGCCTTCTTGATCCTTGGATCACTAGATCACTGTCTCTGTGGCTCTCTGTCTCCCTGTCTCCCTGTCTCTCTGTCTCCCTTTCTCCCTGTCTCCCTGTCTCCCTGTCTCCCTGTCTCACTGTCTCCCTGTCACCCTGTGTCCCTGTGTCCCTCTCTCCCTGTCTCCCTGTGTCCCTGTGTCCCTGGCTCCCTGGCTCCGTGGCTCCGTGGCTCCCTGGCTCCCTGGCTCCCTGCTTACATGGCTCTCTGTTTCCTTGTCTCCCTGTTTCCCTGTCTCCCTGGCTCTCTGGCTCTGTAGCTCCCTGGCTCCCTGGCTCCCTGGCTCCCTGGCTCCCTGGCTCCCTGGCTCCCTGGCTCCCTGGCTCCCTGGCTCCCTGGCTCCCTGGCTCCCTGGCTCCCTGGCTCCTTGGCTCCCTGTCTCCCTGTCTACCTGTGTCCCTGTGTCCCTGTGTCCCTGTGTCCCTGTGTCCCTGTGTCCCTCTCTCCGTGTCTCCCTGTGTCCCTGTTTACCTGTTCCTGTCTCCCTGTGTCCCTGGCTCTCAGGCTCCATGGCTCCCTGGCTTCCTGGTTGTATGGCTCTCTGTTTCCCTGTCTCCCTGTCTCCCTGTCTCCCTGTCTCCCTGTCTCCCTGTCTCCCTGTCTACTTTTGTCCCTGTGTCCCTGTCTCCCTGTCTCCCTATGTCCCTGGCTCTCTAGGTCTCTCGTCCCCTGGCTCACTGGCTCCATGGCTCCCTGTCTCCCTTGTCTCTGTGTCCATGTGTCCCTGTGTCCCTGTGTCCCTGTCTCCCTCTTTCCCTTGATCCCTGGCTCCCTGGTTACTTGGCTCTCTGTTTCCCTGTCTCCTTTTCTCGCTGTCTCCCTGTCTCCCTGTCTACCTGTGTCTCTGTGTCCCTGTCTCCCTGTCTCCCTGAATCCCTGTGTCTTTGTCTCTCCGGCTCCCTGGCTCGCTGGTTCCCTGGGTCCCTGGCTCTCTGCTCTCCTCTCTCCCTGGCCTTCTGGATCCTTGGATCACTAGATCACTGTCTCTGTGGCTCTCTGTCTCCCTGTCTCCCTGTCTCTCTGTCTCCCTTTCTCCCTGTCTCCCTGTCTCCCTGTCTCACTGTCTCCCTGTCTCCCTGTGTCCCTGTGTCCCTCTCTCCCTGTCTCCCTGTGTCCCTGTGTCCCTGGCTCCCTGGCTCCGTGGCTCCGTGGCTCCCTGGCTCCCTGGCTCCCTGCTTACATGGCTCTCTGTTTCCCTGTCTCCCTGTTTCCCTGTCTCCTTGGCTCCCTGGCTCGCCGTCTACATGTGTCCCTGTCTCCCTGTCTTCCTGTGTCCCTGTCTCCCTGTCTCCTTGTGTCCCTGTGTCCCTGTCTCCCTATCTCCGTGTCTCCCAGTGTCCCTGTGTCCCTGTCTCCCTGTCTCCCTGTGTCCCTTGCTCCCTGGCTCCCTGGTTACATGGCTCTCTGTTTCCCTGTCTCCCCGTCTCCCTGTCTCCCCGTCTCCCTGTCTCCCTGTGTCCCTGTGTTCCTGTTTCCCTGTGTCCCTGTGTCCCTATGTCCCTGTCTCCCTGTTTCCCTGTCTTTCCGGCTCCCTGTCTCCCTTGTTCCCTGGGTCCCTGACTCTCTGCTTTCCTATCTCCCTGGTCTTCTGGATCCTTGGTTCACTAGATCACTGTTTCTGTGGCTCTCTGGCTCCCTCTCTCCCTGCTCCCTGTCTCCCTGTCTCTCTGTCTCCCTGTCTCCCTTTCTCCCTGTCTTCCTGTCCCTGTCTCCCTGTCTCCCTGTCTCCCTGTCTCCCTATCTCCCTGTGTCCCTGTATCCCTGGCTCCCTCGCTCCCTGGCTCCATGCTTAAATGGCTCTCTGTTTCCCTGTCTCCCTGTCTCCCTGGCTCCCTGTCTCCCTGTCTCCCTGTCTACCTGTGTCTCGGTGTCCCTGTGTCCCTGTGTCCTGTGTCCCTGGCTCCCTGACTTCCTGGTTCCCTGGATCCTTGGCTCCCTGGCTCCCTGGCTTCCTGGCTCCTTGTCTCCCTTTCTCCCTGTCTCCCTGTCTACCTGTGTCCCTGTCTCCCTGTGTCCCTGTGTCCCTGTGTCCCTGTGTCCCTTTCTCCGTGTCTCCCTGTGTCCCTGTGTCTCTGTGTCCCTGTGTCCCTGTGTCCCTCTCTCCCGGTGTCCAAGTCTCCCTTTTTCCCTATCTACCTGTCTACCTGTGTCCCTGTGTACCTGTGTCCCTGTCTCCCTGGCACTCTGTCTAGATGTGTCCCTGTCTCCCTGTTTCCCTATCTCCCAGTTTCCCTGTTCATGGCTCTCTGGCTCTCTAGCTCCCTGGCTCCCTAGCTCCCTGGCTCCCTGGCTCCCTGGCTCCCTAGCTCCCTGGCTCCCTGGCTCCCTGGCTCCCTGGCTCCCTGGCTCCTTGGCTCCCTGTCTCCCTGTCTACCTGTGTCCCTGTCTCCCTGTTTCCCTGTCTCCCTGTCTCCCTGTCTCCTTCTCTCCGTGTCTCCCTGTGTCCCTGTTTCCCTGTTCCTGTCTCCCTGTGTCCCTGGCTCTCTGGCTCCATGGCTCCCTGGCTCCCTGGTTATATGGCTCTCTGTTTCCCTGTCTCCCTGTCTCCCTGTCTCCCTGTCTCCCTGTCTCCCTGTCTCCCTGTCTACTTGTGTCGCCGTGTCCCTGTCTCCCTGTCTCCCTGTGTCCCTGGCTCTCTAGGTCTCTCGTCCCCTTGCTCACTGACTCCCTGGCTCCCTGGCTCCCTGGCTCCCTGTCTCCTTGGCTCCCTGGCTCCTTGGCTCCCTGTCTCCCTGTCTACCTGTGTCCCTGTCTCCCTGTGTCCCTGTGTCCCTGTCTCCCTGTGTCCCTCTCTCTGTGTCTCCCTGTGTCCCTGTTTCCCTGTCTCCCTGTCTCCCAGTGTTCCTGGCTCTCAGGCTCCATGGCTCCCTGGTTAAATGGCTCTCTGTGTCCCTGTCTCCCTGTCTCTGTGTCTCCCAGTGTCCCTGTGTCCCTGTGTCCCTGTGTCCCTGTCTCCCTGTGTCCCTTGCTCCCTGGCTCCCTGGCTCCCTGGTTACATGGCTCTCTGTTTCCCTGTCTCCCCGTCTCCCTGTCTCCCCGTCTCCCTGTCTCCCTGTGTCCCTGTGTTCCTGTCTCCCTGTCTTCCTGTCTCCCTGACTGCCTGTCTCCCTGTCTTCCTGACTCCCTGTCTCCCTGTCTCCCTGTCTCCCTGTGTCCCTGTATCCCTGGCTCACTCGGTCCCTGGCTCCCTGGTTAAATGGCTCTCTGTTTCCCTGTCTCCCTGTTTCCCTGTCTCCCTGTCTTCCCGTCTACCTGTGTCTCTGTGTCCCTGTGTCCCTGTGTCCTGTGTCCCTGGCTCCCTGGCTTCCTGGTTCCCTGGATCCTTGGCTCCCTGGCTCCCTGGCTTCCTGGCTCCTTGTCTCCCTTTCTCCCTGTCTCCCTGTCTACCTGTGTCCGTGTGTCCCTGTGTCCCTGTGTCCCATTCTCCCTGTGTCCCTTTCTCCGTGTCTCCCTGTGTCCCTGTGTCTCTGTGTCCCTGTGTCCCTCTCTGCCGGTGTCCAAGTCTCCCTTTTTCCCTATCTCCCTGTCTACCTGTGTCCCTCTGTACCTGTGTCCCTGTCTCCCTGTTTCCCTGTCTCCCTGTTTCCCTTTTCCTGGCTCTCTAGCCCCCTGGCTCCCTGGCTCCCTGGCTCCCTGGCTCCCTGGCTCCCTGGCTCCCTGGCTCCCTGGCTCCCTGGCTCCCTGGCTCCCTGGCTCCCTGGCTCCCTGGCTCCCTGGCTCCCTGGCTCCCTGGCTCCCTGGCTCCCTGTCTCCCTGTCTCCCTGTCTCCCTGGCTCCCTGGCTCCCTGGCTCCCTGGCTCCTTGGCTCCCTGGCTCCCTGTCTACCTGTGTCCCTGTCTCCATATGTCCCTGTCTCCCTGTCTCCCTGTGTCCCTCTCTCCGTGTCTCCCTGTGTCCCTGTTTCCCTGTCCCTGTATCCCTGTTTCACTGGCTCTCAGGCTCCATGGCTCCCTGGCTCCCTGGTTATATGGCTCTCTGTTTCCCTGTCTCCCTGTCTCCCTGTCTCCCTGTCTCCCTGTCTCCCTGTCTACTTGTGTCCCTGTGTCCCTGTCTCCCTGTCTCCCTGTGTCCCTGGCTCTCTAGGTCTCTCGTCCCCTGGCTCACAGGCTCCATGAATCCCTGGCTCCCTTGTCCCTGTGTCCCTGTGTCCCTGTGTCCCAGTGTCGCTGTCTCCCTCTGTCCCTTTCTCCCACGCTCCCTGGTTACAGGACTCTCTGCTTCCCTGTCTCCCTGTCTCCCTGGATCTCTGTCTACATGTGTCCCTGTCTCCCTGTTTCCCTGTCTCCCTGTTCCCTGTTCCTGGCTTTCTGGCTCTCTAGCTCCCTGGCTCCCTGGCTCCCTGGCTCCCTGGCTCCCTGGCTCCCTGGCTCCCTGGCTCCCTGGCTCCCTGGCTCCCTGGCTCCCTGGCTCCCTGGCTCCTTGGCTCCATGTCTCCCTGTCTACCTGTGTCCCTTTCTCCCTGTGTCCCTGTCTCCCTGTCTCCCTGTGTCCCTCTCTCCGTGTCTCCCTGTGTCCCTGTTTCCCTGTCCCTGTCTCCCTGTGTCCCTGGCTCTCAGGCTCCATGGCTCCCTGGCTCCCTGGTTATATGGCTCTCTGTTTCCCTGTCTCCCTGTCTCCCTGTCTCCCTGTCTCCCTGTCTCCCTGTCTACTTGTGTCCCTGTGTCCCTGTATCCCTGTCTCCCTGTGTCCCTGGCTCTCTAGGTCTCTCGTCCCCTGGCTCACTGGCTCCATGGTTCCCTGGCTCCCTTGTCTCTGTGTCCCTGTGTCCCTGTGTCCCTGTGTCCTTGTGTCCCTGTCTCCCTCTTTCCCTTGATTCCTGGCTCCCTGGTTACTTGGCTCTCTGTTTCCCTGTCTCCCTTTCTCGCTGTCTCCCTGTCTCCCTGTCTACCTGTGTCTCTGTGTCCCTGTCTCCCTGTCTCCCTGTCTCCCTGTCTCCCTGTGTCCCTGTCTCTCCGGCTCCCTGGCTCGCTGGTTCCCTGGGTCCCTGGCTCTCTGCTTTCCTCTCTCCCTGGCCTTCTGGATCCTTGGATCACTAGATCACTGTCTCTGTGGCTCTCTGTCTCCCTGTCTCCCTGTCTCTCTGTCTCCCTTTCTCCCTGTCTCCCTGTCTCCCTGTCTCACTGTCTCCCTGTCACCCTGTGTCCCTGTGTCCCTCTCTCCCTGTTTCCCTCTCTCCCTGTGTCCCTGGCTCCCTGGCTCCATGGCTCCGTGGCTCCCTGGCTCCCTGGCTCCCTGCTTACATGGCTCTCTGTTTCCTTGTCTCCCTGTTTCCCTGTCTCCCTGGCTCTCTGGCTCTGTAGCTCCCTGGCTCCCTGGCTCCCTGGCTCCCTGGCTCCCTGGCTCCCTGGCTCCCTGGCTCCCTGGCTCCCTGGCTCCCTGGCTCCCTGGCTCCCTGGCTCCTTGGCTCCCTGTCTCCCTGTCTACCTGTGTCCCTGTCTCCCTGTGTCCCTGTGTCCCTGTGTCCCTGTGTCCCTCTCTCCGTGTCTCCCTGTGTCCCTGTTTACCTGTTCCTGTCTCCCTGTGTCCCTGGCTCTCAGGCTCCATGGCTCCCTGGCTTCCTGGTTATATGGCTCTCTGTTTCCCTGTCTCCCTGTCTCCCTGTCTCCCTGTCTCCCTGTCTCCCTGTCTCCCTGTCTCCCTGTCTACTTTTGTCCCTGTGTCCCTGTCTCCCTGTCTCCCTATGTCCCTGGCTCTCTAGGTCTCTCGTCCCCTGGCTCACTGGCTCCATGGCTCCCTGTCTCCCTTGTCTCTGTGTCCATGTGTCCCTGTGTCCCTGTGTCCCTGTCTCCCTCTTTCCCTTGATCCCTGGCTCCCTGGTTACTTGGCTCTCTGTTTACCTGTCTCCCTTTCTCGCTGTCTCCCTGTCTCCCTGTCTACCTGTGTCTCTGTGTCCCTGTCTCCCTGTCTCCCTGAATCCCTGTGTCCCTGTCTCTCCGGCTCCCTGGCTCGCTGGTTCCCTGGGTCCCTGGCTCTCTGCTTTCCTCTCTCCCTGGCCTTCTGGATCCTTGGATCACTAGATCACTGTCTCTGTGGCTCTCTGTCTCCCTGTCTCCCTGTCTCTCTGTCTCCCTTTCTCCCTGTCTCCCTGTCTCCCTGTCTCACTGTCTCCCTGTCTCCCTGTGTCCCTGTGTCCCTCTCTCCCTGTCTCCCTGTGTCCCTGTGTCCCTGGCTCCCTGGCTCCGTGGCTCCGTGGCTCCCTGGCTCCCTGGCTCCCTGCTTACATGGCTCTCTGTTTCCCTGTCTCCCTGTTTCCCTGTCTCCTTGGCTCCCTGGCTCGCCGTCTACATGTGTCCCTGTCTCCCTGTCTTCCTGTGTCCCTGTCTCCCTGTCTCCTTGTGTCCCTGTGTCCCTGTCTCCCTATCTCCGTGTCTCCCAGTGTCCCTGTGTCCCTGTGTCCCTGTCTCCCTGTGTCCCTTGCTCCCTGGCTCCCTGGTTACATGGCTCTCTGTTTCCCTGTCTCCCCGTCTCCCTGTCTCCCCGTCTCCCTGTCTCCCTGTGTCCCTGTGTTCCTCTTTCCCTGTGTCCCTGTGTCCCTATGTCCCTGTCTCCCTGTTTCCCTGTCTTTCCGGCTCCCTGTCTCCCTTGTTCCCTGGGTCCCTGACTCTCTGCTTTCCTATCTCCCTGGTCTTCTGGATCCTTGGTTCACTAGATCACTGTTTCTGTGGCTCTCTGGCTCCCTCTCTCCCTGCTCCCTGTCTCCCTGTCTCTGTCTCCCTGTCTCCCTTTCTCCCTGTCTTCCTGTCCCTGTCTCCCTGTCTCCCTGTCTCCCTGTCTCCCTATCTCCCTGTGTCCCTGTATCCCTGGCTCCCTCGCTCCCTGGCTCCATGCTTAAATGGCTCTCTGTTTCCCTGTCTCCCTGTTTCCCTGTCTCCCTGTCTCCCTGGCTCCCTGTCTCCCTGTCTCCCTGTCTACCTGTGTCTCGGTGTCCCTGTGTCCCTGTGTCCTGTGTCCCTGGCTCCCTGACTTCCTGGTTCCCTGGATCCTTGGCTCCCTGGCTCCCTGGCTTCCTGCTCCTTGTCTCCCTTTCTCCCTGTCTCCCTGTCTACCTGTGTCCCTGTCTCCCTGTGTCCCTGTGTCCCTGTCTCCCTGTGTCCCTTTCTCCGTGTCTCCCTGTGTCCCTGTGTCTCTGTGTCCCTGTGTCCCTGTGTCCCTCTCTCCCGGTGTCCAAGTCTCCCTTTTTCCCTATCTACCTGTCTACCTGTGTCCCTGTGTACCTGTGTCCCTGTCTCCCTGGCACTCTGTCTAGATGTGTCCCTGTCTCCCTGTTTCCCTGTCTCCCAGTTTCCCTGTTCCTGGCTCTCTGGCTCTCTAGCTCCCTGGCTCCCTAGCTCCCTGGCTCCCTGGCTCCCTGGCACCCTAGCTCCCTGGCTCCCTGGCTCCCTGGCTCCCTGGCTCCCTGGCTCCTTGGCTCCCTGTCTCCCTGTCTACCTGTGTCCCTGTCTCCCTTTTTCCCTGTCTCCCTGTCTCCCTGTCTCCTTCTCTCCGTGTCTCCCTGTGTCCCTGTTTCCCTGTTCCTGTCTCCCTGTGTCCCTGGCTCTCTGGCTCCATGGCTCCCTGGCTCCCTGGTTATATGGCTCTCTGTTTCCCTGTCTCCCTGTCTCCCTGTCTCCCTGTCTCCCTGTCTCCCTGTCTCCCTGTCTACTTGTGTCGCCGTGTCCCTGTCTCCCTGTCTCCCTGTGTCCCTGGCTCTCTAGGTCTCTCGTCCCCTGGCTCACTGACTCCCTGGCTCCCTGGCTCCCTGGCTCCCTGTCTCCTTGACTCCCTGGCTCCTTGGCTCCCTGTCTCCCTGTCTACCTGTGTCCCTGTCTCCCTGTGTCCCTGTGTCCCTGTCTCCCTGTCTCCCTGTGTCCCTCTCTCTGTGTCTCCCTGTGTCCCTGTTTCCCTGTCTCCCTGTCTCCCAGTGTTCCTGGCTCTCAGGCTCCATGGCTCCCTGGTTAAATGGCTCTCTGTGTCCCTGTCTCCCTGTCTCTGTGTCTCCCAGTGTCCCTGTGTCCCTGTGTCCCTGTGTCCCTGTCTCCCTGTGTCCCTTGCTCCCTGGCTCCCTGGCTCCCTGGTTACATGGCTCTCTGTTTCCCTGTCTCCCCGTCTCCCTGTCTCCCCGTCTCCCTGTCTCCCTGTGTCCCTGTGTTCCTGTCTCCCTGTCTTCCTGTCTCCCTGACTGCCTGTCTCCCTGTCTTCCTGTCTCCCTGTCTCCCTGTCTCCCTGTCTCCCTGTCTCCCTGTATCCCTGGCTCACTCGGTCCCTGTCTCCCTGGTTAAATGGCTCTCTGTTTCCCTGTCTCCCTGTTTCCCTGTCTCCCTGTCTTCCCGTCTACCTGTGTCTCTGTGTCCCTGTGTCCCTGTGTCCTGTGTCCCTGGCTCCCTGGCTTCCTGGTTCCCTGGATCCTTGGCTCCCTGGCTCCCTGGCTTCCTGGCTCCTTGTCTCCCTTTCTCCCTGTCTCCCTGTCTACCTGTGTCCGTGTGTCCCTGTGTCCCTGTGTCCCATTCTCCCTGTGTCCCTTTCTCCGTGTCTCCCTGTGTCCCTGTGTCTCTGTGTCCCTGTGTCCCTCTCTCCCGGTGTCCAAGTCTCCCTTTTTCCCTATCTCCCTGTCTACCTGTGTCCCTCTGTACCTGTATCCCTGTCTCCCTGTTTCCCTGTCTTCCTGTTTCCCTGTTCCTGGCACTCTAGCCCCCTGGCTCCCTGGCTCCCTGGCTCCCTGGCTCCCTGGCTCCCTGGCTCCCTGGCTCCCTGGCTCCCTGGCTCCCTGGCTCCCTGGCTCCCTGGCTCCCTGGCTCCCTGGCTCCCTGTCTCCCTGTCTCCCTGGCTCCCTGGCTCCCTGGCTCCCTGGCTCCTTGGCTCCCTGGCTCCCTGTCTACCTGTGTCCCTGTCTCCATGTGTCCCTGTCTCCCTGTCTCCCTGTGTCCCTCTCTCCGTGTCTCCCTGTGTCCCTGTTTCCCTGTCCCTGTATCCCTGTGTCCCTGGCTCTCAGGCTCCATGGCTCCCTGGCTCCCTGGTTATATGGCTCTCTGTTTCCCTGTCTCCCTGTCTCCCTGTCTCCCTGTCTCCCTGTCTCCCTGTCTACTTGTGTCCCTGTGTCCCTGTCTCCCTGTCTCCCTGTGTCCCTGGCTCTCTAGGTCTCTCGACCCCTGGCTCACAGGCTCCATGAATCCCTGGCTCCCTTGTCCCTGTGTCCCTGTGTCCCTGTGTCCCAGTGTCGCTGTCTCCCTCTGTCCCTTTCTCCCACGCTCCCTGGTTACAGGACTCTCTGCTTCCCTGTCTCCCTGTCTCCCTGGATCTCTGTCTACATGTGTCCCTGTCTCCCTGTTTCCCTGTCTCCCTGTTCCCTGTTCCTGGCTCTCTGGCTCTCTAGCTCCCTGGCTCCCTGGCTCCCTGGCTCCCTGGCTCCCTGGCTCCCTGGCTCCCTGGCTCCCTGGCTCCCTGGCTCCCTGGCTCCCTGGCTCCCTGGCTCCCTGGCTCCTTGGCTCCCTGTCTCCCTGTCTACCTGTGTCCCTTTCTCCCTGTGTCCCTGTCTCCCTGTCTCCCTGTGTCCCTCTCTCCGTGTCTCCCTGTGTCCCTGTTTCCCTGTCCCTGTCTCCCTGTGTCCCTGGCTCTCAGGCTCCATGGCTCCCTGGCTCCCTGGTTATATGGCTCTCTGTTTTCCTGTCTCCCTGTCTCCCTGTCTCCCTGTCTCCCTGTCTACTTGTGTCCCTGTGTCCCTGTATCCCTGTCTCCCTGTGTCCCTGGCTCTCTAGGTCTCTCGTCCCCTGGCTCACTGGCTCCATGGTTCCCTGGCTCCCTTGTCTCTGTGTCCCTGTGTCCCTGTGTCCTTGTGTCCCTGTCTCCCTCTTTCCCTTGATCCCTGGCTCCCTGGTTACTTGGCTCTCTGTTTCCCTGTCTCCCTTTCTCGCTGTCTCCCTGTCTCCCTGTCTACCTGTGTCTCTGTGTCCCTGTCTCCCTGTCTCCCTGTCTCCCTGTCTCCCTGTGTCCCTGTCTCTCCGGCTCCCTGGCTCGCTGGTTCCCTGGGTCCCTGGCTCTCTGCTTTCCTCTCTCCCTGGCCTTCTGGATCCTTGGATCACTAGATCACTGTCTCTGTGGCTCTCTGTCTCCCTGTCTCCCTGTCTCTCTGTCTCCCTTTCTCCCTGTCTCCCTGTCTCCCTGTCTCACTGTCTCCCTGTCACCCTGTGTCCCTGTGTCCCTCTCTCCCTGTTTCCCTCTCTCCCTGTGTCCCTGGCTCCCTGGCTCCGTGGCTCCGTGGCTCCCTGGCTCCCTGGCTCCCTGCTTACATGGCTCTCTGTTTCCTTGTCTCCCTGTTTCCCTGTCTCCCTGGCTCTCTGGCTCTGTAGCTCCCTGGCTCCCTGGCTCCCTGGCTCCCTGGCTCCCTGGCTCCCTGGCTCCCTGGCTCCCTGGCTCCCTGGCTCCCTGGCTCCCTGGCTCCCTGGCTCCCTGGCTCCTTGGCTCCCTGTCTCCCTGTCTACCTGTGTCCCTGTCTCCCTGTGTCCCTGTGTCCCTGTGTCCCTCTCTCCGTGTCTCCCTGTGTCCCTGTTTACCTGTTCCTGTCTCCCTGTGTCCCTGGCTCTCAGGCTCCATGGCTCCCTGGCTTCCTGGTTATATGGCTCTCTGTTTCCCTGTCTCCCTGTCTCCCTGTCTCCCTGTCTCCCTGTCTCCCTGTCTCCCTGTCTCCCTGTCTCCCTGTCTACTTTTGTCCCTGTGTCCCTGTCTCCCTGTCTCCCTATGTCCCTGGCTCTCTAGGTCTCTCGTCCCCTGGCTCACTGGCTCCATGGCTCCCTGTCTCCCTTGTCTCTGTGTCCATGTGTCCCTGTGTCCCTGTGTCCCTGTCTCCCTCTTTCCCTTGATCCCTGGCTCCCTGGTTACTTGGCTCTCTGTTTCCCTGTCTCCCTTTCTCGCTGTCTCCCTGTCTCCCTGTCTACCTGTGTCTCTGTGTCCCTGTCTCCCTGTCTCCCTGAATCCCTGTGTCCCTGTCTCTCCGGCTCCCTGGCTCGCTGGTTCCCTGGGTCCCTGGCTCTCTGCTTTCCTCTCTCCCTGGCCTTCTGGATCCTTGGATCACTAGATCACTGTCTCTGTGGCTCTCTGTCTCCCTGTCTCCCTGTCTCTCTGTCTCCCTTTCTCCCTGTCTCCCTGTCTCCCTGTCTCCCTGTCTCACTGTCTCCCTGTCTCCCTGTGTCCCTGTGTCCCTCTCTCCCTGTCTCCCTGTGTCCCTGTGTCCCTGGCTCCCTGGCTCCGTGGCTCCGTGGCTCCCTGGCTCCCTGGCTCCCTGCTTACATGGCTCTCTGTTTCCCTGTCTCCCTGTTTCCCTGTCTCCTTGGCTCCCTGGCTCGCCGTCTACATGTGTCCCTGTCTCCCTGTCTTCCTGTGTCCCTGTCTCCCTGTCTCCTTGTGTCCCTGTGTCCCTGTCTCCCTATCTCCGTGTCTCCCAGTGTCCCTGTGTCCCTGTGTCCCTGTCTCCCTGTGTCCCTTGCTCCCTGGCTCCCTGGTTACATGGCTCTCTGTTTCCCTGTCTCCCCGTCTCCCTGTCTCCCCGTCTCCCTTTCTCCCTGTGTCCCTGTGTTCCTGTTTCCCTGTGTCCCTGTGTCCCTATGTCCCTGTCTCCCTGTTTCCCTGTCTTTCCAGCTCCCTGTCTCCCTTGTTCCCTGGGTCCCTGACTCTCTGCTTTCCTATCTCCCTGGTCTTCTGGATCCTTGGTTCACTAGATCACTGTTTCTGTGGCTCTCTGGCTCCCTCTCTCCCTGCTCCCTGTCTCCCTGTCTCTCTGTCTCCCTGTCTCCCTTTCTCCCTGTCTTCCTGTCCCTGTCTCCCTGTCTCCCTGTCTCCCTGTCTCCCTGTCTCCCTGTCTCCCTATCTCCCTGTGTCCCTGTATCCCTGGCTCCCTCGCTCCCTGGCTCCATGCTTAAATGGCTCTCTGTTTCCCTGTCTCCCTGTTTCCCTGTCTCCCTGTCTCCCTGGCTCCCTGTCTCCCTGTCTCCCTGTCTACCTGTGTCTCCGTGTCCCTGTGTCCCTGTGTCCTGTGTCCCTGGCTCCCTGACTTCCTGGTTCCCTGGATCCTTGGCTCCCTGGCTCCCTGGCTTCCTGGCTCCTTGTCTCCCTTTATCCCTGTCTCCCTGTCTACCTGTGTCCCTGTCTCCCTGTGTCCCTGTGTCCCTGTCTCCCTGTGTCCCTTTCTCCGTGTCTCCCTGTGTCCCTGTGTCTCTGTGTCCCTGTGTCCCTGTGTCCCTCTCTCCCGGTGTCCAAGTCTCCCTTTTTCCCTATATACCTGTCTACCTGTGTCCCTGTGTACCTGTGTCCCTGTCTCCCTGGCACTCTGTCTAGATGTGTCCCTGTCTCCCTGTTTCCCTGTCTCCCAGTTTCCCTGTTCCTGGCTCTCTGGCTCTCTAGCTCCCTGGCTCCCTAGCTCCCTGGCTCCCTGGCTCCCTGGCTCCCTAGCTCCCTGGCTCCCTGGCTCCCTGGCTCCCTGGCTCCCTGGCTCCTTGGCTCCCTGTCTCCCTGTCTACCTGTGTCCCTGTCTCCCTGTTTCCCTGTCTCCCTGTCTCCCTGTCTCCTTCTCTCCGTGTCTCCCTGTGTCCCTGTTTCCCTGTTCCTGTCTCCCTGTGTCCCTGGCTCTCTGGCTCCATGGCTCCCTGGCTCCCTGGTTATATGGCTCTCTGTTTCCCTGTCTCCCTGTCTCCCTGTCTCCCTGTCTCCCTGTCTCCCTGTCTCCCTGTCTACTTGTGTCGCCGTGTCCCTGTCTCCCTGTCTCCCTGTGTCCCTGGCTCTCTAGGTCTCTCGTCCCCTGGCTCACTGACTCCCTGGCTCCCTGGCTCCCTGGCTCCCTGTCTCCTTGGCTCCCTGGCTCCTTGGCTCCCTGTCTCCCTGTCTACCTGTGTCCCTGTCTCCCTGTGTCCCTGTGTCCCTGTCTCCCTGTGTCCCTCTCTCTGTGTCTCCCTGTGTCCCTGTTTCCCTGTCTCCCTGTCTCCCAGTGTTCCTGGCTCTCAGGCTCCATGGCTCCCTGGCTCCCTGGTTATATGGCTCTCTGTTTCTCTGTCTCCCTGTCTCCCTATATCCCTGTCTCTCTGTCTCCCTGTCTCCCTGTCTACTTGTGTCCCTGTGTCCCTCTGTCCCTGTCTCCCTGTCTCCCTGTGTCCCTGGATCTCTAGGTCTCTCGTCCCCTGGCTCCCTGGCTCCATGGCTCCCTGTCTCCATTGTCTCTGTGTCCCTGTGTCCCTGTGTCCCTGTGTTCCTGTGTCGCTGTCTCCCTCTGTCCCTTGCTCCCTGGCGCCCTGGTTACATGGCTCTCTGTTTCCCTGTCTCTCTGTGTCCCTGTGTCCCTGTGTCCCTGTTTCCCTGTGTCCCTGTGTCCCTGTCTACCTGTCTCCCTGTTTCCCTGTCTTTCCGGCTCCCTGGCTCCCTTGTTCCCTGGGTCCCTGGCTCTCTGCTTTCCTCTCTCCCTGGCCTTCTGGATCCTTGGCTCACTAGATCACTGTCTCTGTGGTTCTCTGGCTCCCTGTCTCCCTGTCTCCCTGTCTCCCTGTCTCTTTGTCTCCCTGTCTCCCTGACTCCCTGTCTCACTGTCTCCCTGTGTCCCTGTGTCCTTGACTCCCTGTCTCCCTGTCTCCCTGTCTCCCTGTCTCCCTGTCTCCCTCTGTCCTTGTGTCCCTGTATCCCTGGCTCCTTGGCTCCCTGGCTCCCTGGCTCCCTGGCTCCCTGGTTAAATGGCTTTCTGTTTCCCTGTCTCCCTGTTTCCCTGTCTCCCTGTCTCCCTGGCTCCATGTCTCCCTGTCTCCCCGTCTACCTCTGTCTCTGTGTCCCTGTGTCCCTGTGTCCTGTGTCCCTGGCTCCCTGGCTTCCTGGTTCCCTGGATCCTTGGCTCCCTGGCTCCCTGGCTTCCTGGCTCCCTGTCTCCCTTTCTCCCTGTCTCCCTGTCTACCTGTGTCCCTGTCTCCCTGTGTCCCTGTGTCCCTGTCTCCCTGTGTCCCTTACTCCGTGTCTCCCTGTGTCCCTGTGTCTCTGTGTCCCTGTGTCCCTGTGTCACTCTCTCCCGGTGTCCAAGTCTCCCTTTTTCCCTATCTACCTGTCTACCTGTGTTCCTGTGTCCCTGTGTTCCTGTCTCTCTCTTTCCCTGTCACCCTGGCTCTCTGTCTACATGTGTACCTGTCTCCCTGTTTCCCTGTCTCCCAGGCTCTCTGGCTCTCTTGCTCCCTGGCTCCCTGGCTCCCTGGTTCACTGGCTCCCTGGCTCCCTGGCTCCCTGGCTCCCTGGCTCCCTGGCTCCCTGGCTCCCTGGCTCCCTGGCTCCTTGGCTCCCTGTCTACCTGTGTCCCTGTCTCCCTGTGTCCCTGTGTCCCTGTGTCCTTCTCTCCGTGTCTCTCTGTGTCCCTGTTTGCCTGTCCCTGTCTCCCTGTGTCCCTGGCTCTCAGGCTCCATGGCTCCCTTGCTCCCTGGTTATATGGCTCTCTGTTTCCCTGTCTCCCTGTCTCCCTGTCTCCCTGTCTCCCTATCTCCCTGTCTCCCTGTCTCCCTGTCTCCCTGTCTACTTGTGTCCCTGTGTCCCTGTGTCCCTGTCTCCCTGTGTCCCTGGCTGTCTAGGTCTCTCGTCCCCTGGCTCAATGGCTCTATGGCTCCCTGGCTCCCTTGTCTCTGTGTCCCTGTGTCCCTGTGTCATGTCTCCCTGTGTCCCTGTCTCCCTGTCTCCCACTGTCCCTTGATCCCTGGCTCCCTGGTTACTTGGCTCTCTGTTTCCCTGTCTCCCTTTCTCGCTGTCTCCCTGTCTCCCTGTCTACCTGTGTCTCTGTGTCCCTGTCTCCCTGTCTCCCTGTCTCCCTGTCTCCCTGTGTCCCTGTCTCTCCGGCTCCCTGGCTCGCTGGTTCCCTGGGTCCCTGGCTCTCTGCTTTCCTCTCTCCCTGGCCTTCTGGATCCTTGGATCACTAGATCACTGTCTCTGTGGCTCTCTGTCTCCCTGTCTCCCTGTCTCTCTGTCTCCCTTTCTCCCTGTCTCCCTGTCTCCCTGTCTCACTGTCTCCCTGTCACCCTGTGTCCCTGTGTCCCTCTCTCCCTGTCTCCCTGTGTCCCTGTGTCCCTGGCTCCCTGGCTCCGTGGCTCCGTGGCTCCCTGGCTCCCTGGCTCCCTGCTTACATGGCTCTCTGTTTCCTTGTCTCCCTGTTTCCCTGTCTCCCTGGCTCTCTGGCTCTGTAGCTCCCTGGCTCCCTGGCTCCCTGGCTCCCTGGCTCCCTGGCTCCCTGGCTCCCTGGCTCCCTGGCTCCCTGGCTCCCTGGCTCCCTGGCTCCTTGGCTCCCTGTCTCCCTGTCTACCTGTGTCCCTGTCTCCCTGTGTCCCTGTGTCCCTGTGTCCCTGTGTCCCTCTCTCCGTGTCTCCCTGTGTCCCTGTTTACCTGTTCCTGTCTCCCTGTGTCCCTGGCTCTCAGGCTCCATGGCTCCCTGGCTTCCTGGTTATATGGCTCTCTGTTTCCCTGTCTCCCTGTCTCCCTGTCTCCCTGTCTCCCTGTCTCCCTGTCTCCCTGTCTCCCTGTCTACTTTTGTCCCTGTGTCCCTGTCTCCCTGTCTCCCTATGTCCCTGGCTCTCTAGGTCTCTCGTCCCCTGGCTCACTGGCTCCATGGCTCCCTGTCTCCCTTGTCTCTGTGTCCATGTGTCCCTGTGTCCCTGTGTCCCTGTCTCCCTCTTTCCCTTGATCCCTGGCTCCCTGGTTACTTGGCTCTCTGTTTACCTGTCTCCCTTTCTCGCTGTCTCCCTGTCTCCCTGTCTACCTGTGTCTCTGTGTCCCTGTCTCCCTGTCTCCCTGAATCCCTGTGTCCCTGTCTCTCCGGCTCCCTGGCTCGCTGGTTCCCTGGGTCCCTGGCTCTCTGCTTTCCTCTCTCCCTGGCCTTCTGGATCCTTGGATCACTAGATCACTGTCTCTGTGGCTCTCTGTCTCCCTGTCTCCCTGTCTCTCTGTCTCCCTTTCTCCCTGTCTCCCTGTCTCCCTGTCTCACTGTCTCCCTGTCTCCCTGTGTCCCTGTGTCCCTCTCTCCCTGTCTCCCTGTGTCCCTGTGTCCCTGGCTCCCTGGCTCCGTGGCTCCGTGGCTCCCTGGCTCCCTGGCTCCCTGCTTACATGGCTCTCTGTTTCCCTGTCTCCCTGTTTCCCTGTCTCCTTGGCTCCCTGGCTCGCCGTCTACATGTGTCCCTGTCTCCCTGTCTTCCTGTGTCCCTGTCTCCCTGTCTCCTTGTGTCCCTGTGTCCCTGTCTCCCTATCTCCGTGTCTCCCAGTGTCCCTGTGTCCCTGTGTCCCTGTCTCCCTGTGTCCCTTGCTCCCTGGCTCCCTGGTTACATGGCTCTCTGTTTCCCTGTCTCCCCGTCTCCCTGTCTCCCCGTCTCCCTGTCTCCCTGTGTCCCTGTGTTCCTGTTTCCCTGTGTCCCTGTGTCCCTATGTCCCTGTCTCCCTGTTTCCCTGTCTTTCCGGCTCCCTGTCTCCCTTGTTCCCTGGGTCCCTGACTCTCTGCTTTCCTATCTCCCTGGTCTTCTGGATCCTTGGTTCACTAGATCACTGTTTCTGTGGCTCTCTGGCTCCCTCTCTCCCTGCTCCCTGTCTCCCTGTCTCTCTGTCTCCCTGTCTCCCTTTCTCCCTGTCTTCCTGTCCCTGTCTCCCTGTCTCCCTGTCTCCCTGTCTCCCTATCTCCCTGTGTCCCTGTATCCCTGGCTCCCTCGCTCCCTGGCTCCATGCTTAAATGGCTCTCTGTTTCCCTGTCTCCCTGTTTCCCTGTCTCCCTGTCTCCCTGGCTCCCTGTCTCCCTGTCTCCCTGTCTACCTGTGTCTCGGTGTCCCTGTGTCCCTGTGTCCTGTGTCCCTGGCTCCCTGACTTCCTGGTTCCCTGGATCCTTGGCTCCCTGGCTCACTGGCTTCCTGCTCCTTGTCTCCCTTTCTCCCTGTCTCCCTGTCTACCTGTGTCCCTGTCTCCCTGTGTCCCTGTGTCCCTGTCTCCCTGTGTCCCTTTCTCCGTGTCTCCCTGTGTCCCTGTGTCTCTGTGTCCCTGTGTCCCTGTGTCCCTCTCTCCCGGTGTCCAAGTCTCCCTTTTTCCCTATCTACCTGTCTACCTGTGTCCCTGTGTACCTGTGTCCCTGTCTCCCTGGCACTCTGTCTAGATGTGTCCCTGTCTCCCTGTTTCCCTGTCTCCCAGTTTCCCTGTTCCTGGCTCTCTGGCTCTCTAGCTCCCTGGCTCCCTAGCTCCCTGGCTCCCTGGCTCCCTGGCTCCCTAGCTCCCTGGCTCCCTGGCTCCCTGGCTCCCTGGCTCCCTGGCTCCTTGGCTCCCTGTCTCCCTGTCTACCTGTGTCCCTGTCTCCATGTGTCCCTGTCTCCCTGTCTCCCTGTCTCCTTCTCTCCGTGTCTCCCTGTGTCCCTGTTTCCCTGTTCCTGTCTCCCTGTGTCCCTGGCTCTCTGGCTCCATGGCTCCCTGGCTCCCTGGTTATATGGCTCTCTGTTTCCCTGTCTCCCTGTCTCCCTGTCTCCCTGTCTCCCTGTCTCCCTGTCTCCCTGTCTACTTGTGTCGCCGTGTCCCTGTCTCCCTGTCTCCCTGTGTCCCTGGCTCTCTAGGTCTCTCGTCCCCTGGCTCACTGACTCCCTGGCTCCCTGGCTCCCTGGCTCCCTGTCTCCTTGGCTCCCTGGCTCCTTGGCTCCCTGTCTCCCTGTCTACCTGTGTCCCTGTCTCCCTGTGTCCCTGTGTCCCTGTCTCCCTGTCTCCCTGTGTCCCTCTCTCTGTGTCTCCCTGTGTCCCTGTTTCCCTGTCTCCCTGTCTCCCAGTGTTCCTGGCTCTCAGGCTCCATGGCTACCTGGTTAAATGGCTCTCTGTGTCCCTGTCTCCCTGTCTCTGTGTCTCCCAGTGTCCCTGTGTCCCTGTGTCCCTGTGTCCCTGTCTCCCTGTGTCCCTTGCTCCCTGGCTCCCTGGCTCCCTGGTTACATGGCTCTCTGTTTCCCTGTCTCCCCGTCTCCCTGTCTCCCCGTCTCCCTGTCTCCCTGTGTCCCTGTGTTCCTGTCTCCCTGTCTTCCTGTCTCCCTGACTGCCTGTCTCCCTGTCTTCCTGTCTCCCTGTCTCCCTGTCTCCCTGTCTCCCTGTCTCCCTGTATCCCTGGCTCACTCGGTCCCTGTCTCCCTGGTTAAATGGCTCTCTGTTTCCCTGTCTCCCTGTTTCCCTGTCTCCCTGTCTTCCCGTCTACCTGTGTCTCTGTGTCCCTGTGTCCCTGTGTCCTGTGTCCCTGGCTCCCTGGCTTCCTGGTTCCCTGGATCCTTGGCTCCCTGGCTCCCTGGCTTCCTGGCTCCTTGTCTCCCTTTCTCCCTGTCTCCCTGTCTACCTGTGTCCGTGTGTCCCTGTGTCCCTGTGTCCCATTCTCCCTGTGTCCATTTCTCCGTGTCTCCCTGTGTCCCTGTGTCTCTGTGTCCCTGTGTCCCTCTCTCCCGGTGTCCAAGTCTCCCTTTTTCCCTATCTCCCTGTCTACCTGTGTCCCTCTGTACCTGTGTCCCTGTCTCCCTGTTTCCCTGTCTCCCTGTTTCCCTGTTCCTGGCTCTCTAGCCCCCTGGCTCCCTGGCTCCCTGGCTCCCTGGCTCCCTGGCTCCCTGGCTCCCTGGCTCCCTGGCTCCCTGGCTCCCTGGCTCCCTGGCTCCCTGGCTCCCTGGCTCCCTGTCTCCCTGTCTCCCTGTCTCCCTGGCTCCCTGGCTCCCTGGCTCCCTGGCTCCTTGGCTCCCTGGCTCCCTGTCTACCTGTGTCCCTGTCTCCATGTGTCCCTGTCTCCCTGTCTCCCTGTGTCCCTCTCTCCGTGTCTCCCTGTGTCCCTGTTTCCCTGTCCCTGTATCCCTGTGTCCCTGGCTCTCAGGCTCCATGGCTCCCTGGCTCCCTGGTTATATGGCTCTCTGTTTCCCTGTCTCCCTGTCTCCCTGTCTCCCTGTCTCCCTGTCTCCCTGTCTACTTGTGTCCCTGTGTCCCTGTCTCCCTGTCTCCCTGTGTCCCTGGCTCTCTAGGTCTCTCGTCCCCTGGCTCACAGGCTCCATGAATCCCTGGCTCCCTTGTCCCTGTGTCCCTGTGTCCCTGTGTCCCAGTGTCGCTGTCTCCCTCTGTCCCTTTCTCCCACGCTCCCTGGTTACAGGACTCTCTGCTTCCCTGTCTCCCTGTCTCCCTGGATCTCTGTCTACATGTGTCCCTGTCTCCCTGTTTCCCTGTCTCCCTGTTCCCTGTTCCTGGCTCTCTGGCTCTCTAGCTCCCTGGCTCCCTGGCTCCCTGGCTCCCTGGCTCCCTGGCTCCCTGGCTCCCTGGCTCCCTGGCTCCCTGGCTCCCTGGCTCCCTGGCTCCCTGGCTCCCTGGCTCCCTGGCTCCTTGGCTCCCTGTCTCCCTGTCTACCTGTGTCCCTTTCTCCCTGTGTCCCTGTCTCCCTGTCTCCCTGTGTCCCTCTCTCCGTGTCTCCCTGTGTCCCTGTTTCCCTGTCCCTGTCTCCCTGTGTCCCTGGCTCTCAGGCTCCATGGCTCCCTGGCTCCCTGGTTATATGGCTCTCTGTTTTCCTGTCTCCCTGTCTCCCTGTCTCCCTGTCTACTTGTGTCCCTGTGTCCCTGTATCCCTGTCTCCCTGTGTCCCTGGCTCTCTAGGTCTCTCGTCCCCTGGCTCACTGGCTCCATGGTTCCCTGGCTCCCTTGTCTCTGTGTCCCTGTGTCCCTGTGTCCTTGTGTCCCTGTCTCCCTCTTTCCCTTGATCCCTGGCTCCCTGGTTACTTGGCTCTCTGTTTCCCTGTCTCCCTTTCTCGCTGTCTCCCTGTCTCCCTGTCTACCTGTGTCTCTGTGTCCCTGTCTCCCTGTCTCCCTGTCTCCCTGTCTCCCTGTGTCCCTGTCTCTCCGGCTCCCTGGCTCGCTGGTTCCCTGGGTCCCTGGCTCTCTGCTTTCCTCTCTCCCTGGCCTTCTGGATCCTTGGATCACTAGATCACTGTCTCTGTGGCTCTCTGTCTCCCTGTCTCCCTGTCTCTCTGTCTCCCTTTCTCCCTGTCTCCCTGTCTCCCTGTCTCACTGTCTCCCTGTCACCCTGTGTCCCTGTGTCCCTCTCTCCCTGTCTCCCTGTCTCCCTGTGTCCCTGGCTCCCTGGCTCCGTGGCTCCGTGGCTCCGTGGCTCCCTGGCTCCCTGGCTCCCTGCTTACATGGCTCTCTGTTTCCTTGTCTCCCTGTTTCCCTGTCTCCCTGGCTCTCTGGCTCTGTAGCTCCCTGGCTCCCTGGCTCCCTGGCTCCCTGGCTCCCTGGCTCCCTGGCTCCCTGGCTCCCTGGCTCCCTGGCTCCCTGGCTCCCTGGCTCCCTGGCTCCCTGGCTCCCTGGCTCCTTGGCTCCCTGTCTCCCTGTCTACCTGTGTCCCTGTCTCCCTGTGTCCCTGTGTCCCTGTGTCCCTGTGTCCCTCTCTCCGTGTCTCCCTGTGTCCCTGTTTACCTGTTCCTGTCTCCCTGTGTCCCTGGCTCTCAGGCTCCATGGCTCCCTGGCTTCCTGGTTATATGGCTCTCTGTTTCCCTGTCTCCCTGTCTCCCTGTCTCCCTGTCTCCCTGTCTCCCTGTCTCCCTGTCTCCCTGTCTCCCTGTCTACTTTTGTCCCTGTGTCCCTGTCTCCCTGTCTCCCTATGTCCCTGGCTCTCTAGGTCTCTCGTCCCCTGGCTCACTGGCTCCATGGCTCCCTGTCTCCCTTGTCTCTGTGTCCATGTGTCCCTGTGTCCCTGTGTCCCTGTCTCCCTCTTTCCCTTGATCCCTGGCTCCCTGGTTACTTGGCTCTCTGTTTCCCTGTCTCCCTTTCTCGCTGTCTCCCTGTCTCCCTGTCTACCTGTGTCTCTGTGTCCCTGTCTCCCTGTCTCCCTGAATCCCTGTGTCCCTGTCTCTCCGGCTCCCTGGCTCGCTGGTTCCCTGGGTCCCTGGCTCTCTGCTTTCCTCTCTCCCTGGCCTTCTGGATCCTTGGATCACTAGATCACTGTCTCTGTGGCTCTCTGTCTCCCTGTCTCCCTGTCTCTCTGTCTCCCTTTCTCCCTGTCTCCCTGTCTCCCTGTCTCCCTGTCTCACTGTCTCCCTGTCTCCCTGTGTCCCTGTGTCCCTCTCTCCCTGTCTCCCTGTGTCCCTGTGTCCCTGGCTCCCTGGCTCCGTGGCTCCGTGGCTCCCTGGCTCCCTGGCTCCCTGCTTACATGGCTCTCTGTTTCCCTGTCTCCCTGTTTCCCTGTCTCCTTGGCTCCCTGGCTCGCCGTCTACATGTGTCCCTGTCTCCCTGTCTTCCTGTGTCCCTGTCTCCCTGTCTCCTTGTGTCCCTGTGTCCCTGTCTCCCTATCTCCGTGTCTCCCAGTGTCCCTGTGTCCCTGTCTCCCTGTCTCCCTGTGTCCCTTGCTCCCTGGCTCCCTGGTTACATGGCTCTCTGTTTCCCTGTCTCCCCGTCTCCCTGTCTCCCCGTCTCCCTTTCTCCCTGTGTCCCTGTGTTCCTGTTTCCCTGTGTCCCTGTGTCCCTATGTCCCTGTCTCCCTGTTTCCCTGTCTTTCCAGCTCCCTGTCTCCCTTGTTCCCTGGGTCCCTGACTCTCTGCTTTCCTATCTCCCTGGTCTTCTGGATCCTTGGTTCACTAGATCACTGTTTCTGTGGCTCTCTGGCTCCCTCTCTCCCTGCTCCCTGTCTCCCTGTCTCTCTGTCTCCCTGTCTCCCTTTCTCCCTGTCTTCCTGTCCCTGTCTCCCTGTCTCCCTGTCTCCCTGTCTCCCTGTCTCCCTATCTCCCTGTGTCCCTGTATCCCTGGCTCCCTCGCTCCCTGGCTCCATGCTTAAATGGCTCTCTGTTTCCCTGTCTCCCTGTTTCCCTGTCTCCCTGTCTCCCTGGCTCCCTGTCTCCCTGGCTCCCTGTCTACCTGTGTCTCCGTGTCCCTGTGTCCCTGTGTCCTGTGTCCCTGGCTCCCTGACTTCCTGGTTCCCTGGATCCTTGGCTCCCTGGCTCCCTGGCTTCCTGGCTCCTTGTCTCCCTTTATCCCTGTCTCCCTGTCTACCTGTGTCCCTGTCTCCCTGTGTCCCTGTGTCCCTGTCTCCCTGTGTCCCTTTCTCCGTGTCTCCCTGTGTCCCTGTGTCTCTGTGTCCCTGTGTCCCTGTGTCCCTCTCTCCCGGTGTCCAAGTCTCCCTTTTTCCCTATCTACCTGTCTACCTGTGTCCCTGTGTACCTGTGTCCCTGTCTCCCTGGCACTCTGTCTAGATGTGTCCCTGTCTCCCTGTTTCCCTGTCTCCCAGTTTCCCTGTTCCTGGCTCTCTGGCTCTCTAGCTCCCTGGCTCCCTAGCTCCCTGGCTCCCTGGCTCCCTGGCTCCCTAGCTCCCTGGCTCCCTGGCTCCCTGGCTCCCTGGCTCCCTGGCTCCTTGGCTCCCTGTCTCCCTGTCTACCTGTGTCCCTGTCTCCCTGTTTCCCTGTCTCCCTGTCTCCCTGTCTCCTTCTCTCCGTGTCTCCCTGTGTCCCTGTTTCCCTGTTCCTGTCTCCCTGTGTCCCTGGCTCTCTGGCTCCATGGCTCCCTGGCTCCCTGGTTATATGGCTCTCTGTTTCCCTGTCTCCCTGTCTCCCTGTCTCCCTGTCTCCCTGTCTCCCTGTCTCCCTGTCTACTTGTGTCGCCGTGTCCCTGTCTCCCTGTCTCCCTGTGTCCCTGGCTCTCTAGGTCTCTCGTCCCCTGGCTCACTGACTCCCTGGCTCCCTGGCTCCCTGGCTCCCTGTCTCCTTGGCTCCCTGGCTCCTTGGCTCCCTGTCTCCCTGTCTACCTGTGTCCCTGTCTCCCTGTGTCCCTGTGTCCCTGTCTCCCTGTGTCCCTCTCTCTGTGTCTCCCTGTGTCCCTGTTTCCCTGTCTCCCTGTCTCCCAGTGTTCCTGGCTCTCAGGCTCCATGGCTCCCTGGCTCCCTGGTTATATGGCTCTCTGTTTCTCTGTCTCCCTGTCTCCCTATATCCCTGTCTCTCTGTCTCCCTGTCTCCCTGTCTACTTGTGTCCCTGTGTCCCTCTGTCCCTGTCTCCCTGTCTCCCTGTGTCCCTGGATCTCTAGGTCTCTCGTCCCCTGGCTCCCTGGCTCCATGGCTCCCTGTCTCCATTGTCTCTGTGTCCCTGTGTCCCTGTGTCCCTGTGTTCCTGTGTCGCTGTCTCCCTCTGTCCCTTGCTCCCTGGCGCCCTGGTTACATGGCTCTCTGTTTCCCTGTCTCTCTGTGTCCCTGTGTCCCTGTGTCCCTGTTTCCCTGTGTCCCTGTGTCCCTGTCTACCTGTCTCCCTGTTTCCCTGTCTCTCCGTCTCCCTGGCTCCCTTGTTCCCTGGGTCCCTGGCTCTCTGCTTTCCTCTCTCCCTGGCCTTCTGGATCCTTGGCTCACTAGATCACTGTCTCTGTGGCTCTCTGGCTCCCTGTCTCTTTGTCTCCCTGTCTCCCTGTCTCTTTGTCTCCCTGTCTCCCTGACTCCCTGTCTCACTGTCTCCCTGTGTCCCTGTGTCCTTGACTCCCTGTCTCCCTGTCTCCCTGTCTCCCTGTCTCCCTGTCTCCCTCTGTCCTTGTGTCCCTGTATCCCTGGCTCCCTGGCTCCCTGGCTCCCTGGCTCCCTGGCTCCCTGGTTAAATGGCTTTCTGTTTCCCTGTCTCCCTGTTTCCCTGTCTCCCTGTCTCCCTGGCTCCATGTCTCCCTGTCTCCCCGTCTACCTCTGTCTCTGTGTCCCTGTGTCCCTGTGTCCTGTGTCCCTGGCTCCCTGGCTTCCTGGTTCCCTGGATCCTTGGCTCCCTGGCTCCCTGGCTTCCTGGCTCCCTGTCTCCCTTTCTCCCTGTCTCCCTGTCTACCTGTGTCCCTGTCTCCCTGTGTCCCTGTGTCCCTGTCTCCCTGTGTCCCTTACTCCGTGTCTCCCTGTGTCCCTGTTTCTCTGTGTCCCTGTGTCCCTGTGTCCCTCTCTCCCGGTGTCCAAGTCTCCCTTTTTCCCTATCTACCTGTCTACCTGTGTTCCTGTGTCCCTGTGTTCCTGTCTCTCTCTTTCCCTGTCACCCTGGCTCTCTGTCTACATGTGTACCTGTCTCCCTGTTTCCCTGTCTCCCAGGCTCTCTGGCTCTCTTGCTCCCTGGCTCCCTGGCTCCCTGGTTCACTGGCTCCCTGGCTCCCTGGCTCCCTGGCTCCCTGGCTCCCTGGCTCCCTGGCTCCCTGGCTCCCTGGCTCCTTGGCTCCCTGTCTACCTGTGTCCCTGTCTCCCTGTGTCCCTGTGTCCCTGTGTCCTTCTCTCCGTGTCTCTCTGTGTCCCTGTTTGCCTGTCCCTGTCTCCCTGTGTCCCTGGCTCTCAGGCTCCATGGCTCCCTTGCTCCCTGGTTATATGGCTCTCTGTTTCCCTGTCTCCCTGTCTCCCTGTCTCCCTGTCTCCCTATCTCCCTGTCTCCCTGTCTCCCTGTCTCCCTGTCTACTTGTGTCCCTGTGTCCCTGTGTCCCTGTCTCCCTGTGTCCCTGGCTGTCTAGGTCTCTCGTCCCCTGGCTCAATGGCTCTATGGCTCCCTGGCTCCCTTGTCTCTGTGTCCCTGTGTCCCTGTGTCATGTCTCCCTGTGTCCCTGTCTCCCTGTCTCCCACTGTCCCTTGATCCCTGGCTCCCTGGTTACATGGCTCTCTGTTTCCCTGTCTCCCTTTCTCGCTGTCTCCCTGTCTCCCTGTCTACCTGTGTCCCTGTGTCCCTGTCTCCCTGTCTCCCTGTCTCCCTGTGTCCCTGTCTCTCCGGCTCCCAGGCTCGCTTGTTCCCTGGGTCCCTGGCTCTCTGCTTTCCTCTCTCCCTGGCCTTCTGGGTCCTTGGATCACTAGATCACTGTCTCTGCGGCTCTCTGTCTCCCTGTCTCCCTGTCTCTCAGTCTCCCTTTCTCCCTGTCTCCCTGTCTCCCTTTCTCCCTGTCTCCCTGTCTCCCTGTCTCCCTGTCTCCCTGTGTCCCTGTCTCCCTGTGTCCCTGTGTCCCTGTCTCCCTGTCTCCCTGTGTCCCTGTTTCCCTGGCTCCCTGGCTCCCTGGCTCCCTGGCTCCCTGGCTCCCTGGCTCCCTGGCTCCCTGGCTCCCTGGCTCCCTGGCTCCCTGGCTCCCTGGCTCCCTGGCTCCCTGGTTACATGGCTCTCTCTTTCCCTGTCTCCCTCTTTCCCTGGCTCCCTGGCTCTCCGTCTACATGTGTCCCTGTTTCCCTGTCTTCCTGTGTCCCTGTCTCCCTGTCTCCTTGTGTCCCTGTGTCCCTGTCTCCCTGTCTCTGTGTCTCCCAGTGTCCCTGTGTCCCTGTCTCCCTGTGTCCCTTGCTCCCTGGCTCCCTGGCTCCCTGGTTACATGGCTCTCTGTTTCCCTGTCTCCCCGTCTCCCTGTCTCCCCGTCTCCCTGTCTCCCTGTGTCCCTGTTTTCCTGTCTCCCTGTCTTCCTGTCTCCCTGACTGCCTGTCTCCCTGTCTTCCTGTCTCCCTGTCTCCCTGTCTCCCTGTCTCCCTGTCTCCCTGTCTCCCTGTATCCCTGGCTCACTCGGTCCCTGGCTCCCTGGTTAAATGGCTCTCTGTTTCCCTGTCTCCCTGTTTCCCTGTCTCCCTGTCTTCCCGTCTACCTGCGTCTCTGTGTCCCTGTGTCCTTGTGTCCTGTGTCCCTGGCTCCCTGGCTTCCTGGTTCCCTGGATACTTGGCTCCCTGGCTCCCTGGCTTCCTGGCTCCTTGTCTCCCTTTCTCCCTGTCTCCCTGTCTACCTGTGTCCGTGTGTCCCTGTGTCCCTGTGTCCCATTCTCCCTGTGTCCCTTTCTCCGTGTCTCCCTGTTTCCCTGTGTCTCTGTGTCCCTGTGTCCCTCTCTCCCGGTGTCCAAGTCTCCCTTTTTCCCTATCTCCCTGTCTACCTGTGTCCCTCTGTACCTGTGTCCCTGTCTCCCTGTTTCCCTGTCTCCCTGTTTCCCTGTTCCTGGCTCTCTAGCCCCCTGGCTCCCTGGCTCCCTGGCTCCCTGGCTCCCTGGCTCCCTGGCTCCCTGGCTCCCTGGCTCCCTGGCTCCCTGGCTCCCTGGCTCCCTGGCTCCCTGGCTCCCTGGCTCCCTGGCTCCCTGGCTCCCTGGCTCCCTGGCTCCCTGGCTCCCTGGCTCCCTGTCTACCTGTGTCCCTGTCTCCATGTGTCCCTGCCTCCCTGTCTCCCTTTGTCCCTCTCTCCGTGTCTCCCTGTGTCCCTGTTTCCCTGTCCCTGTATCCCTGTGTCCCTGGCTCTCAGGCTCCATGGCTCCCTGGCTCCCTGGTTATATGGCTCTCTGTTTCCCTGTCTCCCTGTCTCCCTGTCTCCCTGTCTCCCTGTCTCCCTGTCTCCCTGTCTCCCTGTCTCCCTGTCTACTTGTGTCCCTGTGTCCCTGTCTCCCTGTCTCCCTGTGTCCCTGGCTCTCTAGGTCTCTCGTCCCCTGGCTCACAGGCTCCATGAATCCCTGGCTCCCTTGTCCCTGTGTCCCTGTGTCCCTGTCTCCCAGTGTCGCTGTCTCCCTCTGTCCCTTTCTCCCACGCTCCCTGGTTACAAACTCTCTGCTTCCCTGTCTCCCTGTCTCCCTGGATCTCTGTCTACATGTGTCCCTGTCTCCAAGTTTCCCTGTCTCCCTGTTCCCTGTTCCTGGCTCTCTGGCTCTCTGGCTCCCTGGCTCCCTGGCTCCCTGGCTCCCTGGCTCCCTGGCTCCCTGGCTCCCTGGCTCCCTGGCCCCCTGTCTCCCTGTCTCCCTGTCTCCCTGTCTCCCTGTCTACTTGTGTCCTTGTGTCCCTGTATCCCTGTCTCCCTGTGTCCCTGGCTCTCTAGGTCTCTCGTCCCCTGGCTCACTGGCTCCATGGTTCCCTGGCTCCCTTGTCTCTGTGTCCCTGTGTCCCTGTGTCCTTATGTCGCTGTCTCCCTCTGTCCCTTGCTCCCTGGCTCCCTGGTTACATGGCTCTCTGTTTCCCTGTCTCCCTGTCACCCTGTCTCCCTGTCTCCCTGTCTCCCTGTCTCCCTGTCTACTTGTGTCCTTGTGTCCCTGTATCCCTGTCTCCCTGTGTCCCTGGCTCTCTAGGTCTCTCGTCCCCTGGCTCACTGGCTCCATGGTTCCCTGGCTCCCTTGTCTCTGTGTCCCTGTGTCCCTGTGTCCTTGTGTCGCTGTCTCCCTCTGTCCCTTGCTCCCTGGCTCCCTGGTTACATGGCTCTCTGTTTCCCTGTCTCCATGTCTCCCTTTCTACCTGTGTCCCTGTCTCCCTGTCTCCCTGTCTCCCTGTGTCCCTGTCTCTGCGGCTCCCTGGCTCGCTGATTCCCTGGGTCCCTGGCTCTCTGCTTTCCTCTCTCTCTGGCCTTCTGGATCCTTGGATCACTAGATCACTGTCTCTGTGGCTCTCTGTCTCCTGTCTCCCTGTCTCCCTGTCTCCCTGTCTCCCTTTCTCCCTGTCTCCCTTTCTCCCTGTCTCCCTGTCTCCCTGTCTCCCTGTGTCCCTGTGTCCCTGTCTCCCTGTCTCCGTGTCTCCCTGTTTCCCTGTCTCCCTGTGTCCCGGGATACCTGGCTCCGTGGCTCCCTGTTTCCCTGTCTCCCTGGCTCCCTGGCTCTCTGTCTACATGTGTCCCTGGCTCCCTGTCTTCCTGTGTCCCTGTCTCCCTGTCTCCTTGTGTCCCTGTGTCCCTGTCTCCCTGTCTCCGTGTCTCCCAGTGTCCCTGTGTCCCTGTGTCCCTGTGTCCCTGTCTCCCTGTCTCCCTGTCTCCCTGTGTCCTTTGCTCCCTGGCTCCCTGGTTACATGGCTCTCTGTTTCCCTGTCTCCCCGTCTCCCTGTCTCCCTGTGTCCCTGTGTCCCTGTTTCCCTGTGTCCCTGTCTCCCTGTCTACGTGTCTCCCTGTTTCCCTGTCTCTCCGGCTCCCTGGCTCCCTTGTTCCATGGGTCCCTGGCTCTCTGCTTTCCTCTCTCCCTGGCCTTCTGGATCCTTGGGTCACTAGATCACTGTCTCTGTGGCTCTCTGGCTCCCTGTCTCCCTGTCTCCCTGTCTCCCTGTCTCCCTGTCTCCCTGTCTCCCTGACTCCCTGTCTCCCTCTCTCCCTCTCTCCCTGTCTCCCTGTCTCCCTGTCTCCCTGTGTCCCTGTATCCCTGGCTCCCTGGCTCCCTGGCTCCCTGGCTCCCTGGCTCCCTGGTTAAATGACTCTCTGTCCCTGTCTCCCTGTTTCCCTGTCTCCCTGTCTCCCTGTCTCCCCGTCTACCTCTGTCTCTGTGTCCCTGTGTCCTGTGTCCCTGGCTCCCTGGCTTCCTGGTTCCCTGGATCCTTGGCTCCCTGGCTCCCTGGCTTCCTGGCTCCCTGTCTCCCTTTCTCCCTGTCTCCCTGTCTACCTGTGTCCCTGTCTCCCTGTGTCCCTGTGTCCCTGTCTCCCTGTGTCCCTTACTCCGTGTCTCCCTGTGTCCCTGTGTCTCTGTGTCCCTGTGTTCCTGTGTCCCTCTCTCCCGGTGTCCAAGTCTCCCTTTTTCCCTATCTACCTGTCTACCTGTGTTCCTGTGTCCCTGTGTTCCTGTCTCTCTCTTTCCCTGTCATCCTGGCTCTCTGTCTACATGTGTACCTGTCTCCCTGTTTCCCTGTCTCCCAGGCTCTCTGGCTCTCTAGCTCCCTGGCTCCCTGGCTCCCTGGTTCACTGGCTCCCTGGCTCCCTGGCTCACTGGCTCCCTGGCTCCCTGGCTCCCTGGCTCCCTGGCTCCCTGGCTCCCTGGCTCCCTGGCTCCTTGGCTCCCTGTCTACCTGTGTCCCTGTCTACCTGTGTCCCTGTCTCCCTGTGTCCCTGTCTCCCTGTGTCCTTCTCTCCGTGTCTCTCTGTGTCCCTGTTTGCCTGTCCCTGTCTCCCTGTGTCCCTGGCTCTCAGGCTCCATGGCTCCCTCGCTCCCTGGTTATATGGCTCTCTGTTTCCCTGTCTCCCTGTCTCCCTGTCTCCCTGTCTCCCTATCTCCCTGTCTCCCTGTCTCCCTGTCTCCCTGTCTACTTGTGTCCCTGTGTCCCTGTGTCCCTGTCTCCCTGTGTCCCTGGCTGTCTAGGTCTCTCGTCCCCTGGCTCAATGGCTCTATGGCTCCCTGGCTCCCTTGTCTCTGTGTCCCTGTGTCCCTGTGTCCCTGTCTCCCTGTGTCCCTGTGTCCCTGTCTCCCTCTGTCCCTTGATCCCTGGCTCCCTGGTTACATGGCTCTCTGTTTCCCTGTCTCCCTTTCTCGCTGTCTCCCTGTCTCCCTGTCTACCTGTGTCCCTGTGTCCCTGTCTCCCTGTCTCCCTGTCTCCCTGTGTCCCTGTCTCTCCGGCTCCCAGGCTCGCTTGTTCCATGGGTCCCTGGCTCTCTGCTTTCCTCTCTCCCTGGCCTTCTGGGTCCTTGGAGCACTAGATCACTGTCTCTGCGGCTCTCTGTCTCCCTGTCTCCCTGTCTCTCAGTCTCCCTTTCTCCCTGTCTCCCTGTCTCCCTGTCTCCCTGTCTCCCTGTCTCCCTGTCTCCCTGTCTCCCTGTCTCCCTGTCTCCCTGTCTCCCTGTCTCCCTGTGTCCCTGTGTCCCTGGCTCCCTGGCTCCCTGTCTCCCTGTCTCCCTGTGTCCCTGTCTCCCTGTGTCCCTGTCTCCCTGTCTCCCTGTCTCCCTGTGTCCCTGTTTCCCTGGCTCCCTGGCTCCCTGGCTCCCTGGCTCCCTGGCTCCCTGGCTCCCTGGATCCCTGGATCCCTGGATCCCTGGATCCCTGGCTCCCTGGTTACATGGCTCTCTGTTTCCCTGTCTCCCTCTTTCCCTGGCTCCCTGGCTCTCCGTCTACATGTGTCCCTGTCTCCCTGTCTTCCTGTGTCCCTGTCTCCCTGTCTCTTTGTGTCCCTGTGTCCCTGTCTCCCTGTCTCTGTGTCTCCCAGTGTCCCTGTGTCCCTGTGTCCCTCTGTCCCTGTCTCCCTGTGTCCCTTGCTCCCTGGCTCCCTGGCTCCCTGGTTACATGGCTCTCTGTTTCCCTGTCTCCCCGTCTCCCTGTCTCCCCGTCTCCCAGTCTCCCTGTGTCCCTGTGTTCCTGTCTCCCTGTCTTCCTGTCTCCCTGACTGCCTGTCTCCCTGTCTTCCTGTCTCCCTGTCTCCCTGTCTCCCTGTCTCCCTGTCTCCCTGTGTCCCTGTATCCCTGGCTCACTCGGTCCCTGGCTCCCTGGTTAAATGGCTCTCTGTTTCCCTGTCTCCCTGTTTCCCTGTCTCCCTGTCTTCCCGTCTACCTGTGTCTCTGTGTCCCTGTGTCCCTGTGTCCTGTGTCCCTGGCTCCCTGGCTTCCTGGTTCCCTGGATCCTTGGCTCCCTGGCTCCCTGGCTTCCTGGCTCCTTGTCTCCCTTTCTCCCTGTCTCCCTGTCTACCTGTGTCCGTGTGTCCCTGTGTCCCTGTGTCCCATTCTCCCTGTGTCCCTTTCTCCGTGTCTCCCTGTGTCCCTGTGTCTCTGTGTCCCTGTGTCCCTCTCTCCCGGTGTCCAAGTCTCCCTTTTTCCCTATCTCCCTGTCTACCTGTGTCCCTCTGTACCTGTGTCCCTGTCTCCCTGTTTCCCTGTCTCCCTGTTTCCCTGTTCCTGGCTCTCTAGCCCCCTGGCTCCCTGGCTCCCTGGCTCCCTGGCTCCCTGGCTCCCTGGCTCCCTGGCTCCCTGGCTCCCTGGCTCCCTGGCTCCCTGGCTCCCTGGCTCCCTGGCTCCCTGGCTCCCTGGCTCCCTGGCTCCCTGGCTCCCTGGCTCCTTGGCTCCCTGGCTCCCTGTCTACCTGTGTCCCTGTCTCCATGTGTCCCTGCCTCCCTGTCTCCCTTTGTCCCTCTCTCCGTGTCTCCCTGTGTCCCTGTTTCCCTGTCCCTGTATCCCTGTGTCCCTGGCTCTCAGGCTCCATGGCTCCCTGGCTCCCTGGTTATATGGCTCTCTGTTTCCCTGTCTCCCTGTCTCCCTGTCTCCCTGTCTCCCTGTCTCCCTGTCTCCCTGTCTACTTGTGTCCCTGTGTCCCTGTCTCCCTGTCTCCCTGTGTCCCTGGCTCTCTAGGTCTCTCGTCCCCTGGCTCACAGGCTCCATGAATCCCTGGCTCCCTTGTCCCTGTGTCCCTGTGTCCCTGTGTCCCAGTGTCGCTGTCTCCCTCTGTCCCTTTCTCCCACGCTCCCTGGTTACAGGACTCTCTGCTTCCCTGTCTCCCTGTCTCCCTGGATCTCTGTCTACATGTGTCCCTGTCTCCCTGTTTCCCTGTCTCCCTGTTCCCTGTTCCTGGCTCTCTGGCTCTCTGGCTCCCTGGCTCCCTGGCTCCCTGGCTCCCTGGCTCCCTGGCTCCCTGGCTCCCTGGCTCCCTGGCCCCCTGTCTCCCTGTCTCCCTGTCTCCCTGTCTCCCTGTCTACTTGTGTCCTTGTGTCCCTGTATCCCTGTCTCCCTGTGTCCCTGGCTCTCTAGGTCTCTCGTCCCCTGGCTCACTGGCTCCATGGTTCCCTGGCTCCCTTGTCTCTGTGTCCCTGTGTCCCTGTGTCCTTGTGTCGCTGTCTCCCTCTGTCCCTTGCTCCCTGGCTCCCTGGTTACATGGCTCTCTGTTTCCCTGTCTCCCTGTCACCCTGTCTCCCTGTCTCCCTGTCTCCCTGTCTCCCTGTCTACTTGTGTCCTTGTGTCCCTGTATCCCTGTCTCCCTGTGTCCCTGGCTCTCTAGGTCTCTCGTCCCCTGGCTCACTGGCTCCATGGTTCCCTGGCTCCCTTGTCTCTGTGTCCCTGTGTCCCTGTGTCCTTGTGTCGCTGTCTCCCTCTGTCCCTTGCTCCCTGGCTCCCTGGTTACATGGCTCTCTGTTTCCCTGTCTCCATGTCTCCCTGTCTACCTGTGTCCCTGTCTCCCTGTCTCCCTGTCTCCCTGTGTCCCTGTCTCTGCGGCTCCCTGGCTCGCTGGTTCCCTGGGTCCCTGGCTCTCTGCTTTCCTCTCTCTCTGGCCTTCTGGATCCTTGGATCACTAGATCACTGTCTCTGTGGCTCTCTGTCTCCTGTCTCCCTGTCTCCCTTTCTCCCTGTCTCCCTTTCTCCCTGTCTCCCTGTCTTCCTGTCTCCCTGTGTCCCTGTCTCCCTGTCTCCCTGTCTCCGTGTCTCCCTGTCTCCCTGTCTCCCTGTGTCCCTGGATACCTGGCTCCGTGGCTCCCTGTTTCCCTGTCTCCCTGGCTCCCTGGCTCTCTGTCTACATGTGTCCCTGGCTCCCTGTCTTCCTGTGTCCCTGTCTCCCTGTCTCCTTGTGTCCCTGTGTCCCTGTCTCCCTGTCTCCGTGTCTCCCAGTGTCCCTGTGTCCCTGTGTCCCTGTGTCCCTGTCTCCCTGTCTCCCTGTCTCCCTGTGTCCTTTGCTCCCTGGCTCCCTGGTTACATGGCTCTCTGGTTCCCTGTCTCCCCGTCTCCCTGTCTCCCTGTGTCCCTGTGTCCCTGTTTCCCTGTGTCCCTGTGTCCCTGTCTACGTGTCTCCCTGTTTCCCTGTCTCTCCGGCTCCCTGGCTCCCTTGTTCCATGGGTCCCTGGCTCTCTGCTTTCCTCTCTCCCTGGCCTTCTGGATCCTTGGGTCACTAGATCACTGTCTCTGTGGCTCTCTGGCTCCCTGTCTCCCTGTCTCCCTGTCTCCCTGTCTCCCTGTCTCCCTGTCTCCCTGACTCCCTCTCTCCCTCTCTCCCTCTCTCCCTGTCTCCCTGTCTCCCTGTCTCCCTGTGTCCCTGTATCCCTGGCTCCCTGGCTCCCTGGCTCCCTGGCTCCCTGGCTCCCTGGTTAAATGACTCTCTGTCCCTGTCTCCCTGTTTCCCTGTCTCCCTGTCTCCCTGTCTCCCCGTCTACCTCTGTCTCTGTGTCCCTGTGTCCTGTGTCCCTGGCTCCCTGGCTTCCTGGTTCCCTGGATCCTTGGCTCCCTGGCTCCCTGGCTTCCTGGCTCCTGTCTCCCTTTCTCCCTGTCTCCCTGTCTACCTGTGTCCCTGTCTCCCTGTGTCCCTGTGTCCCTGTCTCCCTGTGTCCCTTACTCCGTGTCTCCCTGTGTCCCTGTGTCTCTGTGTCCCTGTGTTCCTGTGTCCCTCTCTCCCGGTGTCCAAGTCTCCCTTTTTCCCTATCTACCTGTCTACCTGTGTTCCTGTGTCCCTGTGTTCCTGTCTCTCTCTTTCCCTGTCATCCTGGCTCTCTGTCTACATGTGTACCTGTCTCCCTGTTTCCCTGTCTCCCAGGCTCTCTGGCTCTCTAGCTCCCTGGCTCCCTGGCTCCCTGGTTCACTGGCTCCCTGGCTCCCTGGCTCCCTGGCTCCCTGGCTCCCTGGCTCCCTGGCTCCCTGGCTCCCTGGCTCCTTGGCTCCCTGTCTACCTGTGTCCCTGTCTACCTGTGTCCCTGTCTCCCTGTGTCCCTGTGTCCCTGTGTCCTTCTCTCCGTGTCTCTCTGTGTCCCTGTTTGCCTGTCCCTGTCTCCCTGTGTCCCTGGCTCTCAGGCTCCATGGCTCCCTCGCTCCCTGGTTATATGGCTCTCTGTTTCCCTGTCTCCCTGTCTCCCTGTCTCCCTGTCTCCCTATCTCCCTGTCTCCCTGTCTCCCTGTCTCCCTGTCTACTTGTGTCCCTGTGTCCCTGTGTCCCTGTCTCCCTGTGTCCCTGGCTGTCTAGGTCTCTCGTCCCCTGGCTCAATGGCTCTATGGCTCCCTGGCTCCCTTGTCTCTGTGTCCCTGTGTCCCTGTGTCCCTGTCTCCCTGTGTCCCTGTGTCCCTGTCTCCCTCTGTCCCTTGATCCCTGGCTCCCTGGTTACATGGCTCTCTGTTTCCCTGTCTCCCTTTCTCGCTGTCTCCCTGTCTCCCTGTCTACCTGTGTCCCTGTGTCACTGTCTCCCTGTCTCCCTGTCTCCCTGTGTCCCTGTCTCTCCGGCTCCCAGGCTCGCTTGTTCCATGGGTCCCTGGCTCTCTGCTTTCCTCTCTCCCTGGCCTTCTGGGTCCTTGGAGCACTAGATCACTGTCTCTGCGGCTCTCTGTCTCCCTGTCTCCCTGTCTCTCAGTCTCCCTTTCTCCCTGTCTCCCTGTCTCCCTGTCTCCCTGTCTCCCTGTCTACTTGTGTCCCTGTGTCCCTGTGTCCCTGTCTCCCTGTGACCCTGGCTGTCTAGGTCTCTCGTCCCCTGGCTCAATGGCTCTATGGCTCCCTGGCTCCCTTGTCTCTGTGTCCCTGTGTCCCTGTGTCCCTGTCTCCCTGTGTCCCTGTGTCCCTGTCTCCCTCTGTCCCTTGATCCCTGGCTCCCTGGTTACATGGCTCTCTGTTTCCCTGTCTCCCTTTCTCGCTGTCTCCCTGTGTCCCTGTCTACCTGTGTCCCTGTGTCCCTGTCTCCCTGTCTCCCTGTCTCCCTGTGTCCCTGTCTCTCCGGCTCCCAGGCTCGCTTGTTCCATGGGTCCCTGGCTCTCTGCTTTCCTCTCTCCCTGGCCTTCTGGGTCCTTGGAGCACTAGATCACTGTCTCTGCGGCTCTCTGTCTCCCTGTCTCCCTGTCTCTCAGTCTCCCTTTCTCCCTGTCTCCCTGTCTCCCTGTCTCCCTGTCTCCCTGTCTCCCTGTCTCCCTGTCTCCCTGTCTCCCTGTCTCCCTGTCTCCCTGTGTCCCTGTGTCCCTGGCTCCCTGGCTCCCTGTCTCCCTGTCTCCCTGTGTCCCTGTCTCCCTGTGTCCCTGTGTCCCTGTCTCCCTGTCTCCCTGTGTCCCTGTTTCCCTGGCTCCCTGGCTCCCTGGCTCCCTGGCTCCCTGGCTCCCTGGCTCCCTGGATCCCTGGATCCCTGGATCCCTGGATCCCTGGCTCCCTGGTTACATGGCTCTCTGTTTCCCTGTCTCCCTCTTTCCCTGGCTCCCTGGCTCTCCGTCTACATGTGTCCCTGTCTCCCTGTCTTCCTGTGTCCCTGTCTCCCTGTCTCTTTGTGTCCCTGTGTCCCTGTCTCCCTGTCTCTGTGTCTCCCAGTGTCCCTGTGTCCCTGTGTCCCTCTGTCCCTGTCTCCCTGTGTCCCTTGCTCCCTGGCTCCCTGGCTCCCTGGTTACATGGCTCTCTGTTTCCCTGTCTCCCCGTCTCCCTGTCTCCCCGTCTCCCAGTCTCCCTGTGTCCCTAGGTTCCTGTCTCCCTGTCTTCCTGTCTCCCTGACTGCCTGTCTCCCTGTCTTCCTGTCTCCCTGTCTCCCTGTCTCCCTGTCTCCCTATCTCCCTGTCTCCCTGTCTCCCTGTCTCCCTGTCTACTTGTGTCCCTGTGTCCCTGTGTCCCTGTCTCCCTGTGTCCCTGGCTGTCTAGGTCTCTCGTCCCCTGGCTCAATGGCTCTATGGCTCCCTGGCTCCCTTGTCTCTGTGTCCCTGTGTCCCTGTGTCCCTGTCTCCCTGTGTCCCTGTGTCCCTGTCTCCCTCTGTCCCTTGATCCCTGGCTCCCTGGTTACATGGCTCTCTGTTTCCCTGTCTCCCTTTCTCGCTGTCTCCCTGTCTCCCTGTCTACCTGTGTCCCTGTGTCACTGTCTCCCTGTCTCCCTGTCTCCCTGTGTCCCTGTCTCTCCGGCTCCCAGGCTCGCTTGTTCCATGGGTCCCTGGCTCTCTGCTTTCCTCTCTCCCTGGCCTTCTGGGTCCTTGGAGCACTAGATCACTGTCTCTGCGGCTCTCTGTCTCCCTGTCTCCCTGTCTCTCAGTCTCCCTTTCTCCCTGTCTCCCTGTCTCCCTGTCTCCCTGTCTCCCTGTCTACTTGTGTCCCTGTGTCCCTGTGTCCCTGTCTCCCTGTGACCCTGGCTGTCTAGGTCTCTCGTCCCCTGGCTCAATGGCTCTATGGCTCCCTGGCTCCCTTGTCTCTGTGTCCCTGTGTCCCTGTGTCCCTGTCTCCCTGTGTCCCTGTGTCCCTGTCTCCCTCTGTCCCTTGATCCCTGGCTCCCTGGTTACATGGCTCTCTGTTTCCCTGTCTCCCTTTCTCGCTGTCTCCCTGTGTCCCTGTCTACCTGTGTCCCTGTGTCCCTGTCTCCCTGTCTCCCTGTCTCCCTGTGTCCCTGTCTCTCCGGCTCCCAGGCTCGCTTGTTCCATGGGTCCCTGGCTCTCTGCTTTCCTCTCTCCCTGGCCTTCTGGGTCCTTGGAGCACTAGATCACTGTCTCTGCGGCTCTCTGTCTCCCTGTCTCCCTGTCTCTCAGTCTCCCTTTCTCCCTGTCTCCCTGTCTCCCTGTCTCCCTGTCTCCCTGTCTCCCTGTCTCCCTGTCTCCCTGTCTCCCTGTCTCCCTGTCTCCCTGTGTCCCTGTGTCCCTGGCTCCCTGGCTCCCTGTCTCCCTGTCTCCCTGTGTCCCTGTCTCCCTGTCTCCCTGTGTCCCTGTCTCCCTGTCTCCCTGTGTCCCTGTTTCCCTGGCTCCCTGGCTCCCTGGCTCCCTGGCTCCCTGGCTCCCTGGCTCCCTGGATCCCTGGATCCCTGGATCCCTGGATCCCTGGCTCCCTGGTTACATGGCTCTCTGTTTCCCTGTCTCCCTCTTTCCCTGGCTCCCTGGCTCTCCGTCTACATGTGTCCCTGTCTCCCTGTCTTCCTGTGTCCCTGTCTCCCTGTCTCTTTGTGTCCCTGTGTCCCTGTCTCCCTGTCTCTGTGTCTCCCAGTGTCCCTGTGTCCCTGTGTCCCTCTGTCCCTGTCTCCCTGTGTCCCTTGCTCCCTGGCTCCCTGGCTCCCTGGTTACATGGCTCTCTGTTTCCCTGTCTCCCCGTCTCCCTGTCTCCCCGTCTCCCAGTCTCCCTGTGTCCCTAGGTTCCTGTCTCCCTGTCTTCCTGTCTCCCTGACTGCCTGTCTCCCTGTCTTCCTGTCTCCCTGTCTCCCTGTCTCCCTGTCTCCCTGTCTCCCTGTGTCCCTGTATCCCTGGCTCACTCTGTCCCTGGCTCCCTGGTTAAATGGCTCTCTGTTTCCCTGTCTCCCTGTTTCCCTGTCTCCCTGTCTTCCCGTCTACCTGTGTCTCTGTGTCCCTGTGTCCCTGTGTCCTGTGTCCCTGGCTCCCTGGCTTCCTGGTTCCCTGGATCCTTGGCTCCCTGGCTCCCTGGCTTCCTGGCTCCTTGTCTCCCTTTCTCCCTGTCTCCCTGTCTACCTGTGTCCGTGTGTCCCTGTGTCCCTGTGTCCCATTCTCCCTGTGTCCCTTTCTCCGTGTCTCCCTGTGTCCCTGTGTCTCTGTGTCCCTGTGTCCCTCTCTCCCGGTGTCCAAGTCTCCCTTTTTCCCTATCTCCCTGTCTACCTGTGTCCCTCTGTACCTGTGTCCCTGTCTCCCTGTTTCCCTGTCTCCCTGTTTCCCTGTTCCTGGCTCTCTAGCCTCCTGGCTCCCTGGCTCCCTGGCTCCCTGGCTCCCTGGCTCCCTGGCTCCCTGGCTCCCTGGCTCCCTGGCTCCCTGGCTCCCTGGCTCCCTGGCTCCCTGGCTCCCTGGCTCCCTGGCTCCCTGGCTCCCTGGCTCCCTGCCTCCCTGCCTCCCTGGCTCCCTGGCTCCCTGGCTCCCTGGCTCCCTGGCTCCTTGGCTCCCTGGCTCCCTGTCTACCTGTGTCCCTGTCTCCATGTGTCCCTGCCTCCCTGTCTCCCTTTGTCCCTCTCTCCGTGTCTCCCTGTGTCCCTGTTTCCCTGTCCCTGTATCCCTGTGTCCCTGGCTCTCAGGCTCCATGGCTCCCTGGCTCCCTGGTTATATGGCGCTCTGTTTCCCTGTCTCCCTGTCTCCCTGTCTCCCTGTCTCCCTGTCTCCCTGTCTCCCTGTCTCCCTGTCTCCCTGTCTACTTGTGTCCCTGTGTCCCTGTCTCCCTGTCTCCCTGTGTCCCTGGCTCTCTAGGTCTCTCGTCCCCTGGCTCACAGGCTCCATGAATCCCTGGCTCCCTTGTCCCTGTGTCCCTGTGTCCCTGTGTCCCAGTGTCGCTGTCTCCCTCTGTCCCTTTCTCCCACGCTCCCTGGTTACAGGACTCTCTGCTTCCCTGTCTCCCTGTCTCCCTGGATCTCTGTCTACATGTGTCCCTGTCTCCCTGTTTCCCTGTCTCCCTGTTCCCTGTTCCTGGCTCTCTGGCTCTCTGGCTCCCTGGCTCCCTGGCTCCCTGGCTCCCTGGCTCCCTGGCTCCCTGGCTCCCTGGCTCCCTGGCTCCCTGGCCCCCTGTCTCCCTGTCTCCCTGTCTCCCTGTCTCCCTGTCTACTTGTGTCCTTGTGTCCCTGTATCCCTGTCTCCCTGTGTCCCTGGCTCTCTAGGTCTCTCGTCCCCTGGCTCACTGGCTCCATGGTTCCCTGGCTCCCTTGTCTCTGTGTCCCTGTGTCCCTGTGTCCTTGTGTCGCTGTCTCCCTCTGTCCCTTGCTCCCTGGCTCCCTGGTTACATGGCTCTCTGTTTCCCTGTCTCCCTGTCACCCTGTCTCCCTGTCTCCCTGTCTCCCTGTCTCCCTGTCTACTTGTGTCCTTGTGTCCCTGTATCCCTGTCTCCCTGTGTCCCTGGCTCTCTAGGTCTCTCGTCCCCTGGCTCACTGGCTCCATGGTTCCCTGGCTCCCTTGTCTCTGTGTCCCTGTGTCCCTGTGTCCTTGTGTCGCTGTCTCCCTCTGTCCCTTGCTCCCTGGCTCCCTGGTTACATGGCTCTCTGTTTCCCTGTCTCCATGTCTCCCTGTCTACCTGTGTCCCTGTCTCCCTGTCTCCCTGTCTCCCTGTGTCCCTGTCTCTGCGGCTCCCTGGCTCGCTGGTTCCCTGGGTCCCTGGCTCTCTGCTTTCCTCTCTCTCTGGCCTTCTGGATCCTTGGATCACTAGATCACTGTCTCTGTGGCTCTCTGTCTCCTGTCTCCCTGTCTCCCTTTCTCCCTGTCTCCCTTTCTCCCTGTCTCCCTGTCTTCCTGTCTCCCTGTGTCCCTGTCTCCCTGTCTCCCTGTCTCCGTGTCTCCCTGTCTCCCTGTCTCCCTGTGTCCCTGGATACCTGGCTCCGTGGCTCCCTGTTTCCCTGTCTCCCTGGCTCCCTGGCTCTCTGTCTACATGTGTCCCTGGCTCCCTGTCTTCCTGTGTCCCTGTCTCCCTGTCTCCTTGTGTCCCTGTGTCCCTGTCTCCCTGTCTCCGTGTCTCCCAGTGTCCCTGTGTCCCTGTGTCCCTGTGTCCCTGTCTCCCTGTCTCCCTGTCTCCCTGTGTCCTTTGCTCCCTGGCTCCCTGGTTACATGGCTCTCTGGTTCCCTGTCTCCCCGTCTCCCTGTCTCCCTGTGTCCCTGTGTCCCTGTTTCCCTGTGTCCCTGTGTCCCTTTCTACGTGTCTCCCTGTTTCCCTGTCTCTCCGGCTCCCTGGCTCCCTTGTTCCATGGGTCCCTGGCTCTCTGCTTTCCTCTCTCCCTGGCCTTCTGGATCCTTGGGTCACTAGATCACTGTCTCTGTGGCTCTCTGGCTCCCTGTCTCCCTGTCTCCCTGTCTCCCTGTCTCCCTGTCTCCCTGTCTCCCTGACTCCCTCTCTCCCTCTCTCCCTCTCTCCCTCTCTCCCTGTCTCCCTGTCTCCCTGTGTCCCTGTATCCCTGGCTCCCTGGCTCCCTGGCTCCCTGGCTCCCTGGCTCCCTGGCTCCCTGGTTAAATGACTCTCTGTCCCTGTCTCCCTGTTTCCCTGTCTCCCTGTCTCCCTGTCTCCCTGTCTCCCCGTCTACCTCTGTCTCTGTGTCCCTGTGTCCTGTGTCCCTGGCTCCCTGGCTTCCTGGTTCCCTGGATCCTTGGCTCCCTGGCTCCCTGGCTTCCTGGCTCCTGTCTCCCTTTCTCCCTGTCTCCCTGTCTACCTGTGTCCCTGTCTCCCTGTGTCCCTGTGTCCCTGTCTCCCTGTGTCCCTTACTCCGTGTCTCCCTGTGTCCCTGTGTCTCTGTGTCCCTGTGTTCCTGTGTCCCACTCTCCCGGTGTCCAAGTCTCCCTTTTTCCCTATCTACCTGTCTACCTGTGTTCCTGTGTCCCTGTGTTCCTGTCTCTCTCTTTCCCTGTCATCCTGGCTCTCTGTCTACATGTGTACCTGTCTCCCTGTTTCCCTGTCTCCCAGGCTCTCTGGCTCTCTAGCTCCCTGGCTCCCTGGCTCCCTGGTTCACTGGCTCCCTGGCTCCCTGGCTCCCTGGCTCCCTGGCTCCCTGGCTCCCTGGCTCCCTGGCTCCCTGGCTACTTGGCTCCCTGTCTACCTGTGTCCCTGTCTACCTGTGTCCCTGTCTCCCTGTGTCCCTGTGTCCCTGTGTCCTTCTCTCCGTGTCTCTCTGTGTCCCTGTTTGCCTGTCCCTGTCTCCCTGTGTCCCTGGCTCTCAGGCTCCATGGCTCCCTCGCTCCCTGGTTATATGGCTCTCTGTTTCCCTGTCTCCCTGTCTCCCTGTCTCCCTGTCTCCCTATCTCCCTGTCTCCCTGTCTCCCTGTCTCCCTGTCTACTTGTGTCCCTGTGTCCCTGTGTCCCTGTCTCCCTGTGTCCCTGGCTGTCTAGGTCTCTCGTCCCCTGGCTCAATGGCTCTATGGCTCCCTGGCTCCCTTGTCTCTGTGTCCCTGTGTCCCTGTGTCCCTGTCTCCCTGTGTCCCTGTGTCCCTGTCTCCCTCTGTCCCTTGATCCCTGGCTCCCTGGTTACATGGCTCTCTGTTTCCCTGTCTCCCTTTCTCGCTGTCTCCCTGTCTCCCTGTCTACCTGTGTCCCTGTGTCCCTGTCTCCCTGTCTCCCTGTCTCCCTGTGTCCCTGTCTCTCCGGCTCCCAGGCTCGCTTGTTCCATGGGTCCCTGGCTCTCTGCTTTCCTCTCTCCCTGGCCTTCTGGGTCCTTGGAGCACTAGATCACTGTCTCTGCGGCTCTCTGTCTCCCTGTCTCCCTGTCTCTCAGTCTCCCTTTCTCCCTGTCTCCCTGTCTCCCTGTCTCCCTGTCTCCCTGTCTCCCTGTGTCCCTGTCTCCCTGTGTGCCTGTGTCCCTGTCTCCCTGTGTCCCTGTGTCCCTGTCTCCCTGTCTCCCTGTGTCCCTGTTTCCCTGGCTCCCTGTCTCCCTGGCTCCCTGGCTCCCTGGCTCCCTGGCTCCCTGGCTCCCTGGCTCCCTGGCTCCCTGGCTCCCTGGCTCCCTGGTTACATGGCTCTCTGTTTCCCTGTCTCCCTCTTTCCCTGGCTCCCTGGCTCTCCGTCTACATGTGTCCCTGTCTCCCTGTCTTCCTGTGTCCCTGTCTCCCTGTCTCCTTGTGTCCCTGTGTCCCTGTCTCCCTGTCTCTGTGTCTCCCAGTGTCCCTGTGTCCCTGTGTCCCTCTGTCCCTGTCTCCCTGTGTCCCTTGCTCCCTGGCTCCCTGGCTCCCTGGTTACATGGCTCTCTGTTTCCCTGTCTCCCCGTCTCCCTGTCTCCCCGTCTCCCAGTCTCCCTGTGTCCCTGTGTTCCTGTCTCCCTGTCTTCCTGTCTCCCTGACTGCCTGTCTCCCTGTCTTCCTGTCTCCCTGTCTCCCTGTCTCCCTGTCTCCCTGTCTCCCTGTCTCCCTGTGTCCCTGTATCCCTGGCTCACTCGGTCCCTGGCTCCCTGGTTAAATGGCTCTCTGTTTCCCTGTCTCCCTGTTTCCCTGTCTCCCTGTCTTCCCGTCTACCTGTGTCTCTGTGTCCCTGTGTCCCTGTGTCCTGTGTCCCTGGCTCCCTGGCTTCCTGGTTCCCTGGATCCTTGGCTCCCTGGCTCCCTGGCTTCCTGGCTCCTTGTCTCCCTTTCTCCCTGTCTCCCTGTCTACCTGTGTCCGTGTGTCCCTGTGTCCCTGTGTCCCATTCTCCCTGTGTCCCTTTCTCCGTGTCTCCCTGTGTCCCTGTGTCTCTGTGTCCCTGTGTCCCTCTCTCCCGGTGTCCAAGTCTCCCTTTTTCCCTATCTCCCGGTCTACCTGTGTCCCTCTGTACCTGTGTCCCTGTCTCCCTGTTTCCCTGTTCCTGGCTCTCTAGCCCCCTGGCTCCCTGGCTCCCTGGCTCCCTGGCTCCCTGGCTCCCTGGCTCCCTGGCTCCCTGGCTCCCTGGCTCCCTGGCTCCCTGGCTCCCTGGCTCCCTGGCTCCCTGGCTCCCTGGCTCCCTGGCTCCCTGGCTCCCTGGCTCCCTGGCTCCCTGGCTCCCTGGCTCCCTGGCTCCCTGGCTCCCTGGCTCCCTGGCTCCCTGGCTCCCTGGCTCCTTGGCTCCCTGGCTCCCTGTCTACCTGTGTCCCTGTCTCCATGTGTCCCTGCCTCCCTGTCTCCCTTTGTCCCTCTCTCCGTGTCTCCCTGTGTCCCTATTTCCCTGTCCCTGTATCCCTGTGTCCCTGGCTCTCAGGCTCCATGGCTCCCTGGCTCCCTGGTTATATGGCTCTCTGTTTCCCTGTCTCCCTGTCTCCCTGTCTCCCTGTCTCCCTGTCTACTTGTGTCCCTGTGTCCCTGTCTCCCTGTCTCCCTGTGTCCCTGGCTCTCTAGGTCTCTCGTCCCCTGGTTCACAGGCTCCATGTATCCCTGGCTCACTTGTCCCTGTGTCCCTGTGTCCCTGTGTCCCAGTGTCGCTGTCTCACTCTGTCCCTTTCTCCCACGCTCCCTGGTTACAGGACTCTCTGCTTCCCTGTCTCCCTGTCTCCCTGGATCTCTGTCTACATGTGTCCCTGTCTCCCTGTTTCCCTGTCTCCCTGTTTCCCTGTTCCTGGCTCTCTAGCCCCCTGGCTCCCTGGCTCCCTGGCTCCCTGGCTCCCTGGCTCCCTGGCTCCCTGGCTCCCTGGCTCCCTGGCTCCCTGGCTCCCTGGCTCCCTGGCTCCCTGGCTCCCTGGCTCCCTGGCTCCCTGGCTCCCTGGCTCCCTGGCTCCCTGGCTCCCTGGCTCCCTGGCTCCCTGGCTCCCTGGCTCCCTGGCTCCCTGGCTCCCTGGCTCCTTGGCTCCCGGGCTCCCTGTCTACCTGTGTCCCTGTCTCCATGTGTCCCTGCCTCCCTGTCTCCCTTTGTCCCTCTCTCCGTGTCTCCCTGTGTCCCAATTTCCCTGTCCCTGTATCCCTGTGTCCCTGGCTCTCAGGCTCCATGGCTCCCTGGCTCCCTGGTTATATGGCTCTCTGTTTCCCTGTCTCCCTGTCTCCCTGTCTCCCTGTGTCCCTGTCTCCCTGTCTCCCTGTGTCCCTGGCTCTCTAGGTCTCTCGTCCCCTGGTTCACAGGCTCCATGAATCCCTGGCTCCCTTGTCCCTGTGTCCCTGTGTCCCTGTGTCCCAGTGTCGCTGTCTCACTCTGTCCCTTTCTCCCACGCTCCCTGGTTACAGGACTCTCTGCTTCCCTGTCTCCCTGTCTCCCTGGATCTCTGTCTACATGTGTCCCTGTCTCCCTGTTTCCCTGTCTCCCTGTTCCCTGTTCCTGGCTCTCTGGCTCTCTAGCTCCCTGGCTCCCTGGCTCCCTGGCTCCCTGGCTCCCTGGCTCCCTGGCTCCCTGGCTCCCTGGCTCCCTGGCTCCCTGGCCCCCTGGCTCCCTGGCTCCCTGGCTCCTTGGCTCCCTGTCTCCCTGTCTACCTGTGTCCCTTTCTCCCTGTGTCCCTGTCTCCCTGTCTCCCTGTGTCCCTCTCTCCGTGTCTCCCTGTGTCCCTGTTTCCCTGTCCCTGTCTCCCTGTGTCCCTGGCTCTCAGGCTCCATGGCTCCCTGGCTCCCTGGTTATATGGCTCTCTGTTTCCCTGTCTCCCTGTCTCCATGTCTCCCTGTCTCCCTGTCTCCCTGTCTACTTGTGTCCCTGTGTCCCTGTATCCCTGTCTCCCTGTGTCCCTGGCTCTCTAGGTCTCTCGTCCCCTGGCTCACTGGCTCCATGGTTCCCTGGCTCCCTTGTCTCTGTGTCCCTGTGTCCCTGTGTCCTTGTGTCGCTGTCTCCCTCTGTCCCTTGCTCCCTGGCTCCCTGGTTACATGGCTCTCTGTTTCCCTGTCTCCATGTCTCCCTGTCTACCTGTGTCCCTGTCTCCCTGTCTCCCTGTCTCCCTGTGTCCCTGTCTCTGCGGCTCCCTGGCTCGCTGGTTCCCTGGGTCCCTGGCTCTCTGCTTTCCTCTCTCTCTGGCCTTCTGGATCCTTGGATCACTAGATCATTGTCTCTGGGGCTCTCTGTCTCCTGTCTCCCTGTCTCCCTGTCTCCCTGTCTCCCTTTCTCCCTGTCTCCCTTTCTCCCTGTCTCCCTGTCTCCCTGTCTCCCTGTCTCCCTGTCTCCCTGTCTCCCTGTCTCCCTGTCTCCCTGTCTCCGTGTCTCCCTGTCTCCCTGTCTCCCTGTCTCCCTGTGTCCCTGGATCCCTGGCTCCGTGGCTCCCTGGTTACATGGCTCTCTGTTTCCCTGTCTCCCTGTTTCCCTGTCTCCCTGGCTCCCTGGCTCTCTGTCTACATGTGTCCCTGGCACCCTGTCTTCCTGTGTCCCTGTCTCCCTGTCTCCTTGTGTCCCTGTGTCCCTGTCTCCCTGTCTCCGTGTCTCCCAGTGTCCCTGTGTCCCTGTGTCCCTGTCTCCCTGTCTCCCTGTCTCCCTGTGTCCTTTGCTCCCTGGCTCCCTGGTTACATGGCTCTCTGTTTCCCTGTCTCCCCGTCTCCCTGTCTCCCTGTGTCCCCGTGTCCCTGTTTCCCTGTGTCCCTGTGTCCCTGTCTACGTGCCTCCCTGTTTCCCTGTCTCTCCGGCTCCCTGGCTCCCTTGTTCCATGGGTCCCTGGCTCTCTGCTTTCCTCTCTCCCTGGCCTTCTGGATCCTTGGGTCACTAGATCACTGTCTCTGTGGCTCTCTGGCTCCCTGTCTCCCTGTCTCCCTGTCTCCCTGTCTCCCTGACTCCCTGTCTCCCTCTCTCCCTCTCTCCCTGTCTCCCTGTCTCCCTGTCTCCCTGTGTCCCTGTATCCCTGGCTCCCTGGCTCCCTGGCTCCCTGGCTCCCTGGCTCCCTGGTTAAATGACTCTCTGTCCCTGTCTCCCTGTTTCCCTGTCTCCCTGTCTCCCTGTCTCCCCGTCTACCTCTGTCTCTGTGTCCCTGTGACCCTGTGTCCTGTGTCCCTGGCTCCCTGGCTTCCTGGTTCCCTGGATCCTTGGCTCCCTGGCTCCCTGGCTTCCTGGCTCCCTGTCTCCCTTTCTCCCTGTCTCCCTGTCTACCTGTGTCCCTGACTCACAGTGTCCCTGTCTCCCTTTTTCCCTATCTACCTGTCTACCTGTGTCCCTGTGTCCCTGTATTCCTGTCTCCCTGTTTCCCTGTCTCCCTGGCGCTCTGTCTACATGTGTCCCTGTCTCCCTGTCTCCCTGTTTCCCTGTCTCCCTGGCTCTCTGGCACTCTAGCTCCCTGGCTCCCTGGCTCCCTGGCTCCCTGGCTCACTGGCTCCCTGGCTCCCTGGCTCCCTGGTTCCCTGGCTCCCTGGCTCCCTGGCTCCCTGGCTCCTTGGCTCCCTGTCTACCTGTGTCCTTCTCTCCCTGTGTCCCTGTGTCCCTGTGTCCCACTCTTCGTGTCTCCCTGTGTCCCTGTTTACCTGTCACTGTCTCCCTGTGTCCCTGGCTCTCAGGCTCCATGGCTCCCTCGCTCCCTGGTTATATGGCTCTCTGTTTCCCTGTCTCCCTGTCTCCCTGTCTCCCTGTCTCCCTATCTCCCAGTCTCCCTGTCTCCCTGTCTCCCTGTCTACTTGTGTCCCTGTGTCCCTGTGTCCCCGTCTCCCTGTGTCCCTGGCTCTCTAGGTCTCTCGTCCCCTGGCTCACTGGCTCTATGGCTCCCTGGCTCCCTTGTCTCTGTGTCCCTGTGTCCCTGTGTCCCTGTGTCCCTGTGTCGTCTGTCCCTGTCTCCCTCTGTCCCTTGCTCCCTGGCTCCCTGGTTACATGGCTCTCTGTATCCCTGTCTCCCTTTCTCGCTGTCTCCCTCTCTCCCTGTCTACCTGTGTCCCTGTGTCCCTTTGTCCCTGTCTCCCTGTCTCCCTGTGTCCCTGTCTCTCCGGCTCCCGGGCTCGCTGGTTCCCTGGGTCCCTGGCTCTCTGCTTTCCTCTCTCCCTGGCCTTCTGGATCCTTGGATCACTAGATCACTGTCTCGGTGGCTCTCTGTCTCCCTGTCTCCCTGTCTCTCTGTCTCCCTTTCTCCCTGTCTCCATGTCTCACTGTCTCCCTGTCTCCCTGTCTCCCTGTCTCCCTGTCTCCCTGTCTCCCTGTCTACCTTTGTCCCTGTGTCCCTGTCTCCCTGTCTCCCTGTGTCCCTGTGTCCCTGGCTCCCTGGGCCCTTGCTCCCTGGCTCCCTGGCTCCATGGCTCCCTCGCTCCCTGGTTATATGGCTCTCTGTTTCCCTGTCTCCCTGTCTCCCTATCTCCCTGTCTCCCTGTCTCCCTGTCTCCCTGTCTACTTGTGTCCCTGTGTCCCTGTGTCCCTGTCTTCCTGTGTCCCTGGCTGTCTAGGTCTCTCGTCCCCTGGCTCACTGGCTCTATGGCTCCCTGGCTCCCTTGTCTCTGTGTCCCTGTGTCCCTGTGTCCCTGTCTCCCTGTGTCCCTGTGTCCCTGTCTCCCTCTGTCCCTTGATCCCTGGCTCCCTGGTTACATGGCTCTCTGTTTCTCTGTCTCCCTTTCTCGCTGTCTCCCTGTCTCCCTGTCTACCTGTGTCCCTGTGTCCCTGTCTCCCTGTCTCCCTGTCACCCTGTGTCCCTGTCTCTCCGGCTCCCTGGCTCGCTGGTTCCCTGGGTCCCTGGCTCTCTGCTTTCCTCTCTCCCTGGCCTTCTGGGTCCTTGGATCACTAGATCACTGTCTCTGCGGCTCTCTGTCTCCCTGTCTCCCTGTCTCCCTGTCTCTCAGTCTCCCTTTCTCCCTGTCTCCCTGTCTCCCTGTCTCCCTGTCTCCCTGTCTCCCTGTGTCCCTGTCTCCCTGTGTCCCTGTGTCCCTGTCTCCCTGTCTCCCTGTGTCCCTGGCTCCCTGGCTCCCTTGCTCCCTGGCTCCCTGGCTCCCTGGCTCCCTGGCTCCCTGGCTCCCTGGCTCCCTGGCTCCCTGGCTCCCTGGCTCCCTGGTTACATGGCTCTCTGTTTCCCTGTCTCCCTCTTTCCCTGTCTCCCTGGCTCCCTGGCTCTCCGTCTACATGTGTCCCTGTCTCCCTGTCTTCCTGTCTCCCTGTCTCCCTGTCTCCTTGTGTCCCTGTGTCCCTGTCTCCCTGTCTCTGTGTCTCCCAGTGTCCCTGTGTCCCTGTGTCCCTGTGTCCCTGTCTCCCTGTGTCCCTTGCTCCCTGGCTCCCTGGCTCCCTGGTTACATGGCTCTCTGTTTCCCTGTCTCCCCGTCTCCCTGTCTCCCCGTCTCCCTGTGTCCCTGTGTCCCTGTGTTCCTGTCTCCCTGTCTCCCTGTCTCCCTGTCTGCCTGTCTCCCTGTCTTCCTGTCTCCCTGTCTCCCTGTCTCCCTGTCTCCCTGTCTCCCTGTGTCCCTGTATCCCTGGCTCCCTCGGTCCCTGGCTCCCTGGTTAAATGGCTCTCTGTTTCCCTGTCTCCCTGTTTCCCTGTCTCCCTGTCTTCCCGTCTACCTGTGTCTCTGTGTCACTGTGTCCCTGTGTCCTGTGTCCCTGGCTCCCTGGCTTCCTGGTTCCCTGGATCCTTGGCTCCCTGGCTCCCTGGCTTCCTGGCTCCTTGTCTCCCTTTCTCCCTGTCTCCCTGTCTACCTGTGTCCCTGTGTCCCTGTGTCCCTGTGTCCCATTCTCCCTGTGTCCCTTTCTCCGTGTCTCCCTGTGTCCCTGTGTCTCTGTGTCCCTGTGTCCCTCTCTCCCAGTGTCCAAGTCTCCCTTTTTCCCTATCTCCCTGTCTACCTGTGTCCCTCTGTACCTGTGTCCCTGTCTCCCTGTTTCCCTGTCTCCCTGTTTCCCTGTTCCTGGCTCTCTAGCCCCCTGGCTCCCTGGCTCCCTGGCTCCCTGGCTCCCTGGCTCCCTGGCTCCCTGGCTCCCTGGCTCCCTGGCTCCCTGGCTCCCTGGCTCCCTGGCTCCCTGGCTCCCTGGCTCCCTGGCTCCCTGGCTCCCTGGCTCAATGGCTCCCTGGCTCCCTGGCTCCTTGGCTCCCTGGCTCCCTGTCTACCTGTGTCCCTGTCTCCATGTGTCCCTGTCTACCTGTCTCCCTGTGTCCCTCTCTCCGTTTCTCCCTGTGTCCCTGTTTCCCTGTCCCTGTATCCCTGTGTCCCTGGCTCTCAGGCTCCATGGCTCCCTGGCTCCCTGGTTATATGGCTCTCTGTTTCCCTGTCTCCCTGTCTCCCTGTCTCCCTGTCTCCCTGTCTACTTGTGTCCCTGTTTCCCTGTCTCCCTGTCTCTCTGTGTCCCTGGCTCTCTAGGTCTCTTGTCCCCTGGCTCACAGGCTCCATGAATCCCTGGCTACCTTGTCCCTGTGTCCCTGTGTCCCTGTGTCCCAGTGTCGCTGTCTCCCTCTGTCCCTCTCTCCCACGCTCCCTGGTTACAGGACTCTCTGCTTCCCTGTCTCCCTGTCTCCCTGGATCTCTGTCTACATGTGTCCCTGGCTCCCTGTCTTCCTGTGTCCCTGTCTCCCTGTCTCCTTGTGTCCCTGTGTCCCTGTCTCCCTGTCTCCGTGTCTCCCAGTGTCCCTGTGTCCCTGTGTCCCTGTGTCCCTGTCTCCCTGTCTCCCTGTCTCCCTGTGTCCTTTGCTCCCTGGCTCCCTGGTTACATGGCTCTCTGTTTCCCTGTCTCCCCGTCTCCCTGTCTCCCTGTGTCCCTGTGTCCCTGTTTCCCTGTGTCCCTGTGTCCCTGTCTACGTGTCTCCCTGTTTCCCTGTCTCTCCGGCTCCCTGGCTCCCTTGTTCCATGGGTCACTGGCTCTCTGCTTTCCTCTCTCCCTGGCCTTCTGGATCCTTGGGTCACTAGATCACTGTCTCTGTGGCTCTCTGGCTCCCTGTCTCCCTGTCTCCCTGTCTCCCTGTCTCCCTGTCTCCCTGACTCCCTGTCTCCCTCTCTCCCTCTCTCCCTGTCTCCCTGTCTCCCTGTCTCCCTGTGTCCCTGTATCCCTGGCTCCCTGGCTCCCTGGCTCCCTGGCTCCCTGGTTAAATGACTCTCTGTCCCTGTCTCCCTGTTTCCCTGTCTCCCTGTCTCCCTGTCTCCCCGTCTACCTCTGTCTCTGTGTCCCTGTGACCCTGTGTCCTGTGTCCCTGGCTCCCTGGCTTCCTGGTTCCCTGGATCCTTGGCTCCCTGGCTCCCTGGCTTCCTGGCTCCCTGTCTCCCTTTCTCCCTGTCTCCCTGTCTACCTGTGTCCCTGACTCACAGTGTCCCTGTTTCCCTGTTTCCCTTTCTCCGTGTCTCCCTGTGTCCCTGTGTCTCTGTGTCCCTGTGTCCCTGTGTCCCTCTCTCCCAGTGTCCAAGTCTCCCTTTTTCCCTATCTACCTGTCTACCTGTGTCCCTGTGTCCCTGTGTTCCTGTCTCCCTGTTTCCCTGTCTCCCTGGCGCTCTGTCTACATGTGTCCCTGTCTCCCTGTCTCCCTGTTTCCCTGTCTCCCTGGCTCTCTGGCTCTCTAGCTCCCTGGCTCCCTGGCTCCCTGGCTCCCTGGCTCACTGGCTCCCTGGCTCCCTGGCTCCCTGGTTCCCTGGCTCCCTGGCTCCCTGGCTCCTTGGCTCCCTGTCTACCTGTGTCCTTCTCTCCCTGTGTCCCTGTGTCCCTGTGTCCCACTCTTCGTGTCTCCCTGTGTCCCTGTTTACCTGTCACTGTCTCCCTGTGTCCCTGGCTCTCAGGCTCCATGGCTCCCTCGCTCCCTGGTTATATGGCTCTCTGTTTCCCTGTCTCCCTGTCTCCCTGTCTCCCTGTCTCCCTATCTCCCAGTCTCCCTGTCTCCCTGTCTCCATGTCTACTTGTGTCCCTGTGTCCCTGTGTCCCCGTCTCCCTGTGTCCCTGGCTCTCTAGGTCTCTCGTCCCCTGGCTCACTGGCTCTATGGCTCCCTGGCTCCCTTGTCTCTGTGTCCCTGTGTCCCTGTGTCCCTGTGTCCCTGTGTCGTCTGTCCCTGTCTCCCTCTGTCCCTTGCTCCCTGGCTCCCTGGTTACATGGCTCTCTGTATCCCTGTCTCCCTTTCTCGCTGTCTCCCTCTCTCCCTGTCTACCTGTGTCCCTGTGTCCCTTTGTCCCTGTCTCCCTGTCTCCCTGTGTCCCTGTCTCTCCGGCTCCCGGGCTCGCTGGTTCCCTGGGTCCCTGGCTCTCTGCTTTCCTCTCTCCCTGGCCTTCTGGATCCTTGGATCACTAGATCACTGTCTCGGTGGCTCTCTGTCTCCCTGTCTCCCTGTCTCTCTGTCTCCCTTTCTCCCTGTCTCCATGTCTCACTGTCTCCCTGTCTCCCTGTCTCCCTGTCTCCCTGTCTCCCTGTCTCCCTGTCTCCCTTTGTCCCTGTGTCCCTGTCTCCCTGTCTCCCTGTGTCCCTGTGTCCCTGGCTCCCTGGGCCCTTGCTCCCTGGCTCCCTGGCTCCATGGCTCCCTCGCTCCCTGGTTATATGGCTCTCTGTTTCCCTGTCTCCCTGTCTCCCTATCTCCCTGTCTCCCTGTCTCCCTGTCTACTTGTGTCCCTGTGTCCCTGTGTCCCTGTCTCCCTGTGTCCCTGGCTGTCTAGGTCTCTCGTCCCCTGGCTCACTGGCTCTATGGCTCCCTGGCTCCCTTGTCTCTGTGTCCCTGTGTCCCTGTGTCCCTGTCTCCCTGTGTCCCTGTGTCCCTGTCTCCCTCTGTCCCTTGATCCCTGGCTCCCTGGTTACATGGCTCTCTGTTTCTCTGTCTCCCTTTCTCGCTGTCTCCCTGTCTCCCTGTCTACCTGTGTCCCTGTGTCCCTGTCTCCCTGTCTCCCTGTCACCCTGTGTCCCTGTCTCTCCGGCTCCCTGGCTCGCTGGTTCCCTGGGTCCCTGGCTCTCTGCTTTCCTCTCTCCCTGGCCTTCTGGGTCCTTGGATCACTAGATCACTGTCTCTGCGGCTCTCTGTCTCCCTGTCTCCCTGTCTCCCTGTCTCTCAGTCTCCCTTTCTCCCTGTCTCCCTGTCTCCCTGTCTCCCTGTCTCCCTGTCTCCCTGTCTCCCTGTGTCCCTGTCTCCCTGTGTCCCTGTGTCCCTGTCTCCCTGTCTCCCTGTGTCCCTGGCTCCCTGGCTCCCTGGCTCCCTGGCTCCCTGGCTCCCTGGCTCCCTGGCTCCCTGGCTCCCTGGTTACATGGCTCTCTGTTTCCCTGTCTCCCTCTTTCCCTGTCTCCCTGGCTCCCTGGCTCTCCGTCTACATGTGTCCCTGTCTCCCTGTCTTCCTGTGTCCCTGTCTCCCTGTCTCCTTGTGTCCCTGTGTCCCTGTCTCCCAGTCTCTGTGTCTCCCAGTGTCCCTGTGTCCCTGTGTCCCTGTGTCCCTGTCTCCCTGTGTCCCTTGCTCCCTGGCTCCCTGGCTCCCTGGTTACATGGCTCTCTGTTTCCCTGTCTCCCCGTCTCCCTGTCTCCCCGTATCCCTGTCTCCCTGTGTCCCTGTGTTCCTGTCTCCCTGTCTCCCTGTCTCCCTGTCTGCCTGTCTCCCTGTCTTCCTGTCTCCCTGTCTCCCTGTGTCCCTGTATCCCTGGCTCACTCGGTCCCTGGCTCCCTGGTTAAATGGCTCTCTGTTTCCCTGTCTCCCTGTTTCCCTGTCTCCCTGTCTTCCCGTCTACCTGTGTCTCTGTGTCCCTGTGTCCCTGTGTCCTGTGTCCCTGGCTCCCTGGCTTCCTGGTTCCCTGGATCCTTGGCTCCCTGGCTCCCTGGCTTCCTGGCACCTTGTCTCCCTTTCTCCCTGTCTCCCTGTCTACCTGTGTCCCTGTGTCCCTGTGTCCCTGTGTCCCATTCTCCCTGTGTCCCTTTCTCCGTGTCTCCCTGTGTCCCTGTGTCTCTGTGTCCCTGTGTCCCTCTCTCCCGGTGTCCAAGTCTCCCTTTTTCCCTATCTCCCTGTCTACCTGTGTCCCTCTGTACCTGTGTCCCTGTCTCCCTGTTTCCCTGTCTCCCTGTTTCCCTGTTCCTGGCTCTCTAGCCCCCTGGCTCCCTGGCTCCCTGGCTCCCTGGCTCCCTGGCTCCCTGGCTCCCTGGCTCCCTGGCTCCCTGGCTCCCTGGCTCCCTGGCTCCCTGGCTCCCTGGCTCCCTGGCTCCCTGGCTCCTTGGCTCCCTGGCTCCCTGTCTACCTGTGTCCCTGTCTCCATGTGTCCCTGTCTCCCTGTCTCCCTGTGTCCCTCTCTCCGTTTCTCCCTGTGTCCCTGTTTCCCTGTCCCTGTATCCCTGTGTCCCTGGCTCTCAGGCTCCATGGCTCCCTGGCTCCCTGGTTATATGGCTCTCTGTTTCCCTGTCTCCCTGTCTCCCTGTCTCCCTGTCTCCCTGTCTACTTGTGTCCCTGTTTCCCTGTCTCCCTGTCTCCCTGTGTCCCTGGCTCTCTAGGTCTCTTGTCCCCTGGCTCACAGGCTCCATGAATCCCTGGCTCCCTTGTCCCTGTGTCCCTGTGTCCCTGTGTCCCAGTGTCGCTGTCTCCCTCTGTCCCTCTCTCCCACGCTCCCTGGTTACAGGACTCTCTGCTTCCCTGTCTCCCTGTCTCCCTGGATCTCTGTCTACATGTGTCCCTGTCTCCCTGTTTCCCTGTCTCCCTCTTCCCTGTTCCTGGCTCTCTGGCTCTCTAGCTCCCTGGCTCCCTGGCTCCCTGGCTCCCTGGCTCCCTGGCTCCCTGGCTCCCTGGCTCCCTGGCTCCCTGGCTTCCTGGCTCCCTGGCTCCTTGGCTCCCTGTCTCCCTGTCTACCTGTGTCCCTTTCTCCCTGTGTCCCTGGCTCTCAGGCTCCATGGCTCCCTGGCTCCCTGGTTATATGGCTCTCTGTTTCCCTGTCTCCCTGTCACCCTGTCTCCCTGTCTCCCTGTCTCCCTGTCTCCCTGTCTCCCTGTCTACTTGTGTCCTTGTGTCCCTGTATCCCTGTCTCCCTGTGTCCCTGGCTCTCTAGGTCTCTCGTCCCCTGGCTCACTGGCTCCATGGTTCCCTGGCTCCCTTGTCTCTGTGTCCCTGTGTCCCTGTGTCCTTGTGTCGCTGTCTCCCTCTGTCCCTTGCTCCCTGGCTCCCTGGTTACATGGCTCTCTGTTTCCCTGTCTCCATGTCTCCCTGTCTACCTGTGTCTCTGTGTCCCTGTCTCCCTTTCTCCCTGTGTCCCTGTCTCCCTGTCTCCCTGTGTCCCTCTCTCCGTGTCTCCCTGTGTCCCTGTTTCCCTGTCCCTGTCTCCCTGTGTCCCTGGCTCTCAGGCTCCATGGCTCCCTGGCTCCCTGGTTATATGGCTCTCTGTTTCCCTGTCTCCCTGTCACCCTGTCTCCCTGTCTCCCTGTCTCCCTGTCTACTTGTGTCCTTGTGTCCCTGTATCCCTGTCTCCCTGTGTCCCTGGCTCTCTAGGTCTCTCGTCCCCTGGCTCACTGGCTCCATGGTTCCCTGGCTCCCTTGTCTCTGTGTCCCTGTGTCCCTGTGTCCTTGTGTCGCTGTCTCCCTCTGTCCCTTGCTCCCTGGCTCCCTGGTTACATGGCTCTCTGTTTCCCTGTCTCCATGTCTCCCTGTCTACCTGTGTCTCTGTGTCCCTGTCTCCCTGTCTCCCTGTCTCCCTGTGTCCCTGTCTCTGCGGCTCCCTGGCTCGCTGGTTCCCTGGGTCCCTGGCTCTCTGCTTTCCTCTCTCTCTGGCCTTCTGGATCCTTGGATCACTAGATCACTGTCTCTGTGGCTCTCTGTCTCCTGTCTCCCTGTCTCCCTGTCTCCCTGTCTCCCTTTCTCCCTGTCTCCCTTTCTCCCTGTCTCCCTGTCTCCCTGTCTCCCTGTCTCCCTGTCTCCCTGTCTCCCTGTCTCCCTGTCTCCGTGTCTCCCTGTCTCCCTGTCTCCCTGTCTCCCTGTCTCCCTGTCTCCCTGTGTCCCTGGATCCCTGGCTCCGTGGCTCCCTGGCTCCCTGGCTCCCTGGTTACATGGCTCTCTGTTTCCCTGTCTCCCTGTTTCCCTGTCTCCCTGGCTCCCTGGCTCTCCGTCTACATGTGTCCCTGGCTCCCTGTCTTCCTGTGTCCCTGTGTCCCTGTCTCCTTGTGTCCCTGTGTCCCTGTCTCCCTGTCTCCGTGTCTCCCAGTGTCCCTTTGTCCCTGTGTCCCTGTCTCCCTGTCTCCCTGTCTCCCTGTCTCCCTGTGTCCTTTGCTCCCTGGCTCCCTGGTTACATGGCTCTCTGTTTCCCTATCTCCCCGTCTCCCTGTCTCCCTGTGTCCCTGTGTCCCTGTTTCCCTGTGTCCCTGTGTCCCTGTCTACGTGTCTCCCTGTTTCCCTGTCTCTCCGGCTCCCTGGCTCCCTTGTTCCATGGGTCCCTGGCTCTCTGCTTTCCTCTCTCCCTGGCCTTCTGGATCCTTGGGTCACTAGATCACTGTCTCTGTGGCTCTCTGGCTCTCTGGCTCCCTGTCTCCCTGTCTCCCTGTCTCCCTGTCTCCCTCTCTCCGTGTCTCCCTGTCTCCCTGTCTCCCTGTGTCCCTGGATCCCTGGCTCCGTGGCTCCCTGGCTCCCTGGCTCCCTGTTTACATGGCTCTCTGTTTCCCTGTCTCCCTGTTTCCCTGTCTCCCTGGCTCCCTGGCTCTCTGTCTACATGTGTCCCTGGCTCCCTGTCTTCCTGTGTCCCTGTCTCCTTGTGTCCCTGTGTCCCTGTCTCCCTGTCTCCGTGTCTCCCAGTGTCCCTGTGTCCCTGTGTCCCTGTGTCCCTGTCTCCCTGTCTCCCTGTGTCCTTTGCTCCCTGGCTCCCTGGTTACATGGCTCTCTGTTTCCCTGTCTCCCCGTCTCCCTGTCTCCCTGTGTCCCTGTGTCCCTGTTTCCCTGTGTCCCTGTGTCCCTGTCTACGTGTTTCCCTGTTTCCCTGTCTCTCCGGCTCCCTGGCTCCCTTGTTCCATGGGTCCCTGGCTCTCTGCTTTCCTCTCTCCCTGGCCTTCTGGATCCTTGGGTCACTAGATCACTGTCTCTGTGGCTCTCTGGCTCCCTGTCTCCCTGTCTCCCTGTCTCCCTGTCTCCGTGTCTCCCTGTCTCCCTGTCTCCCTGTCTCCCTGTGTCCCTGGATCCCTGGCTCCGTGGCTCCCTGGCTCCCTGGCTCCCTGGTTACATGGCTCTCTGTTTCCCTGTCTCCCTGTTTCCCTGTCTCCCTGGCTCCCTGGCTCTCTGTCTACATGTGTCCCTGGCTCCCTGTCTTCCTGTGTCCCTGTCTCCTTGTGTCCCTGTGTCCCTGTCTCCCTGTCTCCGTGTCTCCCAGTGTCCCTGTGTCCCTGTGTCCCTGTGTCCCTGTCTCCCTGTCTCCCTGTCTCCCTGTGTCCTTTGCTCCCTGGCTCCCTGGTTACATGGCTCTCTGTTTCCCTGTCTCCCCGTCTCCCTGTCTCCCTGTGTCCCTGTGTCCCTGTTTCCCTGTGTCCCTGTGTCCCTGTCTACGTGTCTCCCTGTTTCCCTGTCTCTCCGGCTCCCTGGCTCCCTTGTTCAATGGGTCCCTGGCTCTCTGCTTTCCTCTCTCCCTGGCCTTCTGGATCCTTGGGTCACTAGATCACTGTCTCTGTGGCTCTCTGGCTCCCTGTCTCCCTGTCTCCCTGTCTCCCTGTCTCCCTGACTCCCTGTCTTCCTCTCTCCCTCTCTCCCTGTCTCCCTGTCTCCCTGTCTCCCTGTGTCCCTGTATCCCTGGCTCCCTGGCTCCCTGGCTCCCTGGCTCCCTGGTTAAATGACTCTCTGTCCCTGTCTCCCTGTTTCCCTGTCTCCCTGTCTCCCTGTCTCCCCGTCTACCTCTGTCTCCGTGTCCCTGTGACCCTGTGTCCTGCGTCCCTGGCTCCCTGGCTTCCTAGTTCCCTGGATCCTTGGCTCCCTGGCTCCCTGGCTTCCTGGCTCCCTGTCTCCCTTTCTCCCTGTCTCCCTGTCTACCTGTGTCCCTGACCTACAGTGTCCCTGTCTCCCTGTTTCCCTTTCTCCGTGTCTCCCTGTGTCCCTGTGTCTCTGTGTCCCTGTGTCCCTGTGTCCCTCTCTCCCAGTGTCCAAGTCTCCCTTTTTCCCTATCTACCTGTCTACCTGTGTCCCTGTGTCCCTGTGTTCCTGTCTCCCTGTTTCCCTGTCTCCCTGGCGCTCTGTCTACATGTGTCCCTGTCTCCCTGTCTCCCTGTTTCCCTGTCTCCCTGGCTCTCTGGCTCTCTAGCTCCCTGGCTCCCTGGCTCCCTGGCTCCCTGGCTCACTGGCTCCCTGGCTCCCTGGCTCACTGGTTCCCTGGCTCCCTGGCTCCCTGGCTCCCTGGCTCCTTGGCTCCCTGTCTACCTGTGTCCTTCTCTCCCTGTGTCCCTGTGTCCCTGTGTCCCACTCTTCGTGTCTCCCTGTGTCCCTGTTTACCTGTCACTGTCTCCCTGTGTCCCTGGCTCTCAGGCTCCATGGCTCCCTCGCTCCCTGGTTATATGGCTCTCTGTTTCCCTGTCTCCCTGTCTCCCTGTCTCCCTGTCTCCCTATCTCCCAGTCTCCCTGTCTCCCTGTCTCCCTGTCTACTTGTGTCCCTGTGTCCCTGTGTCCCTGTCTCCCTGTGTCCCTGGCTCTCTAGGTCTCTCGTCCCCTGGCTCACTGGCTCTATGGCTCCCTGGCTCCCTTGTCTCTGTGTCCCTGTGTCCCTGTGTCCCTGTGTCGTCTGTCCCTGTCTCTCTCTGTCCCTTGCTCCCTGGCTCCCTGGTTACATGGCTCTCTGTATCCCTGTCTCCCTTTCTCGCTGTCTCCCTCTCTCCCTGTCTACCTGTGTCCCTGTGTCCCTTTGTCCCTGTCTCTCTGTCTCCCTGTGTCCCTGTCTCTCCGGCTCCCGGGCTCGCTGGTTCCCTGGGTCCCTGGCTCTCTGCTTTCCTCTCTCCCTGGCCTTCTGGATCCTTGGATCACTAGATCACTGTCTCGGTGGCTCTCTGTCTCCCTGTCTCCCTGTCTCTCTGTCTCCCTTTCTCCCTGTCTCCCTGTCTCCCTGTCTCCCTTTGTCCCTGTGTCCCTGTCTCCCTGTCTCCCTGTGTCCCTGTGTCCCTGGCTCCCTGGGCCCTTGCTCCCTGGCTCCCTGGCTCCATGGCTCCCTCGCTCCCTGGTTATATGGCTCTCTGTTTCCCTGTCTCCCTGTCTCCCTATCTCCCTGTCTCCCTGTCTCCCTGTCTCCCTGTCTACTTGTGTCCCTGTGTCCCTGTGTCCCTGTGTCCCATTCTCCCTGTGTTCCTTTCTCCGTGTCTCCTTGTGTCCCTGTGTCTCTGTGTCCCTGTGTCCCTCTCTCCCGGTGTCCAAGTCTCCCTTTTTCCCTATCTCCCTGTCTACCTGTGTCCCTCTGTACCTGTGTCCCTGTCTCCCTGTTTCCCTGTCTCCCTGTTTCCCTGTTCCTGGCTCTCTAGCCCCCTGGCTCCCTGGCTCCCTGGCTCCCTGGCTCCCTGGCTCCCTGGCTCCCTGGCTCCCTGGCTCCCTGGCTCCCTGGCTCCCTGGCTCCCTGGCTCCCTGGCTCCCTGGCTCCCTGGCTCCCTGGCTCCCTGGCTCCCTGGCTCCCTGGCTCCTTGGCTCCCTGTCTCCCTGTCTACCTGTGTCCCTGTCTCCATGTGTCCCTGTCTCCCTGTCTCCCTGTGTCCCTCTCTCCGTGTCTCCCTGTGTCCCTGTTTCCCTGTCCCTGTATCCCTGTGTCCCTGGCTCTCAGGCTCCATGGCTCCCTGGCTCCCTGGTTATATGGCTCTCTGTTTCCCTGTCTCCCTGTCTCCCTGTCTCCCTGTCTCCCTGTCTCCCTGTCTCCCTGTCTACTTGTGTCCCTGTTTCCCTGTCTCCCTGTCTCCCTGTGTCCCTGGCTCTCTAGGTCTCTTGTCCCCTGGCTTACAGGCTCCATGAATCCCTGGCTCCCTTGTCCCTGTGTCCCTGTGTCCCTGTGTCCCAGTGTCGCTGTCTCCCTCTGTCCCTCTCTCCCACGCTCCCTGGTTACAGGACTCTCTGCTTCCCTGTCTCCCTGTCTCCCTGGATCTCTGTCTACATGTGTCCCTGTCTCCCTGTTTCCCTGTCTCCCTCTTCCCTGTTCCTGGCTCTCTGGCTCTCTAGCTCCCTGGCTCCCTGGCTCCCTGGCTCCCTGGCTCCCTGGCTCCCTGGCTCCCTGGCTCCCTGGCTCCCTGGCTCCCTGGCTCCTTGGCTCCCTGTCTCCCTGTCTACCTGTGTCCCTTTCTCCCTGTGTCCCTGGCTCTCAGGCTCCATGGCTCCCTGGCTCCCTGGTTATATGGCTCTCTGTTTCCCTGTCTCCCTGTCACCCTGTCTCCCTGTCTCCCTGTCTCCCTGTCTCCCTGTCTCCCTGTCTACTTGTGTCCTTGTGTCCCTGTATCCCTGTCTCCCTGTGTCCCTGGCTCTCTAGGTCTCTCGTCCCCTGGCTCACTGGCTCCATGGTTCCCTGGCTCCCTTGTCTCTGTGTCCCTGTGTCCCTGTGTCCTTGTGTCGCTGTCTCCCTCTGTCCCTTGCTCCCTGGCTCCCTGGTTACATGGCTCTCTGTTTCCCTGTCTCCATGTCTCCCTGTCTACCTGTGTCTCTGTGTCCCTGTCTCCCTTTCTCCCTGTGTCCCTGTCTCCCTGTCTCCCTGTGTCCCTCTCTCCGTGTCTCCCTGTGTCCCTGTTTCCCTGTCCCTGTCTCCCTGTGTCCCTGGCTCTCAGGCTCCATGGCTCCCTGGCTCCCTGGTTATATGGCTCTCTGTTTCCCTGTCTCCCTGTCACCCTGTCTCCCTGTCTCCCTGTCTCCCTGTGTCCCTGTATCCCTGTCTCCCTGTGTCCCTGGCTCTCTAGGTCTCTCGTCCCCTGGCTCACTGGCTCCATGGTTCCCTGGCTCCCTTGTCTCTGTGTCCCTGTGTCCCTGTGTCCTTGTGTCGCTGTCTCCCTCTGTCCCTTGCTCCCTGGCTCCCTGGTTACATGGCTCTCTGTTTCCCTGTCTCCATGTCTCCCTGTCTACCTGTGTCTCTGTGTCCCTGTCTCCCTGTCTCCCTGTCTCCCTGTGTCCCTCTCTCTGCGGCTCCCTGGCTCGCTGGTTCCCTGGGTCCCTGGCTCTCTGCTTTCCTCTCTCTCTGTCCTTCTGGATCCTTGGATCACTATATCACTGTCTCTGTGGCTCTCTGTCTCCTGTCTCCCTGTCTCCCTGTCTCCCTGTCTCCCTTTCTCCCTGTCTCCCTTTCTCCCTGTCTCCCTGTCTCCCTGTCTCCCTGTCTCCCTGTCTCCCTGTCTCCCTGTCTCCGTGTCTCCCTGTCTCCCTGTCTCCCTGTCTCCGTGTCTCCCTGTCTCCCTGTCTCCCTGTCTCCCTGTCTCCCTGTCTCCGTGTCTCCCTGTCTCCCTGTCTCCCTGTCTCCCTGTCTCCGTGTCTCCCTGTCTCCCTGTCTCCCTGTCTCCGTGTCTCCCTGTCTCCCTGTCTCCCTGTCTCCCTGTGTCCCTGGATCCCTGGCTCCGTGGCTCCCTGTCTCCCTGGCTCCCTGGTTACATGGCTCTCTGTTTCCCTGTCTCCCTGTTTCCCTGTCTCCCTGGCTCCCTGGCTCTCTGTCTACATGTGTCCCTGGCTCCCTGTCTTCCTGTGTCCCTGTCTCCCTGTCTCCTTGTGTCCCTGTGTCCCTGTCTCCCTGTCTCCGTGTCTCCCAGTGTCCCTGTGTCCCTGTGTCCCTGTGTCCATGTCTCCCTGTCTCCCTGTCTCCCTGTGTCCTTTGCTCCCTGGCTCCCTGGTTACATGGCTCTCTGTTTCCCTGTCTCCCCGTCTCCCTGTCTCCCTGTGTCCCTGTGTCCCTGTTTCCCTGTGTCCCTGTGTCCCTGTCTACGTGTCTCCCTGTTTCCCTGTCTCTGCGGCTCCCTGGCTCCCTGGCTCCCTGGCTCCTTGGCTCCCTGTCTCCTGTCTACCTGTGTCCCTTTCTCCCTGTGTCCCTGTCTCCCTGTCTCCTTGTGTCCCTCGCTCCGTGTCTCCCTGTGTTCCTGTTTCCCTGTCCCTGTCTCCCTGTGTCCCTGGCTCTCAGGCTCCATGGCTCCCTGGCTCCCTGGTTATATGGCTCTCTGTTTCCCTGTCTCCCTGTCTCCCTGTCTCCCTGTCTCCCTGTCTACTTGTGTCCCTGTGTCCCTGTATCCCTGTCTCCCTGTGTCCCTGGCTCTCTAGGTCTCTCGTCCCCTGGCTCACTGGCTCCATGGTTCCCTGGCTCCCTTGTCTCTGTGTCCCTGTGTCCCAGTGTCCTTGTGTCGCTGTCTCCCTCTGTCCCTTGCTCCCTGGCTCCCTGGTTACATGGCTCTCTGTTTCCCTGTCTCCATGTCTCCCTGTCTACCTGTGTCCCTGTGTCCCTGTCTCCCTGTCTCCCTGTCTCCCTGTGTCCCTGTCTCTGCGGCTCAGTGGCTCGCTGGTTCCCTGGGTCCCTGGCTCTCTGCTTTCCTCTCTCTCTGGCCTTCTGGATCCTTGGATCACTAGATCACTGTCTCTGTGGCTCTCTGTCTCCTGTCTCCCTGTCTCCCTGTCTCCCTGTCTCCCTTTCTCCCTGTCTCCCTGTCTTCCTGTCTCCCTGTCTCCCTGTCTCCCTGTCTCCCTGTCTCCCTGTCTCCCTGTCTCCGTGTCTCCCTGTCTCCCTGTCTCCCTGTCTCCCTGTCTCCCTGTCTCCCTGTCTCCCTGGATCCCTGGCTCCGTGGCTCCCTGGCTCCCTGGCTCCCTGGTTACATGGCTCTCTGTTTCCCTGTCTCCCTGTTTCCCTGTCTACCTGGCTCCCTGGCTCTCTGTCTACATGTGTCCCTGGCTCCCTGTCTTCCTGTGTCCCTGTCTCCCTGTCTCCTTGTGTCCCTGTGTCCCTGTCTCCCTGTCTCCGTGTCTCCCAGTGTCCCTGTGTCCCTGTGTCCCTGTGTCCCTGTCTCCCTGTCTCCCTGTCTCCCTGTGTCCTTTGCTCCCTGGCTCCCTGGTTACATGGCTCTCTGTTTCCCTGTCTCCCCGTCTCCCTGTCTCCCTGTGTCCCTGTGTCCCTGTTTCCCTGTGTCCCTGTGTCCCTGTCTACGTGTCTCCCTGTTTCCCTGTCTCTCCGGCTCCCTGGCTCCCTTGTTCCATGGGTCCCTGGCTCTCTGCTTTCCTCTCTCCCTGGCCTTCTGGATCCTTGGGTCACTAGATCACTGTCTGTGGCTCTCTGGCTCCCTGTCTCCCTGTCTCCCTGTCTCCCTGTCTCCCTGTCTCCCTGTCTCCCTGTCTCCCTGTCTCCCTGACTCCCTGTCTCCCTCTCTCCCTCTCTCCCTGTCTCCCTGTCTCCCTGTCTCCCTGTGTCCCTGTATCCCTGGCTCCCTGGCTCCCTGGCTCCCTGGCTCCCTGGTTAAATGACTCTCTGTCCCTGTCTCCCTGGTTCCCTGTCTCCCTGTCTCCCTGTCTCCCCGTCTACCTCTGTCTCTGTGTCCCTGTGACCCTGTGTCCTGTGTCCCTGGCTCCCTGGCTTCCTAGTTCCCTGGATCCTTGGCTCCCTGGCTCCCTGGCTTCCTGGCTCCCTGTCTCCCTTTCTCCCTGTCTCCCTGTCTACCTATGTCCCTGACTCACAGTGTCCCTGTCTCCCTGTTTCCCTTTCTCCGTGTCTCCCTGTGTCCCTGTGTCTCTGTGTCCCTGTGTCCCTGTGTCCCTCTCTCCCAGTGTCCAAGTCTCCCTTTTTCCCTATCTACCTGTCTACCTGTGTCCCTGTATCCCTGTGTTCCTGTCTCCCTGTTTCCCTGTCTCCCTGGCGCTCTGTCTACATGTGTCCCTGTCTCCCTGTCTCCCTGTTTCCCTGTCTCCCTGTTTCCCTGTCTCCCTGGCTCTCTGGCTCTCTAGCTCCCTGGCTCCCTGGCTCCCTGGCTCCCTGGCTCACTGGCTCCCTGGCTCCCTGGCTCCCTGGTTCCCTGGCTCCCTGGCTCCCTGGCTCCCTGGCTCCTTGGCTCCCTGTCTACCTGTGTCCTTCTCTCCCTGTGTCCCTGTGACCCTGTGTCCCACTCTTCGTGTCTCCCTGTGTCCCTGTTTACCTGTCACTGTCTCCCTGTGTCCCTGGCTCTCAGGCTCCATGGCTCCCTCGCTCCCTGGTTATATGGCTCTCTGTTTCCCTGTCTCCCTGTCTCCCTGTCTCCCTGTCTCCCTATCTCCCTGTCTCCCTCTCTCCCTATCTCCCTGTCTCCCTGTCTCCCTGTCTCCCTGTCTACTTGTGTCCCTGTGTCCCTGTGTCCCTGTCTCCCTGTGTCCCTGGCTGTCTAGGTCTCTCGTCCCCTGGCTCACTGGCTCTATGGCTCCCTGGCTCCCTTGTCTCTGTGTCCCTGTGTCCCTGTGTCCCTGTCTCCCTGTGTCCCTGTGTCCCTGTCTCCCTCTGTCCCTTGATCCCTGGCTCCCTGGTTACATGGCTCTCTGTTTCTCTGTCTCCCTTTCTCGCTATCTCCCTGTCTCCCTGTCTACCTGTGTCCCTGTCTCCCTGTCTCCCTGTCTCCCTGTCTCCCTGTGTCCCTGTCTCTCCGGCTCCCTGGCTCGCTGGTTCCCTGGGTCCCTGGCTCTATGCTTTCCTCTCTCCCTGGCCTTCTGGGTCCTTGGATCACTAGATCACTGTCTCTGCGGCTCTCTGTCTCCCTGTCTCCCTGTCTCTCAGTCTCCCTTGCTCCCTGTCTCCCTGTCTCCCTGCCTCCCTGTCTCCCTGTCTCCCTGTGTCCCTGTCTCCCTGTGTCCCTGTGTCCCTGTCTCCCTGTCTCCCTGTGTCCCTGTTTCCCTGGCTCCCTGGCTCCCTGGCTCCCTGGCTCCCTGGCTCCCTGGCTCCCTGGCTCCCTGGCTCCCTGGCTCCCTGGCTCCCTGGCTCCCTGGCTCCCTGGCTCCCTGGCTCCCTGGCTCCCTGGCTCCCTGGCTCCCTGGTTACATGGCTCTCTGTTTCCCTGTCTCCCTCTTTCCCTGTCTCCCTGTCTCCCTGGCTCTCCGTCTACATGTGTCCCTGTCTCCCTGTCTTCCTGTGTCCCTGTCTCCCTGTCTCCTTGTGTCCCTGTGTCCCTGTCTCCCTGTCTCTGTGTCTCCCAGTGTCCCTGTGTCCCTGTGTCCCTGTGTCCCTGTGTCCCTGTCTCCCTGTGTCCCTTGCTCCCTGGCTCCCTGGCTCCCTGGTTACATGGCTCTCTGTTTCCCTGTCTCCCCGTCTCCCTGTCTCCCCGTCTCCCTGTCTCCCTGTGTCCCTGTGTTCCTGTCTCCCTGTCTCCCTGTCTCCCTGTCTGCCTGTCTCCCTGTCTTCCTGTCTCCCTGTCTCCTTGTCTCCCTGTCTCCCTGTCTCCCTGTCTCCCTGTATCCGTGGCTCACTCGGTCCCTGGCTCCCTGGTTAAATGGCTCTCTGTTTCCCTGTCTCCCTGTTTCCCTGTCTCCCTGTCTTCCCGTCTACCTGTGTCTCTGTGTCCCTGTGTCCCTGTGTCCTGTCTCCCTGGCTCCCTGGCTTCCTGGTTCCCTGGATCCTTGGCTCCCTGGCTCCCTGGCTTCCTGGCTCCTTGTCTCCCTTTCTCCCTGTCTCCCTGTCTACCTGTGTCCCTGTGTCCCTGTGTCCCTGTGTCCCTTTCTCCGTGTCTCCCTGTGTCCCTGTGTCTCTGTGTCCCTGTGTCCCTCTCTCCCGGTGTCCAAGTCTCCCTTTTTCCCTATCTCCCTGTCTACCTGTGTCCCTCTGTACCTGTGTCCCTGTCTCCCTGTTTCCCTGTCTCCCTGTTTCCCTGTTCCTTCCTCTCTAGCCCCCTGGCTCCCTGGCTCCCTGGCTCCCTGGCTCCCTGGCTCCCTGGCTCCCTGGCTCCCTGGCTCCCTGGCTCCCTGGCTCCCTGGCTCCCTGGCTCCCTGGCTCCCTGGCTCCCTGGCTCCCTGGCTCCCTGGCTCCCTGGCTCCTTGGCTCCCTGGCTCCCTGTCTACCTGTGTCCCTGTCTCCATGTGTCCCTGTCTCCCTGTCTCTCTGTGTCCCTCTCTCCCTGTCTCCCTGTGTCCATGTTTCCCTGTCCCTGTATCCCTGTGTCCCTGGCTCTCAGGCTCCATGGCTCCCTGGCTCCCTGGTTATATGGCTCTCTGTTTCCCTGTCTCCCTGTCTCCCTGTCTCCCTGTCTCCCTGTCTCCCTGCCTCCCTGTCTCCCTGTCTCCCTGTCTCCCTGTCTACTTGTGTCCCTGTGTCCCTGTCTCCCTGTCTCCCTGTGTCCCTGGCTCTCTAGGTCTCTCGTCCCCTGGCTCACAGGCTCCATGAATCCCTGGCTCCCTTGTCCCTGTGTCCCTGTGTCCCTGTGTCCCAGTGTCGCTGTCTCCCTCTGTCCCTTTCTCTCACGCTCCCTGGTTACAGGACTCTCTGCTTCCCTGTCTCCCTGTCTCCCTGGATCTCTGTCTACATGTGTCCCTGTCTCCCTGTTTCCCTGTCTCCCTGTTCCCTCTTCCTGGCTCTCTGGCTCTCTAGCTCCCTGGCTCCCTGGCTCCCTGGCTCCCTGGCTCCCTGGCTCCCTGGCTCCCTGGCTACCTGGCTCCCTGGCTCCCTGGCTCCCTGGCTCCCTGGCTCCTTGGCTCCCTGTCTCCCTGTCTACCTGTGTCCCTTTCTCCCTGTGTCCCTGTCTCCCTGTCTACTTGTGTCCCTGTGTCCCTGTATCCCTGTCTCCCTGTGTCCCTGTCTCCCTGTCTCCCTGTCTCCCTGTCTCCCTGTCTCCCTGTCTCCCTGTCTCCGTGTCTCCCTGTCTCCCTGTCTCCCTGTCTCCCTGTGTCCCTGTGTCCCTGTGTCCCAGTGTCGCTGTCTCCCTCTGTCCCTTGCTCCCTGGCTCCCTGGTTACATGGCTCTATGTTTCCCTGTCTCCATGTCTCCCTGTCTACCTGTGTCCCTGTGTCCCTGTCTCCCTGTCTCCCTGTCTCCCTGTGTCCCTGTCTCTGCGGCTCCCATGCTCGCTGGTTCCCTGGGTCCCTGGCTCTCTGCTTTCCTCTCTCTCTGGCCTTCTGGATCCTTGGATCACTAGATCACTGTCTCTGTGGCTCTCTGTCTCCCTGTCTCCCTGTCTCCCTGTCTCCCTGTCTCCCTTTCTCCCTGTCTCCCTGTCTCCCTGTCTCCCTGTCTCCCTGTCTCCCTGTCTCCCTGTCTCCGTGTCTCCCTGTCTCCCTGTCTCCCTGTCTCCCTGTCTCCCTGTCTCCCTGTGTCCCTGGATCCCTGGCTCCGTGGCTCCCTGGCTCCCTGGTTACATGGCTCTTTGTTTCCCTGTCTCCCTGTTTCCCTGTCTCCCTGGCTCCCTGGCTCTCTGTCTACATGTGTCCCTGGCTCCCTGTCTTCCTGTGTCCCTGTCTCCCTGTCTCCTTGTGTCCCTGTGTCCCTGTCTCCCTGTCTCCGTGTCTCCCAGTGTCCCTGTGTCCCTGTGTCCCTGTGTCCCTGTGTCCCTGTCTCCCTGTGTCCTTTGCTCCCTGGCTCCCTGGTTACATGGCTCTCTGTTTCCCTGTCTCCCCGTCTCCCTGTCTCCCTGTGTCCCTGTGTCCTGCTTCCCTGTGTCCCTGTGTCCCTCTCTACGTGTCTCCCTGTTTCCCTGTCTCTCCGGCTCCCTGGCTCCCTTGTTCCATGGGTCCCTGGCTCTCTGCTTTCCTCTCTCCCTGGCCTTCTGGATCCTTGGCTCACTAGATCACTGTCTCTGTGGCTCTCTGGCTCCCTGTCTCCCTGTCTCCCTGTCTCCCTGTCTCCCTGTCTCCCTGTCTCCCTGTCTCCCTGACTCCCTGTCTCCCTCTCTCCCTGTCTCCCTGTCTCCCTGTCTCCCTGTCTCCCTGTGTCCCTGTATCCCTGGCTCCCTGGCTCCCTGGCTCCCTGGCTCCCTGGTTAAATGACTCTCTGTCCCTGTCTCCCTGTTTCCCTGTCTCCCTGTCTCCCTGTCTCCCCGTCTACCTCCGTCTCTGTGTCCCTGTGACCCTGTGTCCTGTGTCCCTGGCTCCCTGGCTTCCTGGTTCCCTGGATCCTTGGCTCCCTGGCTCCCTGGCTTCCTGGCTCCCTGTCTCCCTTTCTCCCTGTCTCCCTGTCTACCTGTGTCCCTGACTCACAGTGTCCCTGTCTCCCTGTTTCCCTTTCTCCGTGTCTCCCTGTGTCCCTGTGTCTCTGAGTCCCTGTGTCCCTGTGTCCCTCTCTCCCAGTGTCCAAGAATCCCTCTTTCCCTATCTACCTGTCTACCTGGGTCCCTGTGTCCCTGTGTTCCTGTCTCCCTGTTTCCCTGTCTCCCTGGCGCTCTGTCTACATGTGTCCCTGTCTCCCTGTCTCCCTGTTTCCCTGTCTCCCTGTTTCCCTGTCTCCCTGGCTCTCTGTCTCTCTAGCTCCCTGGCTCCCTGGCTCCCTGGCTCCCTGGCTCACTGGCTCCCTGGCTCCCTGGCTCCCTGGGTCCCTGGCTCCCTGGCTCCCTGGCTCCCTGGCTCCTTGGCTCCCTGTCTACCTGTGTCCTTCTCTCCCTGTGTCCCTGTGTCCCTGTGTCCCACTCTTCGTGTCTCCCTGTGTCCCTGTTTACCTGTCACTGTCTCCCTGTGTCCCTGGCTCTCAGGCTCCATGGCTCCCTCGCTCCCTGGTTATATGGCTCTCTGTTTCCCTGTCTCCCTGTCTCCCTGTCTCCCTGTCTCCCTATCTCCCAGTCTCCCTCTCTCCCTGTCTCCCTGTCTACTTGTGTCCCTGTGTCCCTGTCTCCCTGTCTCCCTGTGTCCCTGGCTCTCTAGGTCTCTCGTCCCCTGGCTCACTGGCTCTTGGCTCCCTGGCTCCCTTGTCTCTGTGTCCCTGTGTCCTTGTGTCCCTGTGTCCCTGTGTCGTCTGTCCCTGTCTCCCTCTGTCCCTTGCTCCCTGGCTCCCTGGTTACATGGCTCTCTGTATCCCTGTCTCCCTTTCTCGCTGTCTCCCTCTCTCCCTGTCTACCTGTGTCCCTGTGTCCCTTTGTCCCTGTCTCCCTGTCTCCCTGTGTCCCTGTCTCTCCTGCTCCCGGGCTCGCTGGTTCCCTGGGTCCCTGGCTCTCTGCTTTCCTCTCTCCCTGGCCTTCTGGATCCTTGGATCACTAGATCACTGTCTCGGTGGCTCTCTGTCTCCCTGTCTCCCTGTCTCTCTGTCTCCCTTTCTGCCTGTCTCCCTGTCTCCCTGTCTCCCTGTCTCCCTGTCTCCCTGTCTCCCTGTCTCCCTGTCTCCCTGTGTCCCTGTGTCCCTGTCTCCCTGTCTCCCTGTGTCCCTGTGTCCCTGGCTCCCTGGGCCCTTGCTCCCTGGCTCCCTGGCTCCCTGGCTCCCTGGCTCCCTGGCTCCCTGGCTCCCTGGCTCCCTGGCTCCCTGGCTCCCTGGCTCCCTGGCTCCCTGGCTCCCTGGCTCCCTGGCTACATGGCTCTCTGTTTCCCTGTCTCCCTGTTTCCCTGTCTCCCTGTTTCCCTGTCTCCCTGGCTCCCTGGCTCTCCGTCTACATGTGTCCCTGGCTCCCTGTCTTCCTGTGTCCCTGTCTCCCTGTCTCCTTGTGTCCCTGTGGCCCTGTCTCCGTGTCTCCCAGTGTCCCTGTGTCCCTGTTTCCCTGTGTCCCTGTGTCCCTGTCTCCCTGTCTCCCTGTGTCCCTTGCTCCCTGGCTCCCTGGTTACATGGCTCTCTGTTTCCCTGTCTCCCCGTCTCCCTGTGTCCCTGTGTCCCTGTGTCCCTGTTTCCCTGTGTCCCTGTATCCCTGTGTCCCTGTCTACCTGTCTCCCTGTTTCCCTGTCTCTCCGGCTCCCTGGCTCCCTTGTTCTCTGGGTCCCTGTCTCTCTGCTTTCCTCTCTCCCTGGCCTTCTGGATCCTTGGCTCACTAGATCACTGTCTCTGGGGCTCTCTGGCTCCCTGGCTCCCTGTCTCCCTGTCTCCCTGTCTCTCTGTCTCCCTGTCTCCCTGACTCCCTGTCTCCCTGTCTCCCTGTGTCCCTGTGACCCTGACTCCCTGTCTCCCTGTCTCCCTGTCTCCCTTTCTCCCTGTGTCCCTGTGTCCCTGTATCCCTGGCTCCCTGGCTCCCTGGCTCCCTGGCTCCCTGGTTAAATGGCTCTCTGTTTCCCTGTCTCCCTGTTTCCCTGTCTCCCTGTCTCCCTGGCTCCCTGTCTCCCTGTCTCCCGTCTACCTCTGTCTCTGTGTCCCTGTGTCCCTGTGTCCTGTGTCCCTGGCTCCCTGGCTTCCTGGTTCCCTGGATCCTTGGCTCCCTGGCTCCCTGGCTTCCTGGCTCCCTGTCTCCCTTTCTCCCTGTCTCCCTGTCTACCTGTGTCCCTGTCTCCCTGTGTCCCTGTGTCCCTGTCTCCCTGTGTCCCTTACTCCGTGTCTCCCTGTGTCCCTGTGTCTCTGTGTCCCTGTGTCCCTGTGTCCCTCTCTCCCGGTGTCCAAGTCTCCCTTTTTCCCTATCTACCTGTCTACCTGTCTACCTGTGTCCCTGTGTCCCTGTGTTCCTGTCTCCCTGTTTCCCTGTCTCCCTGGCGCTCTGTCTACATGTGTCCCTGTCTCCCTGTCTCTCTGTTTTCCTGTCTCCCTGCTTCCCTGTCTCCCAGGCTCTCTGGGTCTCTAGCTCCCTGGCTCCCTGGCTCCCTGGTTCACTGGCTCCCTGGCTCCCTGGCTCCCTGGCTCCCTTGCTCCCTGGCTCCCTGGCTCCTTGGCTCCCTGTCTACCTGTGTCCCTGTCTCCCTGTGTCCCTGTGTCCCTGTGTCCTTCTCTCCGTGTCTCTCTGTGTCCCTGTTTACCTGTCCCTGTCTCCCTGTGTCCCTGGCTCTCAGGCTCCATGGCTCCCTCGCTCCCTGGTTATATGGCTCTCTGTTTCCCTGTCTCCCTGTCTCCCTGTCTCCCTGTCTCCCTATCTCCCTGTCTCCCTGTCTCCCTGTCTCCCTGTCTACTTGTGTCCCTGTGTCCCTGTGTCCCTGTCTCCCTGTGTCCCTGGCTGTCTAGGTCTCTCGTCCCCTGGCTCACTGGCTCTATGGCTCCCTGGCTCCCTTGTCTCTGTGTCCCTGTGTCCCTGTGTCCCTGTCTCCCTGTGGCCCTGTGTCCCTGTCTCCCTCTGTCCCTTGATCCCTGGCTTCCTGGTTATATGGCTCTCTGTTTCCCTGTCTCCCTTTCTCGCTGTCTCCCTGTCTCCCTGTCTACCTGTGTCCCTGTGTCCCTGTCTCCCTGTCTCCCTGTCTCCCTGTGTCCCTGTCTCTCCGGCTCCCTGGCTCGCTGGTTCCCTGGGTCCCTGGCTCTCTGCTTTCCTCTCTCCCTGGCCTTCTGGATCCTTGGATCACTAGTACACTGTCTCTGCGGCTCTCTGTCTCCCTGTCTCCCTGTCTCTCAGTCTCCCTTTCTCCCTGTCTCCCTGTCTCCGTGTCTCCCTGTCTCCCTGTCTCCCTGTCTCCCTGTGTCCCTGTCTCCCTGTGTCCCTGTGTCACTGTGTCCCTGTCTCCCTGTGTCCCTGTGTCACTGTCTCCCTGTCTCCCTGTGTCCCTGTTTCCCTGGCTCCCTGGCTCCCTGGCTCCCTGGCTCCCTGGCTCCCTGGCTCCCTGGCTGCCTGGCTCCCTGGCTCCCTGGCTCCCTGGTTACATGGCTCTCTGTTTCCCTGTCTCCCTCTTTCCCTGTCTCCCTGGCTCCCTGGCTCTCCGTCTACATGTGTCCCTGTCTCCCTGTCTTCCTGTGACCCTGTCTCCTTGTGTCCCTTTGTCCCTGTCTCCCTGTATCTGTGTCTCCCAGTGTCCCTGTGTCCCTGTGTCCCTGTGTCCCTGTGTCCCTGTGTCCCTGTCTCCCTGTGTCCCTTGCTCCCTGGCTCCCTGGCTCCCTGGTTACATGGCTCTCTGTTTCCCTGTCTCCCCGTCTCCCTGTCTCCCCGTCTCCCTGTCTCCCTGTGTCCATGTGTTCCTGTCTCCCTGTCTCCCTGTGTCCCTGGCTCTCTAGGTCTCTCGTCCCCTGGCTCACAGGCTCCATGAATCCCTGGCTCCCTTGTCTCTGTGTCCCTGTGTCCCTGTGTCCCAGTGTCGCTGTCTCCCTCTGTCCCTTTCTCCCACGCTCCCTGGTTACAGGGCTCTCTGCTTCCCTGTCTCCCTGTCTCCCTGGCTTCTGTCTACATGTGTCCCTGTCTCCCTGTTTCCCTGTCTCCCTGTTCCCTGTTCCTGGCTCTTTTGCTCTCTAGCTCCCTGGCTCCCTGGCTCCCTGGCTCCCTGGCTCCCTGGCTCCCTGGCTCCCTGGCTCCCTGGCTCCCTGGCTCCCTGGCTCCCTGGCTCCCTGGCTCCCTGGCGCTCTGGCTCCTTGGCTCCCTGTCTCCCTGTCTACCTGTGTCCCTTTCTCCCTGTGTCCCTGTCTCCCTGTCTCCCTGTGTCCCTCTCTCCGTGTCTCCCTGTGTCCCTGTTTCCCTGTCCCTGTCTCCCTGTGTCCCTGGCTCTCAGGCTCCATGGCTCCCTGGCTCCCTGGTTATATGGCTCTCTGTTTCCCTGTCTCCCTGTCTCCCTGTCTCCCTGTCTCCCTGTCTCCCTGTCTCCCTGTCTCCCTGTCTCCCTGTCTACTTGTGTCCCTGTGTCCCTGTATCCCTGTCTCCCTGTCTCCCTGGCTCTCTAGGTCTCTCGTCCCCTGGCTCACTGGCTCCATGGTTCCCTGGCTTCCTTGTCTCTGTGTCCCTGTGTCCCTGTGTCCTTGTGTCGCTGTCTCCCTCTGTCCCTTGCTCCCTGGCTCCCTGGTTACATGGCTCTCTGTTTCCCTGTCTCCATGTCTCCCTGTCTCCCTGTGTCCCTGTGTCCCTGTCTCCCTGTCTCCCTGTCTCCCTGTGTCCCTGTCTCTGCGGCTCCCTGGCTCGCTGGTTCCCTGGGTCCCTGGCTCTCTGCTTTCCTCTCTCTCTGGCCTTCTGGATCCTTGGATCACTAGATCACTGTCTCTGTGGCTCTCTGTCTCCTGTCTCCCTGTCTCCCTGTCTCCCTTTCTCCCTGTCTCCCTGTCTCCCTGTCTCCCTGTCTCCCTGTCTCCCTGTCTCCCTGTCTCCGTGTCTCCCTGTCTCCCTGTCTCCCTGTCTCCCTGTCTCCCTGTGTCCCTGGATCCCTGGCTCCGTGGCTCCCTGGCTCCCTGGCTCCCTGGTTACATGGCTCTCTGTTTCCCTGTCTCCCTGTTTCCCTGTCTCCCTGGCTCCCTGGCTGTCTGTCTACATGTGTCCCTGGCTCCCTGTCTTCCTGTGTCCCTGTCTCCCTGTCTCCTTGTGTCCCTGTGTCCCTGTCTCCCTGTCTCCGTGTCTCCCAGTGTCCCTGTGTCCCTGTGTCCCTGTGTCCCTGTGTCACTGTCTCCCTGTGTCCTTTGCTCCCTGGCTCCCTGGTTACATGGCTCTCTGTTTCCCTGTCTCCCCGTCTCCCTGTCTCCCTGTGTCCCTGTGTCCCTGTCTACGTCTCTCCCTGTTTCCCTGTCTCTCCGGCTCCATGGCTCCCTTGTTCCATGGGTCCCTGGCTCTCTGCTTTCCTCTCTCCCTGGCCTTCTGGATCCTTGGGTCACTAGATCACTGTCTCTGTGGCTCTCTGGCTCCCTGTCTCCCTGTCTCCCTGTCTCCCTGTCTCCCTGTCTCCCTGTCTCCCTGACTCCCTGTCTCCCTCTCTCCCTGTTTCCCTGTCTCCCTGTCTCCCTGTCTCCCTGTGTCCCTGTATCCCTGGCTCCCTGGCTCCCTGTCTCCCTGGCTCCCTGGTTAAATGACTCTCTGTCCCTGTCTCCCTGTTTCCCTGTCTCCCTGTCTCCCTGTCTCCCTGTCTACCTGTGTCCCTGACTCACAGTGTCCCTGTCTCCCTGTGTCCCTTTCTCCGTGTCTCCCTGTGTCCCTGTGTCTCTGTGTCCCTGTGTCCCTGTGTCCCTCTCTCCCAGTGTCCAAGTCTCCCTTTTTCCCTATCTACCTGTGTACCTGTGTCCCTGTGTCCCTGTGTTCCTGTCTCCCTGTTTCCCTGTCTCCCTGGCGCTCTGTCTACATGTGTCCCTGTCTCCCTGTCTCCCTGTTTCCCTGTCTCCCTGTTTCCCTGTCTCCCTGGCTCTCTGGCTCTCTAGCGCCCTGGCTCCCTGGCTCCCTGGCTCCCTGGGTCACTGGCTCCCTGGCTCCCTGGCTCCCTGGTTCCCTGGCTCCCTGGCTCCCTGGCTCCTTGGCTCACTGTCTACCTGTGTCCTTCTCTCCCTGTGTCCCTGTGTCCCTGTGTCCCACTCTTCGTGTCTCCCTGTGTCCCTGTTTACCTTTCACTGTCTCCCTGTGTCCCTGGCTCTCAGGGTCCATGGTTCCCTCGCTCCCTGGTTATATGGCTCTCTGTTTCCCTGTCTCCCTGTCTCCCTGTCTCCCTGTCTCCCTATCTCCCAGTCTTTCTGTCTCCCTGTCTCCCTGTCTACTTGTGTCCCTGTGTCCCTGTCTCCCTGTCTCCCTGTGTCCCTGGCTCTCTAGGTCTCTCGTCCCCTGGCTCACTGGCTCTATGGCTCCCTGGCTCCCTTGTCTCTGTGTCCCTGTGTCCCTGTGTCCCTGTGTCCCTGTCTCCCTCTGTCCCTTGCTCCCTGGCTCCCTGGTTCCATGGCTCTCTGTATCCCTGTATCCCTTTCTCGCTGTCTCCCTCTCTCCCTGTCTACCTGTGTCCCTGTGTCCCTGTGTCCCTGTCTCCCTGTCTCCCTGTGTCCCTGTCTCTCCGGCTCCCGGGCTCGCTGGTTCCCTTGGTCCCTGGCTCTCTGCTTTCCTCTCTCCCTGGCCTTCTGGATCCTTGGATCACTAGATCACTGTCTAGGTGGCTCTCTGTCTCCCTGTCTCCCTGTCTCTCTGTCTCCCTTTCTCCCTGTCTCCCTGTCTCCCTGTCTCCCTGTCTCCCTGTCTCCCTGTCTCCCTGTCTCCCTGTCTCCCTGTGTCCCTGTCTCCCTGTCTCCCTGTGTCCCTGTGTCCCTGGCTCCCTGGGCCCTGGCTCCTTGGCTCCCTGGCTCTCTGGCTCCCTGGCTCCCTGGCTCCCTGGCTCCCGGGCTACATGGCTCTCTGTTTCCCTGTCTCCCTGTTTCCCTGTCTCCCTGTCTCCCTGGCTCTCTGTCTCCCTGTCTCCCTCGCACTCTGTCTACATGTGTCCCTGTCTCCCTGTCTCCTGTGTCCCTGTCTCCCTGTCTCCTTGTGTCCCTGTGTCCCTGTGTCCCTGTCTCCCTGTCTCCGTGTCTCCCAGTGTTCTGTGTCCCTGTGTCCCTGTGTCCCTGTCTCCCTGTTTCCCTTGCTCACTTGCTCCCTGGTTACATGGCTCTCGGTTTCCCTGTCTCCCCGTCTCCCCGTCTCCCTGTCTCCCTGTCTCCCTGTCTCCCTGTGTCCCTGTGTCCCTGTCTCCCTGTCTCCCTGTGTCCCTGTCTCCCTGTGTCCCTGTCTCCCTTTTTCCCTATATACCTGTCTACTTGTGTCCCTGTCTCCCTTTCTCCCTGTCTCCCAGTTTCACTGTCTCCCTGGCTCTCTGGCTCTCTAGTTCCCTGGCTCCCTGGCTCACTGACTCCCTGACTCCCTGTTTCACTGTCTCCCTGGCTCCCTGGCTCCCGGCCTCCTTGGCTCCCTGTCTCCCTGTCTACCTGTGTCCTTGTCTCACTGTGTCTGTGTCCCTGTCTCCCTGTGTCCCTCTCTCCGTGTCTCCCTGTGTCCCTGTTTCCCTGTCTCCCTGTCTCACTGTGTCCCTGGCTCACAGGCTCCATGGCTCCCTGGCTCCCTGGTTATATGGCTATCTGTTTCTCTGTCTCCCTGTCTCCCTATATCCCTGTCTACTGTCTCCCTGTCTCCCTGTCTACTTGTGTCCCTGTGTCCCTGTCTCCCTGTCTCCCTGTGTCCCTGGCTCTCTAGGACTCTCGTCCCCTGGCTCCCTGGCTCCATGGCTCCCTGTCTCCCTTGTCTTTGTGTCCCTGTGTCCCTGTGTCCCTGTGTCCCTGTGTCCCTGTCTCCCTCTGTCCGTTGCTCCCTGTCTCCCTGGTTACATGGCTCTCAGTTTCCCTGTCTCCCTGTCTCCCTATATCCCTGTCTCTCTGTCTACCTGTCTCCCTGTCTACTTGTGTCCCTGTGTCCCTGTGTCCCTGTCTCCCTGTCTCCCTGTCTCCCTGGCTCTCTAGGTCTCTAGTCCCCTGGCTCCCTGGCTCCATGGCTCCCTGTCTCCCTTGTCTCTGTGTCGCTGTGTCCCTGTGTCGCTGTGTCCCTGTGTCCCTGTCTCCCTCTGTCCCTTGCTCCCTGGCTCCCTGGTTATATGGCTCTCTGTTTCCCTGTCTCCCTGTCTCCCTGTCGCCCTGTCTCCCTGTCTCCCTGTCTCCCTGTCTACCTGTGTCCCTGTGTCCCTGTCTTCCTGTCTCCCTGTCTCCCTGTCTCCATGTGTCCCTGTCTCTCCGGCTCCCTGGCTCGCTGGTTCCCTGGGTCCCTGGCTCTCTGCTTTCCTCTCTCCCTGGCCTTCTGGATCCTTGGATCACTAGATCACTGTCAATGTGGCTCTCTGTCTCCCTGTCTCCCTGGCTCCCTGGCTCCCTGGCTCCCTGGCTCCCTGGCTCCATGGCTCCCTGGCTCCCTGGCTCCCAGGCTCCCTGGCTCCCTGTCTCCCTGGCTCCCTGGTTACATGGCTCGCTGTTTCCCTATCTCCCTGTTTCCCTGTCTCCCTGGCTCCCTGGCTCTCCGTCTACATGTGTCCCTGTCTCCCTGTCTTCCTGTTTCCCTGTCTCCCTGTCTCCTTGTGTCCCTGTGTCCCTATCTCCCTGTCTCCGTGTCTCCCAGTGTCCCTGTGTCCCTGTGTCCCTGTGTCCCTGTGTCCCTGTCTCCCTGTGTCCCTTGCTCCCTGGCTCCCTGGCTCCCTGGTTACATGGCTCTCTGTTTCCCTGTCTCCCCGGCTCCCTGTCTCCCTGTGTCCCTGTGTCCCTGTTTCCCTGTGTCCCTGTGTCCCCGTCTCCCTGACTCCTTGTTTCCCTGTCTCTCCGGCTCCCTGGCGCCCTTGTTCCCTGGGTCCCTGGCTCTCTGCTTTCCTCTCTCCCTGGCCTTCTGGATCCTTGGGTCACTAGATCACTGTCTCTGTGGCTCTCTGGCTCCCTGTCTCCCTGTCTCCCTGTCTCCCTGTCTCCCTGTCTCTCTGTCTCCTTGTCTCCCCGACTCCCTGTCTCCCTGTCTCCCTGTATCCCTGTCTCCCTGTGTCCCTGTGTCCATGTATCCCTGGCTCCCTGGCTCCCTGGCTCTCAGGCTCCCTGGCTCCCTGGCTCCCTGGCTCCCTGGTTAAATGGCTCTCTGTTTCCTTGTCTCCCTGTTTCCCTGTCTCCCTGTCTCCCTGGCTCCCTGTCTCCCTGTCTCCACTTCTACCTCTGTCTCTGTGTCCCTGTGTCCCTGTGTCCTGTGTCCCTGGCTCCCTGGCTTCCTGGTTCCCTGGATCCTTGGCTCCCTGGCTCCCTGGCTTCCTGGCTCCCTGTCTCCCTTTCTCCCTGTCTCCCTGTCTACCTGTGTCCCTTTCTCCCTGTGTACCTGTGTCCATGTCTCCCTGTGTCCCTTTCTCCGTGTCTCCCTGTGTCCCTGTGTCTCTGTGTCCCTGTGTCCCTGTGTCCCTCTCTCCCGGTGTCCAAGTCTCCCTCTTTCCCTATCTACCTGTCTACCTGTGTCCCTGTGTCCCTGTGTTCCTGTCTACCTGTTTCCCTGTCTCCCTGGCTCTCCGTCTACATATGTCCCTGTCTCCCTGTTTCCCTGTCTCCCTGTTTCCCTGTCTCCCTGGCTCTCTGGCTCTCTAGCTCCCTGGATCCCTGGCTGCCAGGCTCCCTGGCTCCCTGGCTCACTGGCTCCCTGGCTCCCTGGCTCCCTGGTTCCCTGGCTCCCTGGCTCCCTGGCTCCCTGGCTCCTTGGCTCCCTGTCTCCCTGTCTACCTGTGTCCCTGTCTCCCTGTGTCCCTGTATCCCTCTCTCCGTGTCTCCCTGTGTCCCTGTTTACCTGTCCCTGTCTCCCTGTGCCCCTGGCTCTCAGGCTCCATGGCTCCCTCGCTCCCTGGTTATATGGCTCTCTGTTTCCCTGTCTCACTGTCTCCCTGTCTCCCTGTCTCCCTATCTCCCTTTCTCCCTGTCTCCCTGTCTCCCTGTGTACTTGTGTCCCTGTGTCCCTGTCTCCCTGTCTCCCTGTGTCCCTGGCTCTCTAAGTCTCTCGTCCCCTGGCTCACTGGCTCTATGGCTCCCTGGCTCCCTTGTCTCTGTGTCCCTGTGTCCCTGTGTCCCTGTGTCCCTGTGTCCCTGTGTCCCTGTGTCCCTGTGTCCCTGTGTCCCTGTGTCACTGTCTCCCTCTGTCCCTTGCTCCTTGGCTCTCTGGTTACATGGCTCTCTGTTTCCCTGTCTCCCTTTCTCGCTGTCTCCCTGTCTCCCTGTCTCCTATGTCCCTGTGTCCTTGTCTCCCTGTCTCCCTGTCTCCCTGTCTCCCTGTTTCCCTGCCTCTCCGGCTCCCTGGCTCGCTGGTTCCCTGGGTCCCTGGCTCTCTGCTTTCCTCTCTCCCTGGCCTTCTGGATCCTTGGATCACTAGATCACTGTCTCTGTGGCTCTCTGTCTCCCTGTCTCCCTGTCTCTCTGTCTTTCTTTCTCCCTGTCTCCCTGTCTCGCTGTCTCCCTGTCTCCCTGTCTCCCTGTCTCCCTGTGTCCCTGTGTCCCTGGCTCCCTGTCTCCCTGTGTCCCTGTGTCCCTGGCTCCCTGGCTCTCTGGCTCTCCGTCTACATGTGTCCCTGTCTCCCTGTCTCCCTGTCTTCCTGTCTCCCTGTCTCCTTGTGTCCCTGTGTCCCTGTCTCCCTATCTCCGTGTCTCCAAGTGTCCCTGTGTCCCTGTGTCCCTGTGTCCCTGACTCCGTGTGTCCCTTGCTCCCTCGCTCCCTGGTTACATGGCTCTCTGTTTCCCTGTCTCCCCGTCTCCCTGTCTTCCCGTCTCCCTGTCTTTCTGTGTCCCTGTGTTCCTGTTTCCCTGTGTCCCTGTTTCCCTGTCTCCCTGTCTCCCTGTTTCCCTGTCTCTCCGGCTCCCTGTCTCGCTGGTTCCCTGGGTCCCTGGCTCTCTGCTTTCCTCTCTCCCTGGACTTCTGGATCCTTGGATCACTAGATCACTGTCTCTGTGGCTCACTGTCTCCCTGTCTCCCTGTCTCCCTGTCTCCCTGTCTCCCTGTCTCCCTGTTTCCCTGTCTCCCTGTCTCTCTGTCTCCCTTTCTCCCTGTCTCCCTGTCTCGCTGTCTCCCTGTCTCCCTGTCTCCCTGTCTCCCTTTCTCCCTGTCTCCCTGTGTCCCTGTGTCCCTGTCTCCCTGTCTCCCTGTGTCCCTGTGTCCCTGGCTACCTGGCCCCCTGGCTCTCCTTCTACATGTGTCCCTGTCTCCCTGTCTTCCTGTGTCCCTGTCTCCCTGTCTCCTTGTGTCCCTGTGTCCCTGTCTCTCTATCTCCGTGTCTCCCAGTGTCCCTGGGTCCCTGTGTCCCAGTGTCCCTGTCTCCCTGTGTCCCTTGCTCCCTGGCTCCCCGGTTACATGGCTCTCTGTTTCCCTGTCTCCCCGTCTCCCTGTCTCCCCGTCTCCCTGTCTCCCTGTGTCCCTGTGTTCCTGTTTCCCTTTGTCCCTGTGTCCCTGTGTCCCTGTCTCCCTGTTTCACTGTCTTTCCGGCTCACTGGCTCCCTTGTTTTCTAGGTCCTTGGCTCTCTGCTTTCCTATCTCCCTGGCCTTCTGGATCCTTGGGTAACTAGATGACTGTTTCTGTGGCTCTCTGGCTCCCTCTCTCCCTGCTCCCTGTCTCCCTGTCTCACTGTCTCCCTGTCTCCCTGTCTCGCTGTCTCCCTGTCTCCCTGTCTCCCTGTCTCCTTGTATCCCTGTCTCCCTGTCTCCCTGTCTCCCTGTCTCCCTGTCTCCCTGTCTCCCTGTCTCCCTGTCTCCCTGTCTCCCTGTGTCCCTGTATCCCTGGCTCCCTCTCTCCCTGGCTCCCTGGTTAAATGGCTCTCTGTTTCCTCTCTTTCTGTTTCCCTGTCTCCCTGTCTCCCTGTCTCCCTGGCTCCCTGTCTCCCCGTCTACCTGTGTCTCTGTGTCCCTGTGTCACTGTGTCCTGTGTCCCTGGCTCCCTGGCTTCCTGGTTCCCTGGATCCTTGGCTAACTGGCTCCCTGGCTTCCTGGCTCCTTGTCTCCCTTTCTCCCTGTCTCCCTGTCTACCTGTGTCCCTGTGTCCCTGTGTCCCTGTGTCCCTGTGTCCCTGTGTCCCTGTGTCCCTTTCTCCGTGTCTCCCTGTGTCCCTGTGTCCCTCTCTCCCGGTGTCCAAGTCTCCCTTTTTCCATATCTACCTGTCTACCTGTGTCCCTGTGTACCTGTGTCCCTGTTTCCCTGTTTCCCTGTCTCCCTGGCTCTCTGTCTACATGTGTTCCTGTCTCCCTGTTTCCCTGTCTCCCTGTTTCCCTGTTCCTGGCTCTCTGGCTCTCTAGCTCCCTGGCTCCCTGGCTCCCTGGCTCCCTGGCTCCCTGGCTCCCTGGCTCCCTAGCTCCCTGGCTCCCTGGCTCCCTGGCTCCCTGGCTCCCTGGCTCCCTGGCTCCCTGGCTCCTTGGCTCCCTGGCTCCCTGTCTACTTGTGTCCCTGTCTCCCTGTGTCCCTCTCTCCCTGTCTCCTTGTCTCCCTATCTCCGTGTCTCCCTGTGTCCCTGTTTCCCTGTCCCTGACTCCCTGTGTCCCTGGCTCTCAGGCTCCATGGCTCCCTGGCTCCCTGGTTATATGGCTCTCTGTTTCCCTGTCTCCCTGTCTCCCTCTCTCCCTGTCTCCCTCTCTCCCTGTCTCCATGTCTCCCTGTCTCCCTATCTCCCTGTCTCCATGTCTACTTGTGTCCCTGTCTCCCTGTCTCCCTGTCTCCCTGTGTCCCTTGCTCTCTAGGTCTCTCGTCCCCTGGCTCACTGGCTACCTGGTTCCCTGGCTCCCTTGTCTCTGTGTCCCTGTGTCCCTGTGTCGCTGTCTCCCACTGTCCCTTGCTCCCTCGCTCCCTGGTTACATGGCTCTCTGCTTCCCTGTCTCCCTGTCTCCCTGTCTCGCTGTCTACCTGTGTCCCTGTGTCCCTGTTTCCCTGTCTCCCTGTCTCCCTGTTTCCCTGTCTCTCCGGCTCCCTGTCTCGCTGGTTCCCTGGATCCCTGGCTCTCTGCTTTCCTCTCTCCCTGGCCTTCTGGGTCCTTGGATCACTAGATCACTGTCTCTGTGGCTCTCTGTCTCCCTGTCTCCCTGTCTCCCTTTCTCCCTGTCTCACTTTCTCCCTGTCTCCCTGTCTCCCTGTCTCCCTGTCTCCCTGGTCCCTGTCTCCCTGTGTCCCTGTGTCCCTGTCTCCCTGTCTCCCTGTGTCCCTGTGTCCCTGGCTCCCTGGATCCCTGGCTCCCTGGCTCCCTGGCTCCCTGGCTCCCTGGTTACATGGATCTCTGTTTCCCTGTGTCCCGGTTTCCCTGTCTCCCTGGCTCCCTGGCTCTCCGTCTATATGTGTCCCTGTTTCCCTGTCTTCCTGTGTCCCTGTCTCCCTGTCTCCTTGTGTCCCTGTGTCGCTGTCTCCCTATCTCCGTGTCTCCCAGTGTCCCTGTGTCCCTGTGTCCCTGTGTCCCTGTCACCCTGTGTCCCTTGCTCCCTGGCTCCCTGGTTACATGGCTCTCTGTTTCCCTGTCTCCCCGTCTCCCTGTCTCCCCGTCTCCCTGTCTCCCTGTGTCCCTGTGTTCCTGTTTCCCTGTGTCCCTGTGTCCCTGTATCCCTGTCTCCCTCTTTCCCTGTCTTTCCGGCTCCCTGGCTCCCTTGTTCCCTGGGTCCCTGGCTCTCTGCTTTCCTCTCTCCCTGGCCTTCTGGATCCTTGGGTCACCAGATCACTGTTTCTGTGGCTCTCTGGCTCCCTCTCTCCCTGCTCCCTGTCTCCCTGTCTCACTGTCTCCCTGTCTCCCTGTTTCCCAGTCTCCCTGTCTCCCTGGCTCCCTGTCTCCCTGTCTCCCCGTCTACCTGTGTCTCTGTGTCCCTGTGTCCCTGTGTCCTGTGTCCCTGGCTCCCTGGCTTCCTGGTTCCCTGGATCCTAGGCTCCCTGGCTCCCTGGCTTCCTGGCTCCTTGTCTCCCTTTCTCCCTGTCTCCCTGTCTACCTCTGTCCCTGTCTCCCTGTGTCCCTGTCTCCCTGACTCCCTGTGTCCCCTACTCCGTGTCTCCCTGTGTCCCTGTGTCTCTGTGTCCCTGTGTCGCTGTGTCCCTCTCTCCCGGTGTCCAAGTCTACCTTTTTCCCTATCTACCTGTCTACCTGTGTCCCTGTGTTCCTGTGTCCCTGTCTCCCAGTTTCCCTGTCTCCCTGGTTCTCTGTCTACATGTGTCCCTGTCTCCCTGTTTCCCTGTTCCTGGCTCCCTGGCTCCCTGGCTCCCTGGCTCCCTGGCTCCCTGGCTCCCTGGCTCCTTGGCTCCCTGGCTCCCTGTCTACCTGTGTCCCTGTCTCCCTGTGTGCCTATCTCCCTGTCTCCCTGTGTCCCTCCTCCGTGTCTCCCTGTGTCCCTGTTTCCTTGTCCCTGTCTCCCTGTGTCCCTGGCTCTCAGGCTCCATGGCTCCCTGGCTCCCTGGTTATATGGCTCTCTGTTTCCCTGTCTCCCTGTCTCCCTGTCTCCCTGTCTCCCTGTCTCCCTGTCTCCCTGTCTCCCTGTCTCCCTGTCTAACTGTGTCCCTGTCTCCCTGTCTCCCTGTCTCCCTGTCTACTTGTGTCCCTGTGTCCCTGTGTCCCTGTCTCCCTGTGTCCCTGGCTCTCTAGGTCTCTCGTCCCCTGACTCACTGGCTCCATGGTTCCCTGGCTCCCTTGTCACTGTGTCCCTGTGTCCCTGTGTCGCTGTCTCCCTCTGTCCCTTGCTCCCTCGCTCACTGGTTACATGGCTCTCTGCTTCCCTGTCTCCCTGTCTCCATGTCTCCCTGTCTACCTGTGTCCCTGTGTCCCTGTGTCCCTCTCTCCCTGTCTTCCTGTGTCCCTGTCTCTCCGGCCCCCCCGGCTCGCTGGTTCCCTGGATCCCTGGCTCTCTGCTTTCCTCTCTCCCTGGCCTTCTGGATCCTTGGATCACTAGATCACTGTCTCTGTGGCTCTCTGTCTCCCTGTTTCCCTGTTTCCCTGTCTCCCTCTCTCCCTGTCTCCCTGTCTCCCTGTCTCCCTGTCTCCCTGTCTCCCTGTCTCCCTGTCTCCCTGTCTCCTTGTCTCCCTGTCTCCCTGTCTCCCTGTCTCCCTGTCTCCCTGTCTCCCTGTGTCCCTGTGTACCTGGCTCCCTGGATCCCTGGCTCCCTGGCTCCCTGGTTACATGGCTCTCTGTTTCCCTGTCTCCCTGTTTCCCTGTCTCCCTGGCTCCCTGGCTCTCCCTCTACATGTGTCCCTGGCTCCCTGTCTTCCTGTGACCCTGTCTCCCTGTCTCCTTGTGTCGCTGTGTCCCTGTCTCCCTGTCTCCCTGTCTCCCTGTGTCCCTGTGTCAATGTGTCCCTGTCTCCCTGTGTCCCTTGCTCCCTGGCTCCCTGGTTACATGGCTCTCTGTTTCCCTGTCTCCCCGTCTCCCTGTCTCCCTGTGTCATTGTGTCCCTGTTTCCCTGTGTCCCTGTGTCCCTTTCTCCCTGTCTCCCTGTTTCCCTGTCTCTCTGGCTCCCTGGCTCCCTTGTTACCTGGGTCCCTGGCTCTCTGCTTTCCTCTCTCCCTGGCCTTCTGGATCCTTGGGTCACTAGATCACTGTCTCTGTGGCTCTCTGGCTCCCTGTCTCCCTGTCTCCAAGTCTCCCTGTCTCTCTGTCTCCCAGTCTCCCTGTCTCCTTGTGTCCCTGTGTCCCTGTCTCCCTGTCTCCCTGTCTCCGTGTCTCCCAGTGTCCCTGTGTCCCTGTGTCCCTGTCTCCCTGTGTCCCTTGCTCCCTGACTCCCTGGTTACATGGCTCTCTGTTTCCCTGTCTCCCCGTCTCCCTTTCTCCCCGTGTCCCTGTGTCCCTGTGTCCCTGTGTCCCTGTCTCCCTGTCTCCCTGTATCCCTGTGTCTCCGGCTTCCTGGCACCCTTGTTCCCTGGGTCCATGGCTCTTTGCTTTCCTCTCTCCCTGGCCTTCTGGATCCTTGGGTCACTAGATCACTGTCTCTGTGGCTTTCTGGCTCCCTGTGTCCCTGTGTCCCTGTGTCCCTGTGTCCCTGTGTCCCTGTCTCCCTGTCTCCCTGTCTCCCTGTCTCCCTGTCTCCCTGTCTCCCTGTCTCCCTGTCTCCCTGTCTTTCTGTCTCCCTGACTCCCTGTCTCCCTGTCTCCCTGTCTCCCTGTGTCCCTGTGCCCTGTGTTCCTGGCTCCCTGGCTCCCTGGCTCCCTGGTTAAATGGCTCTCTGTTAACCTTTCTCCCTGTCTCCCTGTCTCCCTGTCTCCCTGTCTCCCTGTCTCCCTGTCTCCCTGTCTCCCTATCTCCCTGTCTCCCTGGCTCCCTGGTTCCCTGGCTCCCTGGCTCCCTGGCTCCCTGGCTCACTGGATCCCTGGCTCCCTGGCTCCCTGGCTCCCTGGCTCCCTGGCTCCCTGGCTCCCTGGCTCCCTGGCTCCCTGTCTCCCTGGTTATATGGCTCTCTGTTTCCCTGTCTCCCTGTTTCCCTGTCTCCTTGGCTCCCTGGCTCTCCGTCTACATGTGTCCCTGTCTCCCTGTCTCCTTGTGTCCCTGTTTCCCTGTCTCCCCGTCTCCCTGTCTCCCCGTCTCCCTGTCTCCCTGTGTCCCTGTGTTCCTGTTTCCCTGTGTCCCTGTCTCCCTGTCTCCCTGTCTCCCTGTCTCCCTGTTTCCCTGTCTTTCCGGCTCCCTGGCTCGCTTGTTCCCTGGGTCCCTGGCTCTTTGCTTTCCTCTCTCCCTGGCCTTCTGGATCCTTGGGTCACTAGGTCACTGTTTCTGTGGCTCTCTGGATCCCTCTCTCCCTGCTCCCTGTCTCCCTGTCTCCCTGTCTCCCTGTCTCCGTGTCTCCCTGTCTCCCTGTCTCCCTGTCTCCCTGTCTCCCTGTCTCCCTGTCTCCCTGTCTCCCTGTCTCCCTGTCTCCCTGTCTCCCTGGCTCCCTGGCTCCCTGGCTCCCTGGCTCCCTGCCTCCCTGCCTCCCCGTCTACCTGTGTCTCTGTGTCCCTGTGTGCCTGTGTCCTGTGTCCCTGGCTCCCTGGCTTCCTGGTTCCCTGGATCCTAGGCTCCCTGGCTCCCTGGATTCCTGGCTCCTTGTCTCCCTTTCTCCCTGTCTCCCTGTCTATCTGTGTCCCTGTCTCCCTGTGTCCCGGTGTTCCTGTCTACCTGTGTCCCTGTCTCCGTGTCTCCCTGTGTCCCTGTGTCTCT